>NW_026542596.1:3531642-4131642 GCF_028750875.1 Macrosteles quadrilineatus | reverse complement strand
ACTTACTCAAATAATACTGTATGATAATAACTCACTCAGGAATGGGTTAAGATGTTTTTGATTATGATGGATGTCAATTTAATTATAAGTGAGATAGAGTTGATTGTAAAGAAGGTTTAAAGCAACAAGACAAAAAAGCAAAATTGTGATGTGGAATAAATCTCACTCAATTATCACCCAGCTTGGATTGAGAGCATAGCACTTAAAAAAAGAAACCTGAAATTATGAGCTACAAACTGAAGTTATTTAGCTGTGGATTAAGTAAATAAGACTTGAAAAATAGGTAGATATATATGAAAATGTGAGCTTTTTGCTCTTGCCGTTTGGTGCCCCAGAGCCCATCACATCTGAGTTCCTTAGTGAACTGCAGCCTCCCGTCTGAGCTCCTCCTGTCCTGAGGCAGGTGTCCGCCCCATGTCATAGTTCCGAAAGTGCTTTCCCTTACTTCATTCAGAGCTGTGCAGTCAAAAAGTAGATAGTCCGTAGTCTCCTCAGACCGCCCACATTTCCTGTCACCATTTTTTATCCTCAAGCGATGTAGGTGCAATCTTAGGAAGCCATGATCCATGACATTCCTTTGATCTGTCTTAGTTGCCTTCTGCCTAATCGTAGAACGTTGGAGACGACTGTCTGAGAAGAGAGTGAGCTCGCTTAGCCTGTGATACTGAAGCCTCGTCTCTCTTCTCATGAGCCAAGACTAACTAACATCTAATTTTTCTAAATGTTATAGTTTTGCCAATGAGTAAATTACTTTGGTTTGAAATGCCTAAAAATAAACGCACATTTGCAACAGGTTGAGGAGGAGATACAGACCCTTCGACATGTTCTCGCCTCCAAGATGAAGGCTTCGCAGGAACTCAAGCGCAAGTTGGGCTTCAGTGTGTGGCGCGAGTTCCAGGACGACATGAGCCAGGGTATCCGCAATGTCAAGGAGTCTAATGTGTAAGTTGTGGTCAAAGTTAGAGTAAGCGGTAAACAAAGTTATGTGTTAATTGTTTCTGCTTTAGTTTATCATCTCTACAAATACTTGCTTTTGTTATCAGTTTTTTACATTATTTATCTTTATATGATTTTTATGTTCTTTGTTTTATCTTATTTAATTTTTAGTAAGATTATTTATTAAGTATGCCATGAAGACATCAACCTGCATCATCATTCCTGCATTGTATACGGTTAATAATGCATTACTATTAAAGTGGCAAATACTCGTTTCTACATTATTTAAAATGTTATTAGGGTATTACTGTAATCTAACACATCACTGAACTCTAAAATAACTTTATTGATGAAAGGAAAAAACTGTTTAGAAATGAAGAAAGTGTTGAAAATGCTGACGTTCAAGTATAACTAGCCTACTTAATTTAAAAAGGGGCAGAGCCTAATTTTGATAAATATAAATTTTATTTAAATGAGATAAAATAAATCAGGGGATTAGGAAAATTCAAAGTACGCTACATCCGTGGATGTATTTTTGCATTATTAGATGACATAATTATTTTAATAAAATGGTTTTTTTCACCGATATATGGAACCATAATATATTACTATACAGGGTGAAGCAGACCACCAGTACACAACATAAAGCGGCAAAATTATACAAGGTAGATCATCGGTAACAACTTAAACCCCCCCTATTTTCACTCCGGAAATTTGGGGAAGTTATTTTTAAATCTCCCAAATCCACCGAAAGGGTCAGTTTTTTTTGGGAGTGGGGGTAATTTTTCAGGGTGTCCACCGACCGGGAAAACAGGGAATTATGCGTAAATTTTTTGAACCGGGAATTATGCGTGAATTTCGTATTTTACCGGGAATTTGCCACGATCGCGCATGAAGATGACGTTTCCGTGACCGCGGGAGCAGACGATAACGTTTCCGTCACCATGGGAGACGACGATGACGTTTCTGTGATCGCGGGAGACGACGATGACGATTCCGTGACCACGGGAGACGACGATGACGTTTCCGTGACCGCGGGATACGACGATGACGTTTCAGTGACCGCAGGAGACAACGATGACGTTTCCGTCACCGCGGGAGCAGACGATAACGTTTCCGTGACCACAGGAGACGACGATGGCATTTCTTTAGTCCGATGCAAATCTTTAGTCCATACATTGATATTTTAAAATTTACAAACATTTGCAAAATTGAATAAAATTTTTAACAACAATTATTATCATTTCTTCAACCTGTGATTTGTCTCAATGAATTTTGCATCTTGCTTTGTGGTGAAAGATATAATTAGCTTTTGCTTGTTAACTGTTAGGTTTAAAACTCTTGCAATACGTTTGTTCTGTCAATGTTCCCGAGATTTGATTTTGTAATGACAAAAATTGGTTAATTTTCTTTGAGAAATGTAGTGTATCCTCCTTAAAAGTTGCATGTGAAAATCTCAAGTTAATTGTGTTTTACTTCTTTTTGTTTAGTTTTTTATTAATTTCATTATATTTTATTTTCAGTTTTGTAGCGCTTGAATAATTGTTTTTTCCAGTTACCAGAATGTAGAAGGCACCATTTCCCAGATTGGCAAGGCTGTCACTGAAGCACCTCTGTAAGTTATCGCACCTCCAGCATTTCCTTCCTCTCACCTCCTTCCAAACTTTGTTTTACCACTGATTAGGGTAATTTATTTGAATTGATCCAAAATCAATAAAATATTCATGTAATCAAATAGGAAATTGATTACATGAACATTTAATCACCCCTCCAAGCCTGGGACCTTAAAAATGTCGCCCAACAGACTGTTAAAACCGTGGAATGCAGTTTCAAGTATTGTTTTGGTTGAAACCCTGAAATTATTTATAAATTTTATACAAAACTATTAGATATGCTTTAAGTCTTTTGTCCACTAAAACCCCATCAAAGAAAGTTAAAAATTGATTGATCGACTACTCTGCCGAAGGAAATAGGAAAGTACTTGCTAATTAGAAACGTTTAACTATGTTTTTTTTTTTTTTTTTGTTGGTGGTAAGGTTTTTGTTTTGGTCCCTCCTCCCATCTGATTCTAAATCTTTAGAAAAACTGCAAAAATTGAATCTATACAACTTTTTAGCCTTTTAATATCATACAGAGTGTAATAAATATATGTAAAATGTTTTCTTTATAAAAATTTTTCACATTTTTATGTTTAAAGATCTTTTGAGAGAAAATAGTGTAACTACCAAGCAAATAAATTTGATATTTTCCCCAATAATTTAATTTATGTGCCAAAGTTTTAAAAAAAATGTTACTCTTCCACGTTTTTGCTAACCTAGCTAATATTTGCAACTAACTTACTAAATTCCACCTCTCTCTCTGCTTAAAAACACGTATTAATATCTGTGATTCTGTTGTTAGTGTTGTCTGCCCTTTACCGTTTGCAGTTACTAAACATGTCTCGTGGGATCCTAACCTTCATCCTATCCAATATTTATTACCTTTTTTTTTGTTTTGGTTGGTGGGGTTTGGTTTATGTTTTGTGGTGGCGGTCATTTTGAGTTCACATTATTTATTTGGTTCTTTTGTTTCATCGCAGTTACCATAATGTAGAAGAGAAGGTTAGTCAGGTCAGCAAGGCAGTCACTGAAGCCCCAATGTAAGTTGTTTTGCCTGCCAGCCTAAACTCTAAGAGTTCATTTTGAAATTGTAGTTAAACATTTTTTTAATTTTATATTAAAACCAAAAGATTTTCCATGTCCTGCTGACCATTTCACTTTTGGGTTATGTTTACTATACTTGAAATAGTAAAATGGTTTTGTTTTCAACGCTAGTGGCATTTTATGATTGAGAAATTTTGTTATACACTTCTAGGGGAAAGCTGTCCAAACCCCTGAAATTTTAGTGGACATTTTAGGAATCAAATCCATCCCTACCACAAAGTCACGACTGTGCAATGTTTGTGCACAAGTATAGTGAATGGGTGGCAGAAACCAATGTGCTGATTATAGGAAAATCATTAAATATGATGTTTTATGCAATGACAGAACTGCTGTACAGCAGAGAAATGCGTTATAGTGTTTGGGGATGTTCTGATTGAAAAAAATACCGTGTACTAAGATAGTGGCGATAGCGCCAATGCAAAACCTTTGATACTTTCTGGAAGGCCCTCGTATGTTCATTCAATCAGGCTAAGCCAAATGGGAATGTCTACATTTTGGCACTTGGTTTAGGAAAAGATAATTTTTAAATCAGTAATATTCTCTGGTTTTTTTAATTTTTTTATTTTAAACTACTGATGGAATGCCAGTTGGCTTAGGTGTAACCTTTTCACTTTTTCAGTATTACAACCAGTCCCAGGTTTAGGGTGAATTGCACTCTAGGCTACAAACAGCTTTGATACTTTAATACTTTTCAATGAAATGACGACCATACAAAGTAGGTATTTTAAGCCAAGTATGAATAGAGATGAGTGTAGGATGAATGGCGCGATCTTGTAGTCTTGTTAGTGACTAAGGCCAACATATTCCTTAGACACAGCTGTTAATTAATAGCCCATACAGCTAATGGCGACTAAGGGACCTACAGTTTATAGTGGAATTTGAACCACATTTTTGCCGTGGTATTAACAAATTGGTCTAATTATCAGGATAGTACTGCAGAAAGTTGTAGTACTCACTAGTGCGGACGTTAATCCACACCAGGGAGTATTGTATCCACAGTAGGCTACATGCCTATAAATATCCACAATTTGTGATATTTTCTTTGCCCCCCCCCCCCCACCTCAAGTTTGGTGGGCCTCAACAGGCAGGGAGGTTTGGGGAAAACATTTAAAATTAAACTAGCTAAAAATGTTTAAGGGTGTTTGGTCGCAAATTTTCATGTCTGACTTTTTGTTATTGTTTAATTGTACTAAAAATTAGAAATACAAATATATAAGAAAAAAAATTTTATTTTGAATATCAAGCGAGATATTGAGCTTGAAAGTAGTAAATTTTTCATCTTTGGTACCAATTCACAGGGAGAATGGGTAATGCGATTCTCATCAAAATTTGCATTCAGGTGTGGAAAAATAAGATAATAATCACTAGCTATTTAAAATTAAAAATTTAAAAAAAAATTAAAATTTTATTTTTTATAAATTTTTTAAAAATTAAAAATAAAAAAAATTTAAAAATAGCTGTTTGTTTTTGGGAAAAATGTATCTGTATGTTGGAATAAAAAAAAATTTGATATGTTAACTCGTTTGGGCTGTGAATTCGTACCTTTGATGCCTTGCGCTGTCGGAGCACTACTCGTTGAGAGTTTGTACACTAACACCGGGGCTTTAGAATACTTTAACATCACGTAATTATTAACATCCTTTAACATTGAAAGAATACGTTTATCGTTGTATTCTAAAGCCCCAGTGTTAGTGTACACACTCTCAACGAGTAGTGCTCCGACAGCGCAAGGCATCAAAGGTACGAATTCACAGCCCAAACGAGTTAACATATCACATTTTTTTTTATTCCAACATATGGATACATTTTTCCCAAAAACAAACAGCTATTTTAAAATTTTTCTTTTTAAATTTTATTTTTTTTTAAATTTATAAAAAATAAAATTACAATTTTTTTAAATTTTTAATTTTAAATAGCTAGTGATTATTATCTTAATTTTCCACACATGAATGCAAATTTTGGTGAGAACCGCATTACCCATTCTCCCTGTGAACTGGTACCAAAGATGAAAAATTTACTACTTTCTAGCTCCATATCTCGCTTAATATTCAAAATAAATAATTTTGTCTTATATATTTGTATCTCTAATTTTTAGTACAATTGAACAATAACAAAAAATAAGACATCAAATTTTTGACCAAACACCCTTAAGTGCTACTTGAGATTAAAATATGTATAGGTTATGTGAGAATAACTTGGTGTAAGCAGAGTAGTTTTTGTTTTTCCTAAATTGAGTTTTTCTTTAGAGTGTAACATTACAAAAAGCTATTGAAATAATATTGTAAAAAAATTGACATTTGGTGCCACCAAAGATTTTTCTGTTTGTGGTTTACCACATTCATCGTATACGAAGTGGGGTCTGGTTACAAGATAAAAAACCAAGAGCAAATTTAAGCACAACTCTCTAAAAGGGGATGAACATTTGAACTGATGCATCAAGTCAAACTGGGAATGGAACAAACTAGAGTATAAGTTTATCTACTTCTTAGACAAAAAATATTATAGATTTGTAATCCCCCCTTTTACTAATAAATGAAATGAAAATGGGTTATTTATCCCGATTTAAATTAAAAATTAGAAATAAAACAGAGAGCGCGATACTAACTAGTAAGTACAAAATTTGTTGGTTGAAATCTGCCGTGCTTATGGCATAGGGCTACATGGGCAGGTGCCTATCTTTAGGCCTGGTTGTTAAACAGAAGAAGCATTTAACTTTGTAAATAGCTCAGCATAAGGCTTGCTATAGGTGGTTGGGTGTAGTTGGATACTTTTTTCTCATTTAACTCATAATGTCCTATGTGATAACATTTGATAGCTAACTTATTTACTTGTCCTTTAATCATTATTTAGTAAAGAAAAGGAGGTAGCAATCAGATAAAAGTTTGTCTTTGTTTGAACAAAATGCCTGCCAATCTTAATAAATCAATAAACCCAAAAGTTTAAAACGTGTCTGAATGGTTACAAGTAGGGGTGCGAAGCAGCAAAAATTTGATGATTCGATTAAAAGAATTTTCTATTCGAATCGATGCTTGTCAATGGAGTCATGAAAGCGTGAATTTTATGATCTTGTGATCTTTACAGTTACGTTCTGCGATCACGACCATAAAAGCTCGGCTCGAGCTTAATTTTCTGACCTTATGCTTGAACTTGTAGGCCAGAGTCGACTAGGCTTAAAACTCTAGTTGCTCACACATCGTCTAACATGCAGAAAAGAGCACTCAATATATTAATATTCTGGTTCCAAACCATGAAGCTGATTTGGTAATAACAATAATATTCACACACTCACAAATAAAATAAAATAGACCATCAATTTTGTCTGAGAATTCGAGAAATCATGAAATTGTACTGATATTTTGTTTTGCCTGCCGTACCATTAGAAAACTTAACATTTCAGGGCTGTGACTATAGGGAGTCTATTGTAGTAATTTTTTAAAATGTCCAGCAAAATATTCATACTTTGTTTAAAATCAGTGCAGTTTTAATATAATTTTTGTGTAGTATCTTGCTTGATCTTCTACGTAACATTTGCCGTGGTGGAGTGTATCAGATTTCACTGGTGTTGGTGTACTATTTATATATAAATTTGGTATTTGATTTCAGATATCAAAAGACTGAATCTGTGATAAAAACCACCGCTGAAAAGACTACTTCGCTCCTTGGTGGACTTGGAACTGGATTTACGTCAAAAATTGGAGCTCTCAAGAACTCTGATTCTTTCCGATCTTTCGAAGACAAACTTGGCTCAGCATACGAAAACGTTAAGGTATCGTGTAAATTAATATATGTCTCTGTTCAATTTGGAGAGTTTAAAAAACTTTTTTCCAACTGCTAATCTAAACCTCCCTTTTACAAATGTTTGGTCAACAGAAAATCTTCTTCAAACATAAATATTAACTGTTAACTTATTAAATTGTTTATAAACTTGTAAACTCCTATAAAAAAAGGAAATCATTAGTTGCCAAAATGTTACTTATATTCCTGTCAAATATCACTTTCACCCTGTGTATTTTAGATAGCAAATATTTTTTATCAGGGTTTAGTTTTCCCTTTGGAATAATGTCTTTTGGTTGCATTACATATAGCATTTTTATATGTTCTTGTCTGCCAGTGACAGAAACCTGATAGTCTTGGTAGGATGCTAACAATGTTTGGTTACCATCTTCATGATTTAAGGTTAATGCTGAACTGAAGTTAACATGCATAATTTTTTTAAGCATTCGTTGTAACTAATGTCTCTATGTCACTGTTCTAGACTTCCGTGACTTCTATTGTAGACTGACGCAATTGCTTGCCCAGGGAGGATTAATTCTAGTTAATCAAAAATTGTTTAGGAAAAATTAAGGTCAAATTTTTTTCATTAATTTTTGTTTTGGGAAAGTATTTGGAAGATAACTTTACTAACAGTTCACAAAGTGTGTGTGTTCTTTAACAAATAATTGTAAGTGGATGATTCTAAATGTTCTGTTGGGTGTATTAATAGTCAAAGGTGTAACATAACTGAATGGGATTAAATTTTTAGTTCGGGATGGGAAGGGACAGGATTTTTTCCTGTGCATAAAAAGAAAGTATTGAGCATTGCACGGCAACGCACTAGATCTCATAAATGCAGGTTTTTTACACTAATTTGTAGTATTTAAATGCAATCAGGAGGCTAAAATTTTGTATAATTAAACAAACCCGTATATTTGCCTGATTTTACTTCTCCTTGATTTTTATTATTTAACTAAATCATCCTAGTTATATAATTGTTTTTTAATATTGTTGTCATATTCAAACTGTTGTTCAATATCTTTATTTCTGATCCTGTCTAGTCTTGTTTTTCAGTAAATAATCACTTAAAAAAAAAAAATCCAATAGTACATTTATTTATATAAAATATGCGTGTTTTAAAAT
The DNA here is from genome assembly GCF_028750875.1 of Macrosteles quadrilineatus. NCBI lineage: Eukaryota > Metazoa > Arthropoda > Insecta > Hemiptera > Cicadellidae > Macrosteles > Macrosteles quadrilineatus. Next base: position 4,123,108 of record NW_026542596.1, on the reverse strand, counting down.
TGTGTATTTTTTGTAGTATACTGTTATGGCAATACAAAGAAGGTAAAGGTTAAAAATATAAAAATGATTTGCCGACCAATTTTTACACTTTTTGTGGTACTTGTGTGATTAACTGTGTGAATTTTTATTGTTTATTAACCACTTGCTTTATTATAATTTTTACAATATTTATTAACTTGTGCTTCTTACACATAAATTTAACTCTGGAAATTAATCGACTGATGAATGCCAACAATTTCTATGTGGGAACAGTCCAAATCCTGGTTCTGTTTAATCTCTACTAAGGGGCTCATGTCAGAAAACCCCACAATTAACAAAAAAACAATTCTCTTTTGTAATTTAACTGTAATTGTGAAATACAGTCTAAAAACAGTTGACAGCAAAGTATCTTTCAAACAAGTTTTTCCTCATTTTATAGTGATTTTACAATAAAATTACATAATTCAGACCATTGATTTGATTTTTAATTGTCCATCCATTAAATATTGAAGGGTTATCTTCTGACTTCGCATCTGACATGTTCTGTCAACACAGTGACATTCTCAAGCTCCAATTAATAGTAGACGAAATGGAAATGGCTAAAGAAATTTCTCTGCATTGACCAAACGCATCAGACTAGTTAAAGCAGACTGTTGGAAGTTAATGTTAAGTGTAATATTCAGTAAGTTGACATTTTAGTTGCAGAAAATGGATTCTTACCATTAATTTTCATTAGGTTATTGAGCGACTATTTACTGTTGACCGTTGGATTTTCCTTTGTGCAGACTAAAGTGACAACATCCCGCTCCAATTCCATGGTCAGTTTTGATGAAGCTCTCCGTGAAGCTGAGGCTAACCGCAAGTCTCCGGCGACCACCCCCACCATCAACGAGGAACGCCCTTCCTAATCCCCCTACCTCTCCCCCTCCTACCACCACCTGCGAGCTGTGCACTCAAGTTACACTACGGAGCAGAGCTACCGATCCTAGCCTACAACTTAGGTAGACTACCATAACTACATAGGTTAGCTGGGTAGACTAAAATTCCATCCGCTTAAATGTTGCAACATAAAAACTATGTTAGTAATAATTGTTAATAAATTTCTTGTATTTGAAAGTTTGAATTTCAACCGTTGCTCATTTTAAAATCGCTTTGTGTTTAATACCAGTGTGTATGATGCAAGTGTTAATTAATATGTAGGAAAATAATTACAATTAAATTGAATGCCTTAAAGCCTAACCACAACAGGATTGTTTTTTTTCATCTTTGAGAAAATATAACTGCTTTTTTGTACTTTCTCACTTAATATTTACACATGTTAATCTACACACAAAAAATAATTTTGTTTTGAGTGCACTGTACCTGTACGTGCACAGCTCTGCTATCGAATTTCTGAATAATTGTATTTATCTGTAAATTGTGTATATCCCGAGTATTGATTTGCAATATAATTACTTTGTTATGTGTCACTTAGCATTCCAGTTTCCTTTATAAAAAATATTTATATTATATTATATTTGTGTCCCTGTTACGATTTTGTGTGGCGTTTGTTAATGATTTATGATTTTTATCATGTATGTTTCTGAATCTGCCCCATTTTGTGTATCGTCTATTGTACTTTTAAATTGTATAGAAATATTGTTAATTTTCACATTGCATAGTTGTAAAACAAACCACAGATCATTTTCTTGTATTAGCTTTGTGAGGGTTGCCTCTTTCATGTGCCTGCAGTTATTTTGAGCTTTAATTTATTACATAAAGCCTCATCTTCACTTGACCAGCTTATAAATTGTAGCAAAAGTATTTATTTTCAAAGTACTTATATTTTCAAAAATACAAATAGTTAATAAGAATAGTGAGGACTGGGCTACAATTAATTTATGTTTTTAAGATATATAATTTTATTCAAATAGAATGTGATATTCAATATTCCATTGGTTTCATTTTCCCTCTTCTTGATTGTTATTCCTTAAAAATACAATCTCTCTTGTGCTTTCAGTTCTAATAGGTTTACAAGAACCGTAACTAATTAGGAGTTGTAAAAGCTCTCAATGTCTCAGTTGGTAGCGCAACGACAGTGATGTCTTGGGTTCATATCCTGATGGCACCATTTAAAATGTATCGGTACTAAGATAGGTACAAGCTGATGTTTTCATCACTGACTCATTTTTTAACCTGTTTTGCCATTTTTTTAAATTAACCTACTGACAGTCATAATTTAGCTGTGAGTAGAGTTTCGTTGATAAGATAATAGTACAATAAGTAATTAACATGATTTGCTTTATTATTTACTTGTTTTTGACTTTATTGTTTAATTTTTTGCATATTCTATTCTAATATTTGAAAGTATAGTTTACACGGCTGACGATGTAGAGCAGTGGTTCCCAAACTATGAGTCGCTGTTTGGGAGGAGACCAAACATATAAAAATGTTTTTTACTGGGAGTTGTAACTATTTCTCATTACTGAAACGGTCTGGTGAGCACCAGAAAAGTACCAAGCGGGTAGCAAGGGGCACAGCTGTAAATTAAAATATTCAGAGTTTAATGTGATTAACTCTTGTTGTCTTGTAGCTTTTTTTCTCCTTGGGGGCTGGGGTAGCATTACCCCTTACTACATTAGGACCTGAAAGATCTTTTGTAGCACCCTTTTAGATTAGTCCACCAACTGAAGTCTCCTTGCAAAGCGTATCAATTGGTGCACACCCACTTCTCTTATTTCAGTAGGCATCAGTAATGCCTTTCCTAGGTATTTCAACCTCTTCTGGGCTAACGCCAGACATTCCATATGTGCTCAGCGGATCCCGCTTCGGAGAGGCAGAATCTGCACTGATCCGTTTGTCTAAGCCCTATTGTTCTGAAGTACTTCTTCACATGGCCATGTCCTGTAAGGAGACCTATCAAGAGACTTATTTTTGGAGGTCAAAGATGTTTCTCCATTCCTTACTAAGAGGATTGATGAGAATATTTGATTGTCTTGGGCCTGTGGTATTTTCCCATACACCCCGGGCTAGGATTTTTCAGATTTTTGATCGGCCTTTGCTCACTGGAACTCCACAGCATTGTTCAGGCCCGACAAGTTCGGACTTCGCCCCCTCGTCCGCCAGGACGTCAGCCCTTTTGTTGCCTTCATGCCCAGCGTGACCTGGGATCCATGCAAGTTGTACTCTGTTGTGTTCACCCAAGGTCTTCAGGGCGTTCCTGCAGCTCTGCACAACTTTCGATTCCACTACGCAAGCGTTGAGAGCAGCTTGGCTGTTTGAGAGGATAAGAACTCCTCTCCTCTTCAGACTTTTATCCAGCTGCAGTCTCGCACAATGCTCTATCGCCATCGGCCTTTGAGAGGTCGGTTCCAATCCCATACACTCCAAGTCCGGACCTGCCCTCCCTCCGCGATCCGTCTGTGTAAAACACCATCGCCGACTTTTTTCCCTTACCTTCTGTCATTTTCCTCTGTCTCCTATGACCACTTGGTAGGGTTTAGCAAAGTCGTCCTTCCTAATCAAGAGATCTGAGACCATCATCTCCACGTCTAAACCCGGGAGTTCCCTTAGAGTTGACATGTGACCTGTCCTTCTCGAAGTAGATATTTCTCCTTTGCTGCAAGTCTTCAGTGCTGTTAGTGCTGCCCTTTTCTTTATATCCAGTCCGAGTGGGAGAGCGCCTAGATTTGACTCCATCACCACTGTCGGGCATGATCTTGTGCCATATACCCATGTGCAGGCAAGTGTTTGCAGCTTAGCAGCTGCCCCAGTCTACTATGCCTTCTGCCACTACACCAGGACTGCGTATTCCACCATAGGCTACTATTGACTACTACTATTGGGTATTGACTGACTAAGGCTTGACTGACTATGGCTTCATATATCCACCAGATCAGTCACGGGTTGAGTCCCCATTTTTAGCCAAATGTTCTTCTGCAGGTGCCCATGGCTCCTGTTCCTTTGTCAATGACATGATCCATGTATGTGCCTGTTCCAAGTCAACTTCTGATCTAAGTATGTCTTTTAGCTTAAAACTAGGAATATTAAACACTATATGTTTGGGAAATAATTATTGTTCCCAATTTTTATGTGTGGATTTAAATACTTAATTTGGACTTTTGGGCGTTAATAATGCTCTGATATCATTGACTATTGCAATCAAGGAAAATGTCTTCAAAGTTTTAATGACCTTTAATTTACAATATTCCAGCAATAGGGAAAAGACCAACCAAGCCCATTAGTTTTTAACCAAACATGTGGATATGATGGTAATGTTTCCACGAACGAGGGAGATGATTAGGAAGTGACCGTGGTTGTTGGAAATTATTTATCACGTTAGTGCCGCGATTACAGAATGTAGTTAGAATGGATTTGTGATAATTGTAATTATAGTTTTAAAATTAAATTAAGTAAAAACTTATTTGTGTGAGAAGGTAACCTCCTTAAAAATAAAATACATAAATAGGATATGTGTGGAAAGTGTCCAATACAAATGGTAGTTGTCAGCATTCAAACTGTGTAAAGTTTCTTGTAAACAGTAGGACTAAACAAAACTTCTAAATCATTTTAAGTTATTAAACAGTAGTGTTTTTGTTAGGTTGTTGTACTTTCAACAGCATCTTTCTCACAATTGTCATTTAATTGTGATTTCCCTGTGTACATAATAATATCAATACATTTTATAATAATAAATAATCATAGCCTATTGGTGGCAAAGCTTGATGGCTTGATGCCCTTGATGGTGAAATTCACATAAAAAATCAGTAGGGAAAGTGGGCGGAAGTTGACATGAGGGATACATTCTTTGAGAGTTGCACCTCCGATTAGCAAATGAACTAATTATTTCTTACTAGTACATAATAAGTGTTTGTCGAATTTTGTGTTTATAAGATGAGGGAATGGCATACTTTAATCGGTGAATGTGAAACACTAACATTCACCTCCTCATATAACATATTATTAACCCAGCTGCTAATTCTTCTACAAAGCATACTGATAAGTTGCAGGTTATGCAAGTTGTTAGGAATCATATTCAACGATGTAAAAACTACTGGATTGCGCTCTCAGTAGCACTGCGGGCGCTGTTTTCGGTCTAGCTCCCCCCACCATCTACTGGCAGTAGCCGACGCAGCCCATACACTCACCATTGTAAAACGCACCTTTTTAAGTTGCTGCTCTGTTTAAATATATAGATATAAAATATTGCTAATGCATGCCAGACACTTTATACTATTCTAAACTTTATTTCTTCTTCTTTTCTTGCAGAAAATAACACATTTAAACTCTTAGAAACCCTACTACATTTGTCCAGTTTTTACCGCAAATCTATGCTTGACATTAACGTGATAAGCATAACTTTTTTATGATCTATTTCGTAAGATACATTGCCATTAAACATTGAAAGAAAAAAATATCGCGTTTACGTCAAACATAACGTTACCATTGCGGCAAAAACTTCTAAAAATTATTCTAAATGTTTATGTACTATTTTTTTCGATTAATAAAATAGAATTTCAATTACAAATATTGTACTTTCTATTTCTCTTTTGTAATCACTTATTATTTTACCATGTACAATTTGGAACTAGCATTATCAGTTGTCTAAAAACATCTACAAAACGGGTTTAGTGAATTTGTAGTTTTAAAGAATTCAGATGGGCTATTTTCTGCAAGAAACAAAACAGACATAAAAGGTTTACTAGTAAAAAGAGTTTGATAAGCGTTAGCAATATTTTATCCCTATAAATTTCAACAAAGCAGCATTTTTAAAAAGTGTGTTTTATAATGGTGAATGTATGGGCTGCGTCGGCTTCTGCCAGTCGATGGTGGGGGAAGCTCGACCGCGCGGCCAACACTGAGCCAGCGATCCATGAGTTGTTTATATCGTTGATCATATTGTACCATTAACATTGTTAATAAGAATTGACTTAATGTTGCAGGATTTATATAGTCTTGGAGGAGCTCCAGAAAGCTGTTGCAATATCTAACTATACATTTGTTGTACAGAATACTCTAATGCAAGGTGTTTTACATAGAGACATGGCTTATCACTATATCCAATCAATATAGAGTATCCAGTGCATTTAGTTAATTAAGGCCAAGCATCACATTACATGTCTGGTATCTGTCAGTGATCTACTGTGTTGATTTCAATTTCCTTGTTTGTTTACTTCACTAATTAAATTACATTTATTGGATTACAAAAGATAGTGGGAACTTTTTGTTGAGTCAGTTCAACCGTACGAACAGTTTTTAGTTTTTAGTTGTTTAACGTACCAGTTGATCGGTTCATTTTCATTTTGTTATTGTTTAGTAAAAAATACTTGAGTCAAAAGATCTGTGTAAAATAAAATAAAGATTAATAGATTTACTTGTAGGCCTACTTGCATACAGTAGAGTCCCGTTAGTCCGAAATGGTTGGTACCGGACCCATTTCAGATTACCAAATATTTAGGATGAAACGTTTGATTTTTTATGTCTTAGTACGCTAGGCACGAGCCCGGGATTGTTTTTCAAATTACTTAAGGCTAGACCTAGTGGCTGCAGCATTATCACTTAGTAAAATCCATTTGTGATTTGGCGGGATCAGAACCCGGGACAAGCTGTACATGGTCAACCACATGGAATGAGTGGCCTGCCTCCCTAATAAACAGTAAATTGAAACATGAACCAAGCGTCAGCTCAATTCATTCAAGTTAAATTTGTGTAATGTATAATATAAAGTCATAAATAAAGTAAGAAATGTATTACGCTAACAAAAAAAAGGGAGGGTCTTTTCCCCAATCCTCCAAACATAACATTGGTTTCCCCCCTTAGGAATTTTCCTGCAGGCTCTTTAGGTTGTACAGGCTGATTGAATACAGGACTAAAAAACTGAGTGGGAAGGCTAAGTGAACCTGATTTGTTGTCTGTTCAAAGTCTGGAGTCTGTAAAAAATCACTGATAGTTTTAGTTTAGTTCCCACAAACTTATATCATACACTTTATAATTAAATACCCGCGCTGCAGCAAACCTGCAGACTAAGCGAATTTCCATTTACCTGGCTGGATTTCTATAAAAATATTCCCTAAAAATTGTCACGACACACAAACTTTCAGATTTTTAATATTAGTAAGATTTGAATGACATTAATTTTAATGAATACCTAGGTTTGCTGCTACAGGGAAGTTATTGAGGTGTGTTTTTTTATTGAAATGATGATAGCGTATCATGAAACAAATAAAATTGCCAAATTTAATTTAAATATATCCATAAACAAGTAAACTACAACAGTTTATTTATTCTCCATAAGAATAAAATGATAATTTTAAATTTAATGTTTTTTTAATTATCTCCGTAACCGTTAAGCATACAATAACGCTTCAATATACAAAATTATTTCTTTTTTTTAAGCTGTACAAAATGGTCTGGAAAGAAAATTTTGAAATTCATGTTTTTAGAGTCAAAAATGGGAAAACCCAATTTTTACCCCATTAAACCCCCATTCCCATAGTTTGATCATGCTGGTTCGCAAGGTTACTTGCTTCTACCAAATTTAAAAAAATCAAAATCATTTTGCTCTAGTTATCGCGCTAACGGACACACACATATATTAATTGTCCCCCCCCCAACTTTTTTCTACATTTTTTCAAATATCAATCCCAGAACACTTCCAAACATTGTACTCAAGAATGTTTATCTAGCACTGTTTTGAGATTATGGTCTTAGTTGTAAATACACAATGTTAAAACGGAGAGATAGAGAGAGAGTGAAATTCTTTATTTGACAAATTATTTTGCAGCAATATACATGTAAGTACTTCATTTTGACAAGGTGGTCATTTCCGGCCACCATCTTGGATTCAAAATATTTTTTTCAAATGTAAAGGTGGGGTTGTGACCCATTATTTTGAACTAGATTTTTACCCTGATTACAATGCCACAACCGTTAAAAAAAATCTTGATCCGTTCCAAGGTTATGAGGGCTTTTTGTAACTTTATTTTTAGCCCATTTTAACATTGTGCATTTAAGACCATAATCTCAAAACAGTGCTAGATAAAGATAAGTATACACCACTAGTCATTGTCAACTTATTTTCACTTGATTAGACGGATGTAATTTTTTCGGCTCCCATCTTGGATCCGCCATTTTGAAATGTTACAAATCATTTTAAATATGTTTTAAGTTGAACTCAATTCCACGATCCGTTTTTCATATTTTGGTTTTGAAACATTGACATTTTAAACAAAAATTGCAATATTTCATAAAGAAAACTTGATAACAAGAAATGGATTGTGGCATTGAGTTTAGCTTAAAAAGGTAATTCAAAATGATGGGTCACAACACCCCCTTCATGCTTAAAATAATTTATCACATTTCAAAATGGTGTATCCAAGATGGCGGCCTGAAAAAATTACACACGTCAACCAAGTGTATATAGATTGACAATGACTAGTGGTGTATACTTATCTTTATCTAGCACTGTTTTGAGATTATGGCCTTAGTTTGTAAATGCACAATGTTAAAATGGAGAGAGAGAGAGAAAGAATTTCTTTATTTAACAAAAAGAAGACAGTTAAAACTCACCCTATAAATATACAGTAGGTAGAACCCTGTTTAAGCTAAATAAAGGGGGGAAGCCCAATTTTTCAGTTAACCCGGATATGCTAAAAATAGCCTATGTATTACCACGCGGAGTTGGAAAATAAATTTAAAACAATGTCTATATAATACAGTACATAATTTTAGCTATAGAAATGTTACCGGGGTTCTACTATATAAATTTGGCCTCTGGGGACCTCAAAATAAAAAAGTAAATCGGTCCCGGGTCCAGGTCTTACCATGAGACCTATGGTAATAGCTTATTCCCTATAAGATAAATTTGCTAAAAGCGTCAAAAGCTAACATAAACTTACAACAATCTTATCCTAAGATAACCCTTGCAAATTAAAATATGGTAAACAAAACAATTTGTCTCAATGTTGATAACCTTTTGAACCCCTGATTGTATGATGTTCCTCATATACAGAATATATTATTTATGGTTATTTGTACGAATTAAACTTGTATTTACAGCATGGGGTGAAAATAGAGAAGTTTGCACAATACATACTTTTGGTTGAATTTTCGACCACGGGCCGGCCGAACTATTTAATCAATTTACTCAACTGATAATTATGCTTTTTATACTAAATCTTCATTATTTTGTGTTTTTACTTTCTCATCCTATACCATAGTATATGATGGAGAAAGTATTGTTTTCGTCAAAATTTTCGAGTTTGAGTTTTGAGTGGACATATTCATTTTGGGTCCCCCTGGACCCAAAAAAGTGGTTTTCGAAGTGATGTCTGTGTGTGTGTGTCTGTGTGTCTGGATGTGTACAGAGCTAGGGACTACGACTGTGGTCCGATTTTGATGAAATTTTGTATGTAGGTTCTAACCCATGGTATCTCCAGGTGTTTTTTTCATTTTTTTGAAATTTTGATTTTTAATGGGGATTTTCCCAAAAAAAACCGGAAAAATCAGATTTTCTCAAAAATGGCCTGAACGATTTTGATAAAAATTTAGTACAGAAGGGCCCGCGAACCGGTGAGCAGGATATGGCAAGCAAGGAGGCCCGTGAGACGAGTGGGGGTGAAATATTGGAGTTCATTCTTATTGACATATATTATCAATCATTCAATAACTGTATTGAACAAGTAATAACATTAATGTTATTAATAATATATTGTTGTCGTTAAATTTTGTTAGGCCTATTCAGTAATAACCAACTAAGGTAACAAATTTCAAGTGGGCCCGAAAAAATCTGTTACCACGCCACTGTTGTCCCATCAGAAACCTGTATTTTTTAGCATTTAAATTCAAATTGGGTTATGCAACAGATATCACAGCCTCATTTACAATTTCTGGCTATCTGTTTACAGTAACAAACCAAACATTCTCATAAATGTTAAAAATTTGTCTGTAGCTTGAATGCTGAATTTGCAAAAAGTTATCTTTAATGTTAAGGTCTAGTTGTTAGCTGACCTTAAATTCTTAGAGCTATCTTTAATGCCACATGTTGAGTTATATAATATCCATTTTGTCATCAAACGATCTAAATATGTACTTAACTTCGGGTACTGTATTGAAGTAGCTATCCCATCCATTCTGTGATCTCTGTATGGACTAGCTGACTAGCTGTATTAATAGTGAAATGAGCCTCTCCTCTAATGTAGAGTGTTGGCATTTAACTGATCATCTCTTTTATTATTACTAGATGTTACCCGCAGGCTTCGTTCCGCTTGACTTCCTTGAATACCATATACCTATCACACATCAGATTAAATTAATATCTTACAGTAAAACCCATACGTGCTTCAAAATGGGAAGAGAATGCTAAAACGAATCTTATGTACTAAAAAATTAAGGTTTTTCTTTTCTGAATTCGTTTGGCTCTTCTACCCGACCGATTTTCATGATTGAGGTCTCAAATCAAATGTATGCACACACAGATTCCACATCAAGCATTGGCATATATTTATCTACAGTCCCACTTGGCTTATACCTTTGACATTCCATTCCCATGTTAATTTTGTCGTCAGCTTTTTACTCAAAAATGTAGTAGTTGATGTGAGCCACCGACAGATTGTGCTGATCTGAATTACTAACTTCTGACAAATACCCAAACTTTTTCACCAAGTTAAACTACTGGAGTAACTTATTGTGAGTTATAGCAACTGTTATGAGCCATCAACTTGGTCACTGCGTAAATTGAGGTAGAAAATAGAATTTTAGACACTAGTGCATTCTGTGACTGGCTCACACAACTAGATTCTTTTTTAATAAAAAAATTGGCTACAGCTGGTCCATATAGATGAGATAGATGAGATGTCTACTTCTGTATCCAATAGTCAACGCTTATACCATAGATAAAAGGAGTATAGACACCGAGTATGTCTATACTCCTTTTATCTATGCTTATACGTAAACAAAATTTGCTTCCCAAAAAAAATTATGTACAAAATAACCTAGACAGAGTTTATTTGTAATTTCTTGATCGTTTGTAGTCGGTTGACCCCAACAAACTCTCCTTCTGTGCAGCAACAAATTTCAATACAAAATCATTTGTGTTTTAATTTATGCTAGCTCGTAAAGTGCTGAAATAAAAATTAAAGTGTTGTATGAAGTCAAAATATTTACCCTAACTAATGTCCACTCTTAATCACCTTTAGATCTTTTAGAACAAATGGGCTCACTTGAATTTGATTGACCAACCTTTACCAATGGCTAGTTCCAAACCTACCATTTTAATTGGTCAAGATAATTTCAAACTAATATTGGCAAGAAAGATGTTGTGGTAGGGCATTCTAATCATCAGTTTTATCCTGGAGTTACTTAGGCTGGTCGTGGGATTTAAAATGTCCTGAATCCCTGAATACAGTGGAAATGTTGATTACAACTTCATTCTGTGTATTGTAGATGACAAATTGGAAATCACTGTAAAAGAATACCTATTCAAGGTTGATAACTATGTAGCAGTCTCAGTAGACTAGATCAGAATAAAGTCATTTTATGAGGAACAAGACCCTTGTCATGTCTTGTCTTGATATTTTGTCTTTTATGTCTATTTTTAGCAAGCACACTATGTTAGTGGGTAAATATAACAAAGTTCTTTAAAACAGGTCAATTGCACTATCCAATGGCTGTGCTCAACGAGACTTCAAAGCTATATTATTTGAGAAGCTGCCGATAGGAGTTTTATTCTCAAAAACAAAATTGTGTCACTAATGTAACTTATCTTCATGCAATGCGCATAAATTTATTTTGTTTGCTGTGAAATACAGCAGCTGGAGTTTCAGGGTCAACGGAACTAAGATTGGTTTGTTTACACAGCTTTGTTTACATATTGCCACAAAGTTGTCTTTGTATCAACAGCAGTTACATTAGTGATACTATCTTTATGTGCAGCAGAAAGTAACCTTAACTTTTACAACCACGCTTTAATGTTTGTCATTAATTTCTTGCCATGTTAAACAACTGCCTCAAGACTTTAGTCATGTTTTAGCAACAAACTCAGTTTTAGTATGCGGTGTTGTGTTAAAGTTAATTTAAGTTTGTTAGATCTGGTTTTTGAAATTGGTCTCTCAGAAACCTCAGAGAAGCTCAAAGACTTGTTAGCCCTTCAGTATGAAACAAACAAAGTAATTAATACACATATAACACTACACTTTGGAACATACATTTGCTTTTGTTAAACAGTAGTTTCACGCTAACTATGACTAAATACACCACTCTGTAGAGAATGAAATATCAAATATCTTTAGGATAATGAGGAAAATCCAGGATACTTTTGAAAATGAGAGTTTACCAGTAGTTGATTTGAACAATAATATAATTATAACAATAGAGTTTTTTAGACAACAATAATTAGATAACTAACTGATTTCCAAATTTCACTTTTTGATAAAGCTAAAGAATGCACCTTTGACTATTTTGTTTCGCCATGTTTTGTGCCACTGACAACACACACACCATTTATGGTGTCCACTGTATGGAACAGGAACCGGTGATTACAGTAATGATAACAACTTGTTTACTACAGTAACGGTTTTACTGACCTTTGTGTTGTTGTGTTAACAGGTAACACTACGTTCTACAACATTCACAAGACACAACAAGCTAAGCCGTTTAGCCTGTTCAGTAGTCACAAGTTAGAATGATCAGCTGATTGTTCAAAACTCTCGCCTAAGTAATCGGAAGGTTGTTGATTCGATTGTTGGAAAAGCCAGGAGCTTTTTTGATTGTTCTAAACTGGACCTAGCTGACCTTGATAATAGGGCTTATGGTCCTGACTGATCTTAAACAAAGTTGTCATGGGCATTCACTCAACACACACACCTTGGTTGGTCTACAAAATACTGGTCAATATAAATGACATTAGTAAACTAGCGGATAAGCGATATATTAATACCGGGTGTCCCAAAAAGAATGGATCAAAAGTAAACTTGCATAAATACTTTATTATTAAAGATAAAAAGATAACTTTATATACACTTTTTCCTTAGCTTCATAAGTTTTTCCAACCATTGTTTCACTGCCTAATCTATACATGTTATCCGCTATTTAGTCAAAGAAATCAAGTCCATGTTCCAGATCTTACTGCACATTGTGGTGTAATTTTTCCCTTATCTTTGCTTTAAGTTGATCTAATTGAGATGAATGAGCAATAGACACACTTGATCTTTCACAAAACCAAAGACCTAAAAAATCACACCAGATGTTATCTTTATAAACCATCCAATACTTCATGCTTTCAACTGAAACTCTATTACAACTTAATGTTTTAAAATTTTAAACAGGCTACAACAATGGAACAGCTGATTTCTGTTAAAGAGAACCGAAAGAAACTCTAATATACCAGCTTTAGAATTAGTCATAGTTGACTTTTCTAGTACCTTTGGTAACACGTAAATTAAGCTGTAGATTTGATCCATTCTTTTTGGGACACGGTGTATATCATGACATAACTAATATACCACAGTAACATTAGTATACCCAGATCATTACCGGACTATGCATGGTTGAAAAGGCAGATAACTACAGCTTAATTTCTTTTCAAAACATTGCTGGTTTACATACAGCTCCCGAACCAACTTTTGAAAATGAATATGCATTGTAGGTTCTGCATTAAAAAATAAATTTCTTCTCTGATTAAAGACATCAAAAACAGTCCACTACAATCACAATTGCTTAGAATGAGTATTAAATAACAACTGTTTGTCAATCAAGCAAACATAGCTGGTGTCATGTAGCTGAGGCGGAAGTGCGTTTAATTTGCGTTTGATGACATAGACAAGTGAAGCTCTCATTGCTCATAAACTTGAGTGAACATAATTCATTGTTTGCTGCTGCGTATTAAAATAGCATACTGTATGTAGAAGTATATAGCAATTGTTGCTGCTGGGGTCAACCAATTACAAACGTCCAAAAAATTACAAATAAACTGTTTAGGTTATTTTGTAAATATTTTTACCTACGACCGTTTTTTAAAGTAGCCGTTTCAGTTCAGTTCTTAGAATTGAAAAGTTTCACTTAACAGCTGTTTACTTTCATATCAGCATTGTTTCATTTCATATCAACACGGGTAACGGACCAATGAGGTTCAAGGATTAAGAGAGGAGAAGCAAAATTGTAATGATTCGAAATTCAACTAATCAGCTGTTCAGGCCAATATAATTGTTGATTGGTGCAATTAGTATTTGATCCAATGTTTCGTTTGCATCACTGTCAGTGGCAATTAGAGGTTATAAACAAAAACATAATCTCCCTTAGAAGTTATGAGTAGTGATGTTTAGTAATTAAAACACCGTCGTAGGTAAAGTATTGTACGCAACTCGCGTAAATAGTGTTAACGACACTCGTAGAAGTTTTTAAGGCACTATTTTTACGCAATCGTTGCGTAAACTACTATTTTTCTATGATAGTTAATTTAATAATTTGTATCCAGTTTACAAAATGTGGATATATTTAATAGCATTATATTAAAATACAAAGCTATCTTGAATCTGAATAGTAAATATTAGTCTTCAAAAGTACTAATTACAGCAAATATACTGATAGTGCATTGTCAATATTTACTTTTGAACTAGTTCAGTCTAGTGTGGTGTATCTTGGATGTTGAAATATTTAATCGTTCATATAAACATTTGATATCTTTATGTAAATATAAATACTGGCTGGTTAACAATAGACTATAGTGAAGCTTGTCCATATAACCTGTATAGGCTATATCCATTATAGATATAGAAGTTGACATTGGCTTTTATATGGACTAGCTCAGATGTAGCCACTAGCCAGGTTTTTTATTTAAAGAAATTATAGCCAGATCTGTGAGTGCATCATAAATTGGGTGTTTTATAATTACCGGGGATTTGTTAGTTTATAATACTAATACATCAATCCTGGTTCTATAATTTGGTGTATTAGGTTGGATTTTGGTTATATTAGGTAGAAAATAAATTCGTTTATAACGTGTGGGTCACGACCATCACTACAACCGCTTCCTCTAGCAAGTTATCTCAAAACAACATTTTGAAGTTTGTATTATTAAAGTAAATAGTTATTTTCCTACAGTCACCCGGAAAAGTTGGCTCCCTTGTACTGTTTATAGTACAGAAAGCTGCTAATTGCTGCATATTTATACTTTGTCGTACAGTTTATACTTTTGGCGCACATCAGGATTATAACGAAACAACACAAAAAAGCGTGGTTCTATTATGCACGTAATCCGTGTACGCTTGGAAATAGGTTGGCAACACTTGAAGATAATAATACTATGAGCAGCTGATTGACTATTATAACTACGATTTAACCTGTCATTTCGTGTTTATAGTTTATGTTCTCTTTTCGGTATTTCTGAACTTTCTGGACTTTTCTTTTAAACGTTTTTAAAACATTCCTACGATCTTAATAAACAAGAAAATACCTTTAAAGCCTTTTTTAAGCGCGGAAACCACTGCAAATTATAATCACCCACTGCAGTTGTGATTTTTTACTTTACACTTTACACAACCGCCATTGAAGCGCCGTCAATGAGTGGAACCTTGTTTCTAAGTTATTGGCGACGATCATTAATAAATTTAAGTTTCCCAGCCGTATACAACACTGATTCAATGTCTTCTTTCTGGTTATCAAAACTCCAGAACAATTTTATACACAAAGAATCTCTGGTTCCTGACCTGGATGATGCCTAGCTATTTAATTTAATTTCCGGTTACACTATATTATTCCATTTGGGATTAATTAAATCCTTTATGTAAGAAAAACGGTTTTAATCTCACTTGGATGGGATTTGCCTTCAAAACGTGATCGGAAATGGTTGCGCGGTATTTGTAAACATATCAGTGACAGCTAGAAAAAATAATCTTGATCCGAACAGCTGTTCGTTATTTCATAGATGATAATGTGATAAAAATTGGACGAAAACTTGACAAAAATCGCACAAAACTGCATTTTTGAACGTCCGTAATTTTATTTACAAAGTAGTGAGGCCATATTTTAATGGCTAAAGACACTCTCGCCAATCCAGTGAATACATTAAAATGACTTGGATCTTAATAGGTACTCTCGTTTTCCTGGAGAAGATTGCGTAAAATGCCATCTTGAGTGTTATAGACAGACAGACAGAAATTTAGATGAGACTTGTTTCGGCTTCTTTAATGTATAAATCGTAAAAATAACCTAAAGATTTATGATTCTGAGCAATGTACAGACAAAACTCTAATTTTATTTATATAGATCATACCTCCTATGGGTGCATACGAACCACGCACATGGTCCTAATTCCCAAAAAGGCCCCCATCATAATAAGTCCGGTAACGATTAAGTGAGTTGGTTGGTTTTTTTATAGGTTATCATTTTTTCTTTCACTATTACCATAGACAAAAAGAATTTGTTCTTTATGCTATACGATAAGATAAAACAAACTGTAAAACTTGTGATTGTGCACTTTCATTTAACCAAAGAATTAAACCCACTGCATTTACCCTAAAATAACAGAAAGACAAATGTAGTCAACATCAACGCACTGACGATCTGTATACGAAACACACATAAAATCATGTCTCAGATTATACAGCAGAAAGGGTAAAGGTGTATCCAAAGTCAATTATACTAACCAAGTTGGTTCAAGAGCGTATGTTGGATATAATAAATCAAGGGGTTTATGTTTCTCAATTTTCCTGTTGTACATCGCAATTTTAATACTGTACCAAAACAAAACCACATCATTCATAATCTGTCTCGAGTATGCCTCTACAAAGTGAAGATAACACAGCTGTTGGCTAAGTTTCAGTTATCGAGGTCAAACTCGAGTTATTGACGTCATCATCACAGTTTCGAAGAGTGTTTGATTTGACTATCGAGCAACTTTTTGCCATATGTTTATCTTATGGTGGGAATGCAGGGTCGAGTTTTATCATGATTGCAGTAGTACTTGTTTGTTTAACATACGATGTGACTCGAGCCCTTTACTTTTAAAAGAATAGTGACCCGATTAATTAAAACGCGTTTAGAGCAAACTAATTATATAGTTCAGCAGTTAATTGTGTAATGTTTTTATTGTATAATTTGAATTTTACAGACGACGACCCCATAATTAATTATTATTACATAATCCTTATGTTCGTATCATCCACAAAATTAAAAATACTATATGGATTTTTGTTTCTAAATTTAAACTAAGTTTTATAGTTATCTAATAGGTAGTTTTAACAAAGGTTTGCAAAGGTTGTGAACTTAATAAACAAAAGTCCTGAAATAGGCCTATGCTAAAATAACAATTGGTATCTTATATATTTAACAAAATAGGTTTTTATTTTCCGAGTTCGTTTAGCTCTCCTACCCGACCGATTTTCATGGTTGAGGTCTCAATTTGAAGGTATTCACAGTATTTCACCAGTTATAATTATATAATCCTATATGTTTAGGTCTAAGAACCTTCAGTGAAATACCGGCTTTCATTTAAGCTATTAGTTTTTTTCAAATTGGACGAGTTTCAAACAACGCAAGGTGAACAACCAACATAAAATTATTTTTATAAGGGTTTTCTATGATTAAAAATCAATATCTCCAGTATTGTTTATCTTTTTTATATGTTTTAGACTGAAAATAATCACTAATTAAAGGCCTTAATTTGAGCTATTGGTAGTTTGAATCAGTTAAGTTTAAAAAGATACTGTATTACTCAATAAAAAATCATAAATTTGATTATTTCTTGGACATAATATTTATTCCAACGCTGTGGAGCAGCATGGGTTCTCTCACTACTATTAATTAAAGATTACCCTTTTTATACAATCAATGACACCACCATACAATACCACTAAGCTTATGAAGATATGTACATATTTGATTTTTGTTTCTCGATGCTGTGAGAGAGTGTAAAGAAAAACAGCATATCAAATTACAAACAAAGCAATAATGTTAACATCGTTACATGTACTACAATTACTATGGAAGCAAATCGAGCGTATCAGAGCAAACGAATGAGTTCAACCACATACAGAATAGACTTCCCATGTGGCTTCAAATATTTACATTACATGCCATGTAATGTAAATATTTGAAGCCTAGAAAATAGATAAAGTTCAGGACCACCTCACCAGAGGGTACTAGTGTATTTAGTTAAATCTTCTATCTATACATAGGCAAGCATGTTTCATTAAAACCTTTTTTCTCAGCTCGTGTGCATCGTAGGGAAAATCTACGCATACTGTTAGAAAGCTATTTTCCTGTAGGTGTGCAGAATCCCTTTATAAATTAAAATAGGCTCAAAAATAAGCACAAAAAATGAATTTGAAATTTGGAAAAATTTAACATGGATATTATGAGTTGCCATGCTGGTGACGAAATAACAACGAAATATAAACAGAAAATCAAAACAAATGGAAGAAACTCCAATCACATGTTCTATTCAAAGTGTGGAATGAAAATAAAGAAGTATGTACATTAAATATTTTTGGTCGAGTTTCGACCACTGGACGACTTCTAGTAATAATTAAAATCAATGCAGTACCCTATCATAGCAAACAGCTGATTCATTTATCACTTGACACAGAATATTGCCATTATATGTAGACCATCTCAACAGCTTGCACCACGTTTTTTGGCTTCAAATTTCTGCATTAAATGGGAAGTCTAAATGGTTCGACCCATGGTGAATCTATATACAATTTTGGGGCTAGGAACATTTTCCCTTTAAAAGGTGTCCGATCGTTCCTTACATTTCACTAGTGTAGACATCATTAAATACTAAAAGATTTTAAAACGTTTTTACCAAAATGTTTTGATAACCCAGACTTCAAACAACACCACTTGTACTTGTTCAACGTCATCACTTATTGGACGTTTAGTGAATGCTTGAGAACTCTTGAAGATAATCAACGATTTTGTTTGTTTTGAGCCAAAACGCATATCACTAAGAGCTCTCTAAGTAATAAGAGTAAGTTCAGTCTCTGTTCCACACTTGAGTTCAGTGGTGTTGGGAGTATTGAAACCCAAACAATAAAATACTACTTGACCTATCATGGCTGATTGATGCATGACAATATCAAGAATGTCAACTGAATGGTGGGTGAACCAGTTGGTATTCAGTATTCAATTGATATTTATTGTTGTTATTGACAGAGACGAGAACACTTGAATCAGAAGCGATCAAAACGTGCTTGGAACGTGTTTGAATCGAAGCACATTTTACCTGAATTAGTTAAATCTAGAAATATCGCACGGCTTGCATAGTCAGCTAACACGAACACGATACTAATAATTAAACACTAAAATTAGTGTCAACGTGGAATAAAATCCACAAGTGGGGTTAGGTAACATAAAGGGTTTTAAATAAAATAGAAAAATCTTCCTTCACTCAGCTTGACGGGGCCATTGAACTTCAATCGCCATAAGCCTATCGTGTGTTATACGGACAGTTTCTTCTCCAAGTCAATTGCTTGTCTAACTTTGTTACACAATATATTATATCAAACGATAATAGGAATAGATAACGATTTTAGGTGCAAAATAAGTGTACCATGAGTTCGTAACTCTCCTGACAGCTTGGCCTTAATTTGCCCGGCCTTTATGTACAATCGAACAAAAATAGTGATATTCAGCAATTTATTATTTGACATTTTTTAACTAGATGTCGTTAGATAGAAAATTATAAATGCTAAATAATAGTCTAGTAATTATAACAATTTTACTTGAAATTAGCCATATTTTAGTAATTTAAGTTATACAAGTTAATTTCTGATGGTTTAAAACTCAAGAATATTTTTCATGATTATTTTTCTCAAGTATAATTAGAAATTACTGCCTTTAATTGTTCACAACATTTCATAAAGGCATCATTAATAGTTTTCAATACCTTTTTGGAACCCTTGTTAACTGTCCACATTGTATACATTTTAAGAATACTGATCACTAATATCACCTTATCTCGATGAAGAATCGTATTTTACCTACGACCGTTTTTTAAAAGTAGTCATTTCAGTTCAGTTCTTAGAATTGAAAAGTTTCACTTAACAGCTGTTTACTTTCATATCAGCATAGTTTCATTTCATATCAGCATAGTTTTTCTCATATCAACACAGGTAACGGACCAATGAGGTTCAAGTATTGAGAGAAAAGAATTAAAATTGTAATGCTTCGAACATCAACTAATCAGCTGATCAGCTGATCAGTTGACCAATTTAATTGTTGATCCGACTTGTTCATGTTAATACTCGCGTTGGTGGAAGTTAAAGCAAAACAGATTACCCGATTTAAAAATGTCAAGTGAAAGTGAAGTTGATGAGTTTGAAACGAAAGCACAAACTGTTTGTGCAAATCTTTTACCACCAAAGTCAAGTCAAAGGTATGAAATTAAATAATGTAAGAAATAAAAAAAAGATCAAAATTAACAAATCTTATTTTCAGCACTTCCTAGCACTTTATGAGGTCAAACTTATTTTAGTTGTAGGATATAGAGATACGAGGCCAAGGCATTTCAAGAAGGTTGCATGACTTCGGGTTCAAACCACGATAAGTCTCTGAACATTGACCTCAAGCAAATGACTTCATTACAGTTGCAAGGCAACGGTCCAAGCCCCAAGGTAAAGTGAACTAGTGTGGTTCTTTTGTTCTCAATATTACATGCCGTTCCTATCTTGGTTTAAAATCTATAATTTTAATAATTAAATACATGTCTATATGTTCTTTACGCATCCCAAAACCGTCCATCCGATCTCCGTGGAATTTTGGGAAATGTGTCTATTAAGCCTGCGAAGGATGCGGTCTTTATTCCCTTTTATACGTCGACCTTGGATGGCACATTTTGACATCACCCACCATGTTAGACTTATGACAAGTATTTTATTGTTTTGTTCGCGGAATCATTAACTTATATGACAGAAAATTTCATTAAACTAGGTAAAACGTGTTTTAATCAAAGAGAACGTAGCTGGATCAGCTTGTCATTAATTGTATAACTACATAAGATATAATTTATCTTTGTTTTTCAAACTATGATGACTGTTGGAGATATACAAAAATTCTGTTATGCAAGTTAAAAAAATTGGTATGAGAAAGAAAACTGCATTTTATAGTAGCACTAGATGTACCCACGGGCTTTGCCCCGTTTAACTTCACAAGTGAGCTCGTTTGCATGGCTCAATCACGCCCTGGTTGAAGTCCGTTCGCTACGCTCACTCACCTTTAGGTTGGAGCTCGTTCGCTCCGCTCACTTGCCTTCAGGTTAGCTCGTTCACTACACTATCTCGCTTCCAGGTTGAAGTTCGTTCGCTACGCTTACTCACCTTTTGGTTGCAAATTGGCTGTAGTCATAAATTTAAAAAAATAATAGTGCTGCACCCTGTAGGTAATCCTTGTAACTTTAATACTATTGAGCATCATAGAACAGAACCAACTTGTGTAATTGAAACAGCTGTTAAGAAATTCCTTTTAAATATGAAAAATCATAAGGTTAACATGGGAAACTCCAGAGCCACTGGGGCGGAGCCCGAAAGCCCGATCAGAATAAAAACTCTACTTAGTTTTCCTATTTAATGCACAAAGAATCGGTGTACCGAATTTCAGCCTCCTAGGTAAATGGGAAGTGGGAGAATTAGTGATGAGTGAGTGAGTGAGTGAGTAAGTCAGTCAGTCAGTGAGGGCTTGCCTTTTATATATTTAGATACTTGTGGATGGATCGATGCTAATTTAACTCCACCAAAAACCTAAAATCAGTAGGACATGTAAGTTGAAGCTGCAAGACTCGTTTTCATCATTAATTGATTTAAACCATTTAACTATCGTAATGTTTGATATGTTTAAGCTCACGTCGCGCGCAAGGGGGGAGTCAGACAGTTAACTGGGAGTCATGACTGCAGGGTTCAAAGACTATGTCGTTATCTGTGTCACATTTGCCATTGGATGAGTCAAGGAGATAAAGTTTTAGGACATCAAACTATTGGCCACGTGGCGTTGTTGTGATCTACAATCTTTACGAACATAAATTAATTGCAGATACCCTCAATACTACAATCGGCCCATGTTTTTAGCTATGTTCTAATTTTGCTAATGTTGTTTGATTACAGTACCCATGTGACACAAAATTGTGACCTTGGTGCAACGGTTTCACTTGATGCTGTGAAAGACACAGGAATCAAGCATATTTGTTGTGAAATGCGTATTTGATTTTTTTATTGGACACCTCCTTTATTATTACTGTATTACCATTGACTATATAGACAGAATTGTAAGATTCGCTTAGTCTGCAGGTTTGCTGCGGCGGGGGTATTTTAGCATGTATCACCTAAGTTGTAAGTAGCATTGGTTACTCCTTATTCATAAAATAGCGTACTATTATTCTATCACCCAATTAAATTTACAACTACAGCCAAGAAAACGTGTAAAGAGTCTCATCACTGCGCAGATTGATACATTTAAATGTAACCTTGACCCTCACAGTTCACTAATGCAATGTAATATACCAGTGCAGTGATGACGTCAAATCTACTATTGCGAATGTGACACCATCACACCATCATAGCTGTACAGAGTTGCTTACATGAGGATGAGATCACTGGCGAGACAATCAAGATGGAGTTTGTGATATTCACAACTACAGTTAGGTGAATCTGAGTGAATATTATTTTGAATTGTGATTTGGAATAATAATTTAATTGTATAACAGACTACTTAAAAACGGCATGTGATGTTTGATTTCTTTTAAAATGTAATTAATGAAAATTCAGCAGAGACATACATGGTGCATACGTATTTGTTAGTTTAGTAAACACAAAAATTACCAATATTTCACTGTTATTTGCACATATGACGTAATATTTGTGTGTCATCTTTATTACGAGCCAATCTGTCTTGTAGCTGGATATAAAAAATACCTCAGTAAGAAAATTACATCAAAATGCCTGAATATTTACATCCCAGCATTTTTCAAATTTCCACGAAAGACACCTTTCGTTGTGTATTTAAATGTGTTTCGTTATGCTGATATTAATATAAGTCCTTTACCTTCCCTACCTACGACCGTTTTTTAAAGTAGCCATTTCAGTTCAGTTCTTAGAATTGAAAAGTTTCACTTAACAGCTGTTTACTTTCTTATCAGCATAGTTTCATTTCATATCAGCATAGTTTTTCTCATAACAACACGGGTAACGGACCAATGAGATTCAAGGATTGAGAGAAAAGAAGTACAATTGTAATGCTTCGAACGTCAACTAATAAGCGGATCAGCTGATCAGTTGACAATTTTAATTGTTGATCCGGCTTGTTCCTGTTGATACTCGCGTAATTTTAACCTAAGTTGGTGGTTAAAGGAAGGTAGATTAAACTGATTTAAAAATTTCAGTTTTAGTGAAAGTGAAGTTGACGAGATGGAAATGAGAGCACAAACTGTTTGTGCTAATCTTTTGTCACCAAAACCAAAATAAATGTATGAAATTACTTACCAGCAATTCATTGAATGGACGAAACAAAATAAGGTTAGATTGTTAAATATGAGCTTCTGGTTTACTTTGAAAACCTCTTAACCGTTGTTTCACCCAACTCGTTGTGGACGACATATTCGATGCTGAGATCCAACTGTAAATTAACTGTTTCACCATATTGTTCAGTTGTCCAAATAAATAAAAATAGTAACGTATTATTTAACGAAATTTTACAAACACGTAATTACATGAAATCAGCTGATTATACAATAAGTCGTTGCATCACTTTCAGTGGCAATGACAATCAACGAAAACATAACCTCGCTAAGAAGTTATGAGTAATGATTGTTAGTAATTAAAAACCAGATTGTTAGTACTTAAAAAATGTCGTAGGTAAAGTAGTGTACGCAACTCGCGTTAATAGTCTTTACGAGACTCGTAGAAGTTTTTAAGGTTTTCTACTCGTGTCGTAAAGACGATCTTAACGCAATCGTTGCGTAAACTACTATTACCTTTCAGTTATTAGCCTGCATTTTTAACATCGTTACAATTTTCGTGTACATAGCATCGCAAAACCTCGTGTATTAAGCAACTTCGTTTAATTCATTTTTATTTACGGGTTTTAAATAGGGTTAGTTTAGGCGATTTGATAACATACAAATCTACGTTATTTGTTTGAAAAGTTATCTTGTTTACGATATTTACCTGACTGATGAAATTAATTTACAGTAACTATCTATAGTCGAAATTAATTTGTCACTCTTGAATAATAATTTCAAACTTTTCCTCAAAACACTTTTGTTTGCGTTTTTTAATCTTGTTTAACAAATCAAAGTCAAGTGTTGCACTTAAGTGACATTTTAAAGTTACGACCGCGTGATAATAGTAACGTTTTCTGTAAAATTGAAAACAGCCTTTCATCAATTTGTTTACTTATTATTTATTAGTTATTTGTTTAATTTGTTTACACAAAGTAGTTGCTGTGCTTGAAATTTGCAAGGAGGAAAGGACTCCGAAGGGAATAACATGGTTTATAAATTTACCCTACACACCCAAAATTGAATATAGAAATAAAAGTCAGCTGATCAACTTATTTTTATTAAATTTATTGTCTTTGGTTTATTTCAATTACCTGTGCGGCTAAACTGATAACTTTACCACAAGAAAAGAAACAAATGTGTAAAATGTTTTTGTTAAAAAAGGTTTTTTATTCATAAATTATTTGCTACTTTTAGCGAATTTCCCATATAGGGAATAAGCTATTGCCGTAGTACTCATGGTAAGACCTGGACCCGGTACCGATTTACTTTTTCGTTTTGAGGTCCCTAGAGGCCAAAAACACAATCCGTTCAAATTCATATATATATATGTCCGTTAGCACGATAACTCGAGCAAAAATGATCCGATTTTGATGAAATTTGGTACAAACGAGTAAACCTAAATTTATTCGAACGAGTTCGCGAACCAGCATAACAAGGGACAAGGGAATAAATGTGATAATTTTAAGGAGACATTTGAGTGTAAATCCAATAAGGAAAATGGAAATTCGCTAAATCTGCAGGTTTGCTGCGGTGGGGGTATTTAGTCTTTATTGTGTAAATATGTTAAATATATTTTATATAGCCTGTTATACACGACCAATACCTTTTTCCTCCGTGTACGCTTGGAAATAGGTTGGCAACACTTAACTAAAATATGAACTTTTGATGAATTTGTTTTTTAGATAATACCCGGGTGTCCATAAAGTCCTGACAACATTTTTGTTGTGTAATAAAATGAAAACCGTTAGACATACAAAAGTCAGATTTTATTTTTTTGAAAGAGCATGAAAAAAGTTTTATATACAATTCATATAACATTAGTACACTTCCACATGTGACCCATTTGTGTCCCGTAGAATTCCCAGTCCAAATCTCCTCCCAAGTACTTGCCAACATCTCTCCAGTTGTTAAAATTGCTTCTCTGATCCTTGTCTTCAACACGCCCACTTCTGAGACAGGTGTACCATAAACCTTGTCTTTCACAAAGCCCCAAAAGAAGAAGTCTAAAGGTGTGATGTCTAAGATAGTTGTTATCTACATGAATGAGATGTAAAATTTCATTAGCAAAAGAAGCTCGGTAAGGGTTTCAAAAATTGCACTAGTTGAATCTTGTATGCGCTTAGTTTGAGTTTTATACGCAAAATCATATGGTACGTGGTAAACCAAGTTCCCTGGAAGCTTTGCGAACTAATGTACGTGGACTGCGGGTGAAGCATTGTCTAACGACATCAACGGTTTCTTTTAAATGTTAGGCCTACCCTTTAGTGCCCTTTAGTAGCTTGCCTCCCATAGTGCAATCTGATCTGTCTTTGAAAGTAAAAAGGCGAATTAGACTCGTGAAGTTACAAAAGACATTGAGCTTTTTCTTCCTTAGTAGCCATTTTTACGACAGACACAAGAATTGTAACTTTAGTTTGTTATCACACTCAACAATGAAATTATGGGTTCCCAACATATACAAACAAAACTTGATGAAATCAGCTGTTAAACAACATATATAAAACATATATAATCCCATCAACAACTATTTCAAATGTTGTCAAGACTTTATGGACACCCTATAAATCGCAGAATGACAATGGAGTGAGACTAAAACATCAATACTGTACTTTTTATTTATTAGTTTTATTACTCTTTGTTATGTGGTTTAATACAGACTTGCACTAATCCTTACACGAAGATTCTGTTTTAAAATAAGCCTTACGTAAGTTTCAACAAAATATGGGGGACAACAAAATAAAAGCTATTGCCCCTGCCACTCAATACCCACAGGTTAACCTAAATTCATCAGCCTAAAAAGAACATCAATTCTTCCAATGAAAACTGTAATCTTTGGGCTGTTTTTCACTTCAGACTCAGACTACATTTGGCTGTGTTTTCACAAAATTTATCTCCCATTTCTTTCCTTGACATGTATTCCTTATTTTGATAACTTGTATAAATATTGAACGTCTAATATTAGCGCCACAATGCCAGTGTTTGTTTGAGTTTTTGCCAGTTTTACTTTACTGAGATATCGTTTTGTTTTCGTCTTAAAATTATTTGTGACTTTAATTTTGAGTTGTATGACCACAGAATAAAAACAAATCAAATATATTTAATGAATGAAACATTACATGGACCATGGATTGATTGCATGCAACAAGACACTGAAATAAAAGGTTTAGTCTTTCCGATCTCAACAATCAAACTGTCGTTGAATCTAGGTTTAAAAGCACTTTACATTTTATCCCTTATGTAATTTTGTTTCAATGTTTTTTAATGTTGGACTTGGAAGTTGGAAAAATAGCCGTCTTTTGGAAATTAAGACTATTAAAAAAGGTCAAAACATGTTTATTTATAAACTTATTTTTACAAAGTGCCATTGGATCTAGAATAAAATGTGCTTTAAACTTGATGACGTATGTAATTTTTTTTAATCAAATTTCGTTTTCATGAAATATGACTTTCAATGTTTCAAAAGCCGCAAAATCTATATATATATATATATATATATATATATATATATAAAGTTTGATAAACAATTTTGGAAAATTTTAACAATGAAAGCTTAACGTTTCATAAAAATATCACCAAACGGCTTGAAGTTTTTTGCATTCACTGATTTTGTGTAGTTTTGATTTTTATTATTACAAAAAGGATAACAAGCTAAGCAGAAATTTACAACAAATACCGGACATTTCGTTATATCTTGGTACGTGGGATTTGGTTCTTATCACGGTACACATTTTTGTGACACCTTGTGTGTATAGCATTTGCTTCAGTTATTTTTATCAGAACATAAACATATTCAAAATCGTTAGAAAGTGTCCATGTGTTCGTAAAATTACAACTGTCAAATCAACCCGATTTTATTTGCTGTGTATATTTTAAAATTTAATTGCGACTGGCTAAAGTAAAACGACTTGGACAACAAATATGCTACGAAACCAATTTAATTAATATTTCACAAGTAGAAAAGATTACTGCACACATTCTTTTAGGTCTCAAATATGAGCCAATATGTCAAAATGTTTATTCCTTGCACTATATATTTAGAATGAAACCAGAAATTTCCACAGGGCAGCATCGTAGGTCAACACAAGGGAGGACAAAAAATCTACGTCATAGGTTGGAGCCTAAACACCTTTAGGACAAAGGGATCTTTCCATCCCATAGGCTTTGACCCAGAGCAGCTATAGAACACAGTAGTCGGCAGGAGATCGACTCGCCTGTTACTTATATTTTTTGCTCCTTGTTTATGTTCTTTTTTGACTATAGAGCTTTGACCCTCCGCCTGGAGCTGGTGATCTTCCACTGCGCATCTCGTACAGTCTCTCAAGGTGTTGGTGTTGAATCCCCTCATGCTACTGTGTCCTAATGTTCCAGGGCCAGTCAACGAATTATATACTTCCTTTGAGATACTTGATACTTATTCATATTGTGCATATGGTATCAGAATTGACTTTTGGATATAGGGTGTACGTACCGTCTTATTTGTACAATGTAAAGACAATTTTTCATTCAAATAGAGCACTTTTAATTGTAGGGTACTTTGGAGACAAAAATTGGACGATTGTAAAATAAGGTATGGTTACAGACTTTTTGTTGAGGTTAAACCTGTAGACCTTATTTAATTAATAAAATTTGACTTAACAAACAAACAATACTTAATTTTTATAACTTTAAAATATAACACATAATCAAACTTTATAGCTAAGCACATTTGTTTTGACTCCAACTAGGAAGTTGCTATGCCAACATAACAATAATTAAATTATAAACATGAAACAGTCTTAAGTTAAACGTAGAGTATAAATAATTAAGTTAGGGTCTATTTGGAGACATGATAAACATTATATTTGTATATTGATTGAACACTTTTAATTGGTTTTTGTTGTTTTTCATTACGTGTAACGTGTGACATATATTAATCCGACGTTGTTAAAATATTGTCAATCTCGCGCAGTACATTAAGATTGCAAACGTTGATACTGTAACTCCTAATAACGATGGAAAAGTATTTCAAATGTTCACAAATTAAAGATACGTGATTTGTTTAACAAGGTTTATGTGTACAGAGGAATACTAGTTCATTTACAAATTCTATTTTATGTAAATAAAAAATATTGACATGAACACATTAAACTCAATGTGGGGAATGTTATGGGATGATGGAATAAAGTGAAATAATAAGGAAATTAATGGAAATAAAAGGAATTACTGTACTTCAAGTTTGGTAATAATTACTCAAAAAACATTTATTGGCTGGTTGCCGATAGTGATCCAACATAATTTTTTTCTGAATTTGTCATAAATGTTTCACCAAGATATGTTATCCACGTTTCAATCTATATGTAGTTCACGCTTACCACAGCGGGTGACAAAGAAGTGATGGGAAGTGCGGGAGACGTGGACGGCCCTTATCACTTATCACTACTGAGGGTAGCGTCAAGGTCACTAGCGGGACGTGCAACGCCTCTCTCGTTATTAACTTCATCTTTATGGTGCAATAGTATAATGTAGAATAGGATTTAATTTCCCCGCGGAGCTGTGGGAATAAAATTCTGTAGGCCTACTACTAGAGACTTTGGTAGTTTATTCGGTGTTGTGGAATTTAAAACATGACTCGAGGCTATGGCACTATTTTATTTTGGATCTATAGGATTTTTAAGTCCAACACAGAAAAGTCATTTGGCACTATGGCATTGAAATGTGATACCATGAATGAGAATGATATGTACATTTATATATACAAATTTATTACAAAATAACATGCATGTTGATCAAAATTTTAAATAGAAAATAGCTTCTAGAATCAGTTAGACATTAGAAACATCAATTATATCAAACACGTTATTAATTTCCGTGTGTAAATTGAATAAGTGCGGTTTTGTGACCCACTATATGTGCGGACAAGAAACACTTGAACCGTCACTGTCCCCAGATGCTAACAAACTGAACACATATGCGCATTGTTTGAGTTGTTACTTCACAACAAACAACTGTAACTTAACACCTTCCAATACTCACCTTTGCTGAGAGTGTTATTTGGGAGCTTATTGTTGACAGCACAGTAGATGATACTCGCGTGATTTCAAACTACTGTAGATGAAATAACATATTTGTGTATGATTTACAAAAATTAAGTTAAGTATAATAGAAAGTACAGTTTAAAAAAAAACTTTCTAAAACCTGTTAGTATTTAGGTGCTTTACACATTTTGCGTACGGAGTGGTTAAGAATTAAATAATATTTTTACATAATCCTTGTTCCTTAAAAAAGATTAAATGGCCATCAGAATAATTGATTATATTACTCTCAATAAATACGTAAGTGCGTTTCTAAAACAAATCGTCACTAATTATTTAGATTAATAAAGAATAATACGTAAATAAGCGATTTTAGATAAGTACTTTTATTTTCAGAAGATTAACGTAGGGAACAAAATATTACTATTAGAATTTTAAATATTTAGTTAACCGATGCTTGAGCTGGTTAATAATAATAGTTAAGACTAATAGTAACAATCTTAAATTCTATAAATTGTTTGTCTAAAACTTGATCGAATATTGAAAAACCCCCTTCAATCCGTATATTTGACATGATATGGATTTGTGTTATCATAAAATTCGATCATAAGTAATTAATCAAATAAATGAGGTCGATATAATAAAGAATTGCTACATTAAAAAACCCACAAACAGGTCGGCTCATTTTAATTTACATTTTTGCATTATTCAATGCACAATATTCGTAATTATTTGGAAGTTTTTTATTTTTCGAAAAATCAAAACACACTTTTAGTCTTACACAGATGAAAAACATAAAGAACCATTACTTAACTTCAATCTCCAAATATGTTATATAGACTTGTTCACGATCACCAGGGATATTACCCATCTGACCCTAAATTTGTGTACGCCATTATATCTCTCATTGGCGTTAATTGTACTCGCATTACCATACTTTACCGACACAAAGAAGTTACAGTTGGTACATTCTTTCTTAAATCATCCATTAGTATTAGTAGATAAGAGATAAGGTGTTTCGTGATAAACAGGTTATTTCCGGTTATCTTCGGTGGAGGTAACTTACTGTTTGTTTTGTTTACTATTATAACAGACTCGTCCATAACCAACCATTAGGAGATAAAGAACAAACTGATTCAATATGTATTGACTCATATATGTTCAGCATTATTGTGTACTTATATTGTAAGGGAACAGAAGAACTAAAACTATTCACAAACCTCTAACACGACAAAAATTTAAATTTTACTTTTATCAATCTGTACCAATTTTGAGATTCAT
Source organism: Macrosteles quadrilineatus (assembly GCF_028750875.1). Taxonomy (NCBI): domain Eukaryota; kingdom Metazoa; phylum Arthropoda; class Insecta; order Hemiptera; family Cicadellidae; genus Macrosteles; species Macrosteles quadrilineatus. Next base: position 4,092,373 of record NW_026542596.1, on the reverse strand, counting down.
ATTCCTCATCTTTATAGTCTAATCTTTTAAGACTGTTTTGACTTAGTTAAACACATCAGGAAATGCGTGAAAACTGCAGTTTCTTTTTTAGAGGTAAAGTGTTTTTTTTACATTTTTTTTAGTTGACTATCGACATAAAAAAAATTTTCGCTGTAAACACTGCGTAAGCAAATGTTGTTTAGGCTGTAAAATCAAAATAATCTTGATACGTTAACTTCTGATACGTTGTTAAAATAGTTAAATATTTAAATTCAATTGCTCTGATGAAAATAAATTAAAGCACCGTCATTGTTTCTATAAATAAAAAGTAAAGGGCAACTAAAGGGGAAGAAGTAAGTCTAAATCCGTACTTTGATAAAAGAGCCTATGTAAGTTCGTAAAATGCGGAAAAAATGTTACAAAAAACTATTTCTACATAAAATATGCTCTAAAAGTATTACCATAATACGAATCAGGTTTCGTAAGCCAGATGCTGTCAAATATTGTAATAGAAGTGTTATTGTAATAACTCTCATTATGATTTTTTTCTCATTTGCATGATGAAAGTTCACGAAGGGTTTGCTGGAAATATGATAACGTCCGAGAGATAGCATGCATCATATGATTTATTGACTTAAATAACCTATCTTAAAACTGAAAGCTTAATCGCTACACGGTGTGGCCTACTTAAGTGAACATTCGATTTACATTTGACAATAATTGGTTACAATTTGCAGGTGTCATCAATTCGTGTTAAGTCCAAGTTTGCTCTTGCATGTCTACTCATGTTGGAGCAATTAATGAAGCAGGTCAGTATTTTGAAACTCTCTTCTGCTGTTATTTGATAATTTATACAAATCATTTTCAGTTAAACAGTACTTTTTGTTGTTACCACTCCACATAAGTTTTAATTAAAAGAGTAAAATGTCAGTAGACGCTTATGTATTTTAACGTATTGTATTAATTATTCAGTAACGGCTCTTTCGAATTACCAGACAAATGTAGTCATTAACCTAATGAATTAACTATTGTAGGGATAATCGTGGAAAGAGCTCATACTTACCGAGGCAGTTCCCCTCACCTAAGAAACGTTTTTTAATCGTATAGTAGTTTTATTTGATTGATAAAATACTTACGGCTTGGGCTTGGTTACGGCAATATCACACAGAAAAAGCATACCAGTCAAAAGTCGACCTGCGCTCTAACAACTAAGAGACATCCGCGTCCCATTTTCATAACTTTGAATCTAAATATGTATTGTACATTATGTATAATTGTGGTGTGAGTAGCCTCCGGATTGCCTATAATAACTAATGCAGTGATTTAAATACCTTATTCTGGCAATCCGATTGTTGTATTCCACAACCAGTTTAAACCTGATGATGATGAATCCTACAGGTTGAAACTAGTTGTGGAATACGATTTCCAGAATAAGGTATTTAAATTACTAAATGTATTATTTTATATTTATTTTTTACGCTATTTTTTTTATTTTGCCACTGTCATAATCGATTTCGATGTATTTATTTGTTCAATTCTGCTTACAGTCGTAACCCCAATAAAATAACAATTTTAAACAGTTAAATTTCAACAAGACCATGCACAATCTCTACAAACTGAAACAAACTGAAATGACTCTGAAACAAACTCTACAATGATTGTGTAAGCAGTGACTTAAAATCAATATTGCGTACCAGATTACATCACATAAAAAAACACCAAGCGCTAACATTCATAAATGTAACAATTATTTTACAACTATTAAAAATATAGACAATACAATATTCAAAAATACCCCCGCCACAGCAAACCTGCAGACTAAGCGAATTTCCATTAACCTGATTGGATTTACACTAAAATGCCTCCATAAAAATATCACATTTATTTCCTATTTTAATAGAATTAGTTTAACGAGTACTTAGGTTTGCTGCAACAGGGAGGGTAAAAGTGTTTTTTTATGTTAATAGTTTAGTAAGAAATGAAAGTATTTTCCAAATTCGATCAAAATATGTTCATAAACAAGCAAACTACAACAGTCGACTTATTCTCCATAAAAATAACATGGAATTTTAAATTTACAATATTTTGGAATTTTCTCAGTAACCATTAGGTGCACAACATGTCGCTTCAATATACTAAATGATTTGCTTTTTTAAGCTCTACAAAATGTTCTGTAAAATTTTGGGTTTTTAGGCTCAAAAATGGGAAAAACCTATTTTAACCCCATAAAACCCCATATAAAACCCCGTTCCCATAATCCGATCATGCTGGTTCACGAACTCGTTCGAATAAATTTAGGTTTAAACGTTTATACCAAATTTCATCAAAATCGGATCATTTTTGCTCGAGTTATCGCGCTAACGGCCATTCACACACACACATATAATATGAATTTGAACGGATGGTGTTTTTGGCCTCTAGGGACCTCAAAACGAAAAAGTAAATCGGTCCTTGGTCCAAGTCTTATTATGAGTACTACGGTAATAGCTTATTCCCTATATGGGAAATTCGCTAATACAAAACTTTCAATATTCCCTGTCTTGTGAATTTATTCAATTACAATTTATCTCCCCCGATAAATCTAACAAATATAATTAATTCAGCCTCTGTGTGAATTTACTCGCTAACTGATGTAAAAGTTGAATACAAATAACGATCACTAGATCTATATTGTGCTGAAATGTCGACTGATTATTCATACAGAGGTTATCTTTAAGACTATAGATGAGTCAAAAGATAAAATGAGAAATCTGTGTTTTTTATTCTCAGAGTTATGTTAAGATAACATGTTGTCACTTAAACGAGTCAACTATGATGACTCATTTCACCAATATACCCAGTGCATAACCGATTTCAACATTATGCGGACGCGTACCATTTCATGAGTCTAAATCAAATTTTAGAAATGATATGAAAATAAATCAAAGAGTGAAGAGAATCATTGGTTTTGTTAACTATTGCCTTACTGTTTAAGAACAGTTGAATTGAAGGCTGGTCTCGTGGTTGGGGCGTAGAACTTCTAGCCTGGAGGCCCATGGTTCAAATCTTGCAAATCGCCAATAGCATTTAACCACGTAATAGTGACATACTGGTAGTTCAGGGCATTTAGTTATAGACCCAACTATCTATACAAAATAACAGGTCTCTCAGACAAACCTGTAGCCATGGAAACCTTTGTATTTGGGAAGAGGAGGGTGGAGGTCAAACCAGGGCCCCAAAATGTCACATCGAACATCATATTGTTTTAAATCGCAAAGAAACTCATGATTCATGGGTATTTTACGAATATAATAAAATACATTTTAATTTTTGTTACAAAAGTTTAAAGTGTTAATTTGTTTTTCTTTTATGACCATATTAAAAAAAAAAAACTTGTATAAACAAGTACAGTAAAAAAATCTTTTAAATCTTTTAAAAGTGTAGGGTAAAAACCCTCTGGTAAAACACGTTAAAAATTCTTTTTTTTTAACAATTAATATAATTTTGTTTACTTAATCATATTACCATACTTAAAATGGGGACGTGAATGAGTATTTTATCCCAAATATGAGTGAAGAATGGAGTGTGATGACTGTGCAGCGTTATCACCGACTGAAACCAACTGTTTCATCTTTAGCAAGGACTGTTGATCAAAATCGTAAATATTAAGCTGGGTCCAGTTTCGAACCATCAAAACCACTGTCTTTTTTAGAATCGAACTGGCGACCCTCTAAATCAGACTATCAGTTGAAGTAATATTTTACCCATTTAAAATTTAAGTCAGGAGCCGCTTTTCTCTTTCAACAATGGCGTACGGTGAGATTCTAGACACTTGTTTCAACCCCTCCATCCTTTATGTATAACCTCTACGTAACAACAGCCAAATAAACAAAATCATACTGTCAGAAATCCATTGTATTTCACCCTGCCTAAGATTGTTTTGAAACCAAAAAGTAGTAATTTACCAGAATGCCGGTACAAAGCGGCAGATAGTAAACACAACATTATAGATCGCGCGCTGGGCGCATGCGCGTACCCGCCATATATAACCGAGCCCAGCTGATCGGAGCCAGTTGCGCGCGAACATGCATGTAGTGTGGGGTAGATGTTTCTGGAGGACTTTCTAAGTGCCAGTGTGTCTTTTAATTAATATTTTAACGATTAACAATTTCTTTTTAACTTCCTTACTTCTAGATCTACTTACTTTTACACCATGAGGTGAGTTGTATTGATTTTTCTGACTGTTCCCTTTGTTCTTTGTTTACATTCTTGACCTGACATTTACCGGAATAATCTTGAAAATTTTAGATTTTGTTTGAGTTTGTCAGCACGTTTATTCTCAGGTTTGTTGCTGTGAGTATACAATGGTGTAGAGTAGATATATGTTAAAAATAAAGTGTTTATTTCAGCCTCCTAAGCAATTATTGACTACGATTGTAGCAAAGAACGTTCTAACAAGTAGAAGCAGTGTTCTAGTTCAGTCTTAACTTGTATCATTAATGATAAATATTTTGTGGTTTCTACGATTACCAAGCAAAATTAATTAAAATTGCGTAGCAATTAAATTATTTCAATAAAATAATTAAATGCTATAATTTGCTAAGTAGGCTACCTACATGAAAAAATGTACTGTATTAACTATAAAATAAAGTTTACAAAAATACATTCAATCACACGAAGCCCTTTAGAATAGGGACGATAGTTAATATTAGGTTACATCAAGCCTGAAATAGTAATTGTAAATAGACTTCACTAAACGTATCTACAGTATCATCGAAACTGTCGTGGATACCTGAAAAACACATAAAATAGTGAAATAAGTTAAAAAACTTAATTTACATTAAATTGTTGTGATAGTTTATCAATCCCTGGCTTACGTTTGCGTATGATTTGTCATTACATATTGTTAAATTAAATTATTATAGTTTTTCCCCATAATCACTATAGGAAGTCTTCGGTAGCTTAACACGTGCATTCCAAAGGGGTTAGAGCTCATCAGAAGAGATTATTGCGAAAAATACAGCCGTTGTATCAAAAACATTCACACCACCACATTATTATTTATAAATAATCAACCAAGATAGAAAGATTAAATTTATAAATTGTATAATGGATATACGGTAAATAAATATGCGTATTAAGTAAAATACATACAATAGATAGCGTCTTTAGTCACTTATTAACTCGTGTGTAATAAAATGAATAGAGCACTAAATAATTAATTAATTAATAATGAAACACAATATCTTCTAGAATACTAATTCAACATCTATTTGGCTGTACACCTGGGTAACTTAAACTAAAAATAGTACATTGCAACCATTACTATAAATTACCTATTATAAATAATGCATGTAATCAATGTTAGGCAAAAAACTTATAAACACATTGGTCTATATCGGGATGAAAAATGTCATAACAATTGTGCTGCGAATGTGTTCAAGTTTATGATTACCTTTGCACTGCTTGGCACTGTAATGCGCGGGTTTACTTTGGCACGGTATTTGTCCTTTTGGCATCAAACGTGATCAAACGTTACGATCGTTTTGTTTATAAACCTTAGGCAACCAAAAGTTGGTTTGAATATTTACTTAAACATCTGTCTCACAAAACTGTTTTCCCGAGATGGACAGCTGCTGAAGACTGTAATTTTCAACATTGAACGTATGTCAATTCATGTTTTTTGAACAGAACTTGTTAGTGTAACCATTGACTTGAGTTAGTGCAAGTAGATTTCTCAAATGTTGTAAAATCAGACATGTGTTTTCTGATCAATCAGTGTTATCAGAAGCCTTGATTGAGATTAGATGTTTCTCTTTTGAAAGTAAAATGGTTGCATTGTATAAGAAAATACTATTTTAGAATGAATAGTTTTATTCGGTTAAAATATTTTGTATGTTAATGCAATAAGAAGACATATTTAACATCATGAAACGTTCTCTTCACGTACCAGATCAAGGAAAATCTTAAAATATCCTTCATCCAATCGACGTAGATGACAAAAAGAGATTATACTTGAAATCAATGGTACTGTATGACTCAAGCCATTTAACTGTTGGGCTGACTTTATATCGACTTTTTGTATTACTACATCGCATTGCCAGATTTATTTTGTTACGTTAAATTCTGGTACGGTGTTAAAATTAAATAGGCTATGCCAAATTCCAATAACATTTTTGCTTGTTGAATATTAATATTAGGCATAATACCATAGACTATCACTTGTTTATCTGTCTGACTTGTCTATTTTTTTTATCTATTTATGTTGCCATTTCTCTGTGTGCAAGGAAATCTGGTCCTAATATTTTAAGCTTATAAGGGGCAAAAATGTATCTTCCTAAGGAAATTAGTGACAGGGGCTACTGCATTTATGTATCTGGTTAACTCAAAGTTTTTATATCGGGGTGTGTACCTTATTTAATTAATAGCCACAGTATTTTTACCGTTGGCACTTTAAGACATTAATTTAGCAATTACAGAATTTGTATTGTTCAAACACGAAATGTATTGGAAATCTTTAAACAGTTAGATAATCCAATAAACTGCATAAACAATAGTTAACAAAGAGAGGTGCAGCTAGCAACAATGGACACGTTCGAATCATGCAGCGACTCCGTGTTATACACCTGTTGATAGTGTTATCAGTTGTATCAGCTGACTACATAACCTATCAAAGAACAGCTGGTACAAAGGCGGAACACTTTATTCTGGTTTATAACCTTAAAATACCCTCGCCGCAGCAAATCTGCAGACTAAGCGAATTTCCATTCAATCGGCTAGATTTATACTACAATATTCCCTTAAAATTGTCCGATGTATTTCCCATTTGAAAACATTAATTTTAATGAATACTTAGGTTTTCTGCAACAGAAAAAGTAATGAGGTGTGATTTTTATTGAAACGTTGATAGCTTAGTTGGAAATAAACAAATTTACCGAATTTGATTAAAATATATCCATAAACAACATAACTACAACAGTTGATTTATTCTCCACAAGAATAACATGACAATTCTAAATTTACCCATTTTGGGAGTTATCTCCATAACTGTTAGGCATACAAAAACGCGTCAATATACCTACTAGAATAATTTCAAGGCCTACTAAATAATTTCTTTTTAAGCTCTTCAAAAGAGTTTATAAAGAAATTGCAAAATTCTATGTTTTCAAGATCAAAATAGTAAAATCCGATTATTACCCCATAAAGCCCCCCATAAAGCCCCGATTCCATTGTCCAATCAAGCTGGTTCGCGAACTAGATCGAACAAACATAAGTTTGCACGTTTGTACCAAATTTCATCAAAATCGGATAATATTTGCTCAAGTTATCTTGCTAACACACACAAACACATACATGAATTTGAACGGATGGTGTTTGTGGCCTCTGGGGACCACAAAAACAAAAAATAAATTGGTCCCGGGTCCAGTCTTACCATGAGACCTGTAATAGCTTATTCCCAACAACGCCTACAAAACCTTTGGCGTAAGGGAAATTCGTAAAAACACAAAATGTCACAAATATATTGCCTAGTCGTATAGAAATGGAGGAGTTTCATGTAGGATGGTGGTTAATTTTAAATCAAATCGAAAGTACGATAGGCCTACTGTATACGAATTTGTTAAACATGCTCTCTTACAGAATTGTTTTCCGTAGGGTCAGAGGTTTAGAAATTATATCATAATTAGGTTACGAATTGAATACAGTAACAAATATTAATCACTTATTTTTTTCGATGACGTAGTTTTCAAAACGTATTTTTGAGTCGATATCCCAATACCACTGTCATCCCAAACCTGTGTGTCGGCAATGTAGCGGCTCAGACCAACCTTCATCGAATGCTAATTCAAAGTTCGTCGTATAATTTTATCACGTGAAAACCACGTGGTCCCCATTCTTTCAAATGTCAACATTTTAAAATACAGTTTCACTTCACATATGTGATTTTTTTGTATTTAAATATTTATTTTGTATATAAATAACTCAAGTGTGTTAAATGTTCTTAGTTTTACAGTGACTTAATTTACAACCAGTTTCAGTTATTGTTTCCATCCAAGTTAGACCCATATAAAATCATAAATTAACCACAATTAGAAACTGATGGTTTCTGGATCGATCGTTCTTGGATCGAACTAGCATCCTCCTTTTGAGGTTGAGGTCTTTGGAGAGTAAAAATGCTACTTTAGACTCGCAACGCATGCATTAAAAACGGCCGTGTTTGCTGCAGTACCTATGTCGAAAAAATATTATCAATGACAAGTAATACTGATCACAAAGAAACGATCATAGAACTGTTAATTTATTAACATTTTGTGTGACAAAAGTATTCGATTTCCGAGGCTGTTTATAATTGATTTAGATGCGAACGCTATGCGATTACAGCAGTGCAACTGTCCCCACACTAGACGGGAATAGCAAAGGCCAAGGATTCATCTAGGACAAGGACAGCTGGCAAATTTATTTGAATTCGCGCCAAAAATAAAACTACTAATTTCCGTGTGTCTTCTACCACTTGTATTTGACCTTCAATGGAATGGACGAGGCTGGACTCATATTTTTACTCATACAATTTACGAAGCTAGACTTTTTTGTATTTAGTCTGTCTCACTCTGTCCACGCGGTCCGGAATCAATCTGATCATCGTGGTATGTAATCAGAATCTAGCATTGGTAGGTGTCAAAGGAGCAGGAATGTTTTAAAACCTTCGAATGTTAAGGGGTTTTAAATCTAAAATCCAGAAGTCGAAATCAAGTTGTTCTCTGGAATGATTTGATGACTAGTCAATGGTTTCAGCTTGTTTAGTTGCTTGTTTTTTTGACGATGTTAGGTTTTCAACTGAGAAAAATGTCGCATCAACTATCACTGTCAAAAATGACAAAAATGGAGGCAGTAATATTTTTTTACTCTAGTGAATTATGTGAATGGTTCATTTAATGTTCTTTTTTCATAGACAAATGCCTATTGTTCGTCCATATTGATGGGATGTATACTTCAGTATCCAAAATCCCAATAATTATACTACACAGTAGAAACTATTGTTTTTTTAATTATTTGTTTTGGTATTTGTATAATGGGAGCCTGTTGTAAATAAATAAATCTAGAGTGTTTGTATTTATAATAAAAAAGATCGAAAAAAATAGTTATATTTTTTGTAAACACTATTAAGTGATTGGCAGCATATCCCTATAATTTATTGTAGAACCACGTTTTCAAACAATCAGAAATATCATATCTTGCAACAATTAATAAGTCATCATTTACTCCATTACATAATATATCCTATTACCGAATCATGGTTCATGGATCCTGAATTTGTCATCAAAAGTTGTTACTTGTTAAGCTACAACTTCCAAATACTAAACACAATCTCAATTATTGTTAATAGCAACATCAATTTGCAAATTATACTGCAGGTTCTTAAGTTAGATGTTACTAGTTTGACATTAGTTGCATCATCCTTATCGATTGCTCGTTCAACCAAAACCAACCCTCACTAGGCCACTGCTTATACCCACTATTCAATTAATTTATTCACGCTAATTTCCAGATCGCCAATTTCAATTTTTCGATCTTACTTCATAATTTAAAAAAAATATCCCATGAGTTTTAACTGATAGTGGAATCCTGTTTGTGTATATTTTAATTACAAAAGCAAATTTAATGATTTATCCTATTAAAAGTAGGATTTCAATATAGGCAAATATAAATCAATACATTCTTAGACAAAATGCTTAGTTTGTTAGTTTAAGATGTTTTGTTTATTGATTTTTAATTTATTTCTAGCCCCATAGTGGATTGACTCTGTTGAACGGTTTATGAATGCCAATGAAAAATCAGGGTGTTGTATAGTTAATGTACATCTATAATGATAAAATTGTATGTGTAACATATTTTATTTCATTAAAATAGTTATTACCATATCTTTAATGCTTTATACTTATGAGTCATAGTTGTACATTTTGCTAACTTGTGTGGCATCTTCAGAGGATCTTCCTTAAATAATCACACTAAAAGCAGAATCACTTAAAGCAGAAGAAGAACTTGCGCAGAACCCTGAGGATGCCACACTAGCTGGTAAAATGTACAGTACGTAGGGTAATACAACTATGAGTCTAGAACAGAGGCAACAAGAAATAAGGCAATACAACTTCAATATAATTAACTTCTTGAATTTTGGATGGCTGAAATACCCCTGCCGCAGCAAACCTGCAGACTAAGCGAATTTCAATTTGTCTCATTACAGTTTTACTCAAATATTTCCATAAATAAAGATATTTATTCCCAATTTAAATAACGTTAGAATTAACGAGTGCTTAGGTTTGCTGCTGCGGGGAAGGTAAAAAGTGTTTTTTGACCATACGTCAATACTATAGGATGAAATAGGCCTAAATAAATTTGCCAAATTTTATCAATATATATATATCCATAAACAAGTACCTACAACCTACAACCTACAAGTAACCTACAACAGTTTTAATTTTCTCCATAAGAATAACATGGGAATTTTAAATTACGCTATTTTTGAATTTTCTCCGTGACCGTTATAGGCATACAACAGCGCTTCAATATACTAAATTATTTCTTTTTTAAGCTCTACAAAACGGTTTAAAAATATATTCATATATTTTTTTTGTTTTTAGGGTCAAAAATGGGAAAACCCCACTTTTACCCCATAAAAACTCCCATAAACCCCCGTTCACATGGTCCGATTATGCTGGTTCGCGAACTCGTTCGAATAAACGTAGGTTTACACGTTTGTACCAAATTTCATCAAAATCGGATCATTTATGCTCGAGTTATCGCGCTAACGGATACACATTAATTTGAACGGATGGTGTTTTTGGCCTCTAGGGACCTCAAAACGAAAAATTAAATCGGTCCCAGGTCCAGGTCTTACCATGAGTGCTACGGTAATAGCTTATTCCCTATATGGTAAATTTGCTAAAAAAGTTTAAATCTTGTTAATTTATCCTTGGTGTTTGCGTTGAGTTAATACGCATGACTATTTCCTCATTGGACTCATACTTCTCTGAAAGATCTTTCATTGATATTTTCATTAACTCTAAGCAAAATAAATATAGAACTACAGTATAACTGAATGGCGTACTTGCCATGTTCTCAAGACGCTTGGAAATCTGTTGCCAAGAAGCTATCGACGTAATAGCTAAGCCAAGAATCAAGCGAAGGATTGTTTTGTAAAGCCAGCTCTTGGGTGTTAATTACAATTTGCATCATTCAAACAACAAAACTTTCTAAACGAATGAAAAGACCGCTTATGTTTCTAATGTCAAAGAATAACGCGTCATTGTTGTCGACAGTGTTGCCAGTTTTACGTGATAACAAGTCGGCAACAGTGGTCATGGAAGCGTTTAATGGTTTATATAAAATATACATCCTCTTTACTTTATACTTTTCATTGAAATATATCAATGATCGGTATTATTGGAAATTAGCAATCATGGTATTGTTTTTTTTTAATAACTATCATAAACGAATACTTGAGATGAAACTGCTTTTGCAACACGGGGTTTAGGACAAGTTTGGTTTGGAGGGGGATTCTCAATTTTTATCTTTTAACGAACTTTATCAAAAATACCGTAACCTAGTCAATATTTGACAAACAAGGTTTCAAGTACTGCAGATTGAACATTATTGGTGGTGTAATCGGTAATGTTAAAGCTTAATTAGACAATAGGGCGCCGCTATTCTAGTGTTCAAGAGCAAGGACTTCTGTCCTAAACCTTAGGTCTAGGTCCAAGTCCCTCCAATCACCAATAGATTTTAAGGTTTGTGATAAACAAAGAGTACATGTTTGGAGATTTTAAAATTGTGAATAGACGAAATCATTTCGTTGATGTATTAATAAACAGTTCATTGTTAGTTACTTAATAATCCCATTGGAAACCAGTTGGTTTTGTCCAGTAATAGTTAATAGTTAATGTAATTACACTGTGTAACAGTGACGTAGCCAGGGGGGGGGGTCCTGGGGGTCCGGACCCCCCCCTTCCGGTCTTAAATATAATATTTTTCTGTTAAATTAAATGTAAAACTATACAATCATACTGTATTGACGTTGGGGTTGATTATTTTCAATGCCAAGAGAGCTAAAAAAGGCCGTTTTAGGGCCTATATTTGTCAAATTTTTCCGGGACCCCCATTTTATCCCCGGACCCCCCCCCCCCGGTCGGTCGACCCCCCCTATTTTTAAATCCTGGCTACGTTACTGTGTGTAATACCGTAACAAATTTAAATTTTCATGGCTTTGAAAAGTCTACTCATTGCACCCAAAACTCTGCTATTTTTAGAAATGGCAAGAATTTCCCCAAAGTTATAATTAAAGAGCTTTCTTCTATCTTATCATGTGGCAATTAATACACTCTCACATCTCTTAGATAAGGTCGTGGTTATTGTCTTACTGATTCTAGAACTTCCATGTATGGTACGGTAATGAAGTTCAAATGAAAATAAAACACTCAATTTCCATTGGTTTAACTTTTTAAATTGCACCATCTTATCAACCACTCTATCACGAATGTAATCAAAATATTATAATCATGTTATTGGTTTGATACTGGATGGGAATTGCCCTTGGTTGAGTTACTATTGGTCAGCCGATTTACAAAGTTTTGCCATAACTGTGCAGTTAGATAGTATCAGTATTTGTCTGTTATGTTACGTAACTGTGGGTGTGCTTATATTAGTCGCCAATTAAGTTAATCAGATCAAGAGTAGTAATATTCAAGTTATGATGTCTTATGAACCTCTTTCATTAGTCGATAGTTTGAATCTTTGAAACTTCAATTTTTTAATTACAAAATGTATAAAAGAGAATTTTCATACAAATTAACATGATTCATTTTTTTGGATATTATACTTGATTTGTACCGGCCGCAGCAGTAGGTGGCATGTAGCTCCCCAATTAGAAGCAGGCTTTATTTAACCATTGTCATATACTGATGTGTAATAGGGTACCTATAGGTGAAATTCCCAGGTCTTGAGACTGGAGTGGGTCATGAAGTGAACATAATTGTCCTCTACATACATTACCAGGTGTAGTAGCTTTTGTAGCTTGATTCCACAACTCAGATGAAGCTGTGTTAACTTAGATATCGAGATTTTGTTACAATAAGACCAATGTTTCTGCACATATTTGTTATTTCTTGCATTTTTCCCCTATAGATTTAAAAGAAACTTTGATACACACATGGGCGTCCATCTAGCTACATTCCATCCCCATATTAAAGTTGTAGCAAGGTTTTTAATAAAATTTGTCTTAGTTGATGTCAGCTACCTACAGATTGCGCTGATCTAAATTACTGATTTCTGCCGATTACATGATTGTTTTTACCAAGTCAAACTGATGGAATGACTTATTATGAGCTATAGCAACTGTTGTGACCCAGCAACTATGTCAATAACGAAAAATAAGGTACAAAATAGAGTTTTAGACACTAGCGCAATCTGTGACTGGCTCACACAACTACATTCTTTTTTTAGTAAAAAATTGGCGACAGTTGAGTCTTCTTCTGTATCCAATAGTCAATACTAATACATAAGGTGGGCTGTGGCTGGGGGTATGTACGGAATGACCCCCCCCCCAGACAATTTTTAAAATTTTGGTACAAAATAGTTTAATTTACACATTTTTTTGTACCAATATTTGCTTTGTCAATTTGATGTTTTACTGCAAAATCAAAAAATGTGGTAAATTTAATTCTCATAGGGGGCTTGTGCCCCTAGCCCATTTGGAGAGACGCCCATGATGCACGGGCTGTCTAATAATCCGTTCATTAGAACAAGAAGAATAACCGTTCTTCTACCAGAGCACCTTAAGAGAGAACAACCCAGTCTGTTCAAGAAGCACCAGACAACATGGCTTATGGATCGGCTGTTCTACTCGGAGGATAAATTCCTAAACAATAAGCTACTAAAAAAAAAATGCTGATTGTAATTGCAAATAATAATTATTTGTACCTGACATATGAATGTTCTCTAGGAATATTTCAATAAAAAATGTGTCTAAATTATCTATTTTCTATTGGGTCCCTTTGTCTTTATAAAAAAACATGAAAGTTCTTGAAAAACCTGTACGGAACAGCTTGAGCACTTGACAAAGCAGTAGGCTTACAATGGAAAGTTGGGACCATTTCACCAATCAGCTGCTACCAATCAGACACTGCATTTGTAGTCAACATCAATAGATTATCCATCAATCAAACTCATCTACGCCTTTCAAGTCAATTGGATTGCTTTTGTAGCACAATTAAGTTTCAGCGCTGGTGATTATTTGGAATATTATTTCTTGAATCAAAGATTTATTTGACCTTGTTATGTACAATAACACATACTTGAATATTTTGCACCTTTTTCCCATCAGTTTGGATAGCTCCGTACTGTTTATACTATAAATGTATAAGTTTATTGTAAATTACTGAGGAGTTTCATGAAATGGAAAAGGTCAAAACCATTTTTGATTGGGCTTTAATGAGTTTGTTAATTTAATGGGGAACAACATAATATAACCGTTGTTGCGTACAAATCTGTTAATTAGTATTGAACAAATCTGACTTGTGTTCTTAATTTTTTTTATGTTTGCAAGTAGCCCAGATTCTAGAGAAAAACAACATTTTGTGAGTTTAAATTTTTTTTATTCAGAAAGCTATATTAAGCATAGCAAGAATACTGTAACAATCATTGGAAGAGGTAATTATTGGCAATCACCAAAGGTAAGGGCAACTAAATGACCACAACAGTGGTTAGAAACACACATGTAGCATAGCACTGTTGGCAAGTGTGTGGCCTGTTAAAATGGGAAGTTCAAAAATAACTATCAGCTGGAGTGGTAAGATTCCAGAAGGAGACATATAAATAGGACTAACAAAACTAACTAGATACGGTAATATAAACAAATATAAAATGTTGTCTAAAAAATAAAATAAAATACTCTCATAAAACTTTGATCAAAACCTAAACTTTTTAGGGATGAATTTAAAAAGTATAAGTAATGATACATTTTAAAGCCACTTAGTAAATTCTATCCACACATATAGTCGAATACTGTCAATATTATATATATATATCAGTTAATCGTGTGAAACTAGAAATTCCAAAAACAGTGTGAAACATTATGAAATAAACAGTCGGGCTAACTTCAAAATAAGAAAAATTAGGTAGTTTCAACAGTAGTAAGGAATGAGTTTTATTACCAAACAAAGCAAGCACAAGCTAAATCAAGTGTGCAAGTGTGTTTTTACATAATTTTATCTGGTTGTACTTGAGTGTGTTTACTATTTAGCTAGTAGAAGGACAGCAGCTGCTAGTGATAATACACTCACAGGCTTATCTTGTGTTCCTTTATCTATGCATGGAGGGATACTGATATAACATTGAAAATTGAATTGAAAATGTTCAATGTATTTTTCAGAATATAAAAAGGAAAATAAATAATACTCCCTCTGGTAGCTTTCTCAATATTTTTTATGTTGGGTCTGGTACTTAGTAAACTGGCTGGTTAAATGAGTGGTTTAAGTGCTCGCCTAGCAATCAAAAGGTTTCGGATTGATCCTAAGAAAAGTTAGTAGCTTTTGATGGTTCAAAACTGGATCAAGCTGTCCCTGATCATTGGGCTTAAAATAAATTTAAAATCCTAGCTAAAGGAACAGCTAATCTCAGCCAGTAACGAAGCTACAAAGATCATGTCACTCTATATTTGACACTCATCCTTCACTCATATTTGGGTTAAAATACTCACATAGCTGTGTGTTTATTAATTAATTGATAAAAATAATTTAAAAAAATGTATACGTGTGTCAGCTTACTCCAATGTCTTTTGATTTTGACTCTCTCTTAATAATTTAGAATACAATTTAACCTTATGTATTTTTTGAATAACCATCTCACTTAGTTTTAGTTCCCATGACTCTATTTCATGTAACTATGTTTGCATATTATGAAATAAAGATATTTTGATTGATTGATTGATTGATTGAATGTAAAGAAAAGCCAGACAGAAGACTTTTTGTCTTCAATTACTTCTGTTAGAATTGATGATGGCAAGAGCATATTACATTTTAAAATGGTAGTTTACCTTAAGTTGTTGTTTGTTTTAATCGATGCATCTAAATCAACAACACCCAAAAACTAATGATGAACTCTGTATGTTGCAGTTTGAACAAGGAAACAACAGTAGACATGGATGTGTTGAAGGCGCTGGTAGATGACTCGCCTAACTTGGCTACAGCTGTTGGGGCGACGGTGGAGGAGAGAGTGGGTGGTGAGGCGTGGTATGGCTCCATGGCTGTCATGGCATCGCCAACCACCAAGAAGCGGCGAGGCAGCTCATTGAAACAGGTATAATGTCAAATTTATAAATTTCACCCTGTCTATGTTATGTAGACTCCATAGATAAGTACCGTAAGGCACAGAGAAAACTTGCTTGCAGGACAAACGTGCACTTTCAGCTCTAGTATGATGTGCTGGAGATATTTTGCCATAGACACCAGCAACTAGTGGTAGACACCACTTTAGTGTAACATTGAATGTTTCTATGTTTCGTCTGTACCTTACTTCTCTATGGTAAATAAATAAATTCCCTTTATTTAGCAAGCGTTCCTCTGTACATACTGCTTTACAGGATAACTCTTGTCAATTTACTAATCTATATAAAATCCAATGTATGTTTGCTTGTTTGTCTTTTATGGACTATGAAACCGCTCGACAGATTGTAATGAAACATTCAGGCATTATTAAGCATTATTCAAGGATGGGTTGTGTGAAGTTTGGTGTAGATTCGACAAAAGGGCTAATCAATTGATTGCAAAATTTGAACCGGACAAGAAAGCGAGCTAATAAAAACGTTTTAAAAAGGATCCTTCTGACAAAAAAGTGTTTAAAACCACTGTAAAAACCCCTCCAACTTCTTTAAAAAAGTTTTTTTGCAGGTATTGGCGGCCCTATCTGGAAATCTTGGGACCATTAACACAGGAATGATGTTTGGCTTCTCAGCTGTTACGATTCCTCAGTTGCGTTTACCTGAGAGTTTCATTCAAATCACACAGGAGGAAGCATCTTGGATCGGTAAGTCTTCTCCAAATCACAAATCAGAAGACTTATTTGGATACCATAATTAAAATATTTTTAACAAATGCTATTACAGTTTTGATTATGTGATGGTTTATCCTCTTTGAAATCACCGGTACCTCAAATTTGTGATTAAAGTTGTGTTTATGTTTTGCAGCTAGTTTATCATCAGTATCTACACCTTTTGGCTGCATCTTGAGTGGCTACTTGTTGGATGCTATTGGTCGCAAGCGAACTATCATCCTGACATTGATGCCCATGATAATCGGGTGGTTCCTCATCTACGCAGCTTCTAGTATCTACATGATCTATGTCGGCAGGCTGCTGGTAACAACTGCATTTTCCAATTCGTTTTTAATTCTAACTTAAAAAATATTTGGAACTAAGACCTTAGGGGTTGGTTTTTACAGAGGAGAGTGATTTGGTAGTGGTACCTTGAGAATGATGCAGGTCTTGAGAGGTGATAAGGTCCAATAATTTTGTTCTTTATGGACCTTTATTTGACATCCTTAATCCTAAATATATTTTCAATTCAAAAAACCTTTAAAGCTTAAATTGCTCAATTCTGCCAAATATTTGAACTGTTGATGGCACTTTTTCATGTAAGTATATTGGCATACATCTTTAAAAATTCATATTTTAAAGAAAATCCACTTTATTTTACGGACAATTTGCAGAGTTTAGCTAGTTTACCAGAGACAATACGAGTAGGGGAACTGATTGATTCACAATAAGTCCTGTATTTAAATATGAGTGTTATGTTCTGTTACCTTTTATTGGGTATCTTTTAGCCCCTCCCTGGACTCTAATTTTCCCAGGAAAGCTTGCCAAACTCTATTCCTTTCCAAAAAAGTCCTAAAACACATTGCAGAGGTCTATGTGATTGTCGTTTTAAATGTCTTGTACTAAGTAGCAATATGTTCAATATGTTTACCATGTAAATTTTTGTTCAATCATTCAAGTAATTAATACCCCAAAGTTGTTTCATCAGAGTCATATTGCAAGTAACTCTAGAAATGTCACTACACTCCTGACTGCCTCACAGCACAGAAAACATATTACTATAACCCAGAATGCCAACCGCATGGTAAAAAGCATTAAGAGTTTTGAGAGAGCTTTGCCTGTCAATCGTAGGCAGCGCCACCAGCGTTGCTATGCTGAGTGCATGGCAACGCTGGTGGCGCTGCCTACGATTGACAGGCAAAGCTCTCTCAAAACACTTAATGCTTTTTACCATGCGGTTGGCATTCTGGGTTATAGTAATATGTTTTCTGTGCTCACAGTTCTGTAATATTGAAAATATTCATTTAGTATTTGTTATTTGATTTGTAGGTTGGTCTGGGGGCTGGCATGATGGGGTCTCCAGCCAGGGTCTACACGGGGGAGGTCACTCAGCCCCACCTCAGAGGCATGTTGGCTGCAGTTGCATCTGTCGGAGTATCTTTAGGTAACATTTACTTCCATCATGGTTAATAATCATAGTTACTGTACATTTATTAAGGTTACCCTTGGATGAGATAAGAAAATACATCACCGATTCAACCAATGAATTCTGGATGCTGATGTAGACATCACATTTACATGAACCAGCTGTAGCGAACATGAATAAGCCACTCATCATGAATATCTGCAGGAATTGTTTTCACAGGCTACAATAAAGTATCTTGTTTCTGGGGTTAAAGAATGTGCTCCATCAAAATTGTAAATATAAAACACTTTATAACATTATTTTTTTATGTCTAAAAGCCGGAATCATCTTTAAAAACCTTTCAGTTTTCTGTTCTTCAAAAGGGTAAGAAGTCTTCTCGTACTATTCAAAATCAATTATAATAGACATGCTCTCATAATATTTGTGTCTGAATCAGTACCTAGTAAATTATTATCAAGCACAGCCTGTAAATTTATGGCTAAAACTATAATAATAATTATAAATTATTATTAATAATTATTTTTTAGTTATTAAATTTTATTTTTAAATATTTGTTTGTATTGTTAACCTGTTCATTTCAATACTTTCACCTTTATACATCATGAGCAAATAATGATAAGAGTGAAATCATATATGAGACACATGACTCATTGAGTGGAAATTTATCAAGGCCTAGAAGATAAGATTGCAAAAGATGAACATTTCCTAAAATAAAAGTTTGCAAGTTTAATGTGGTGATATAAAAAGTTTAAAGCCTGTTTCTTAAATCATGTGTTTAGTTTTGTTTGTTAACGTTTTTAAGTGTTTGTAAACAACAACAGTATGGCTGATCTTTATAATGAACTAGCAGAGCTATAATGAACAAGCTTTGCGTTTGCAATGGGGGAGGACATAGTTTGATAAAATCTGTTTCTTTAAATTTACTGTATACTATAATATTACACATCTACCATAGCCATAATGTTCTACCACTTCACCTAAACAATAGAGAAAAATGAATTATTAAAAATTCACAAAATATCACAAATTATTCATGAAATTAAAAACATTAACATAACTACACACAACACAAACACATACATAATCCTACTGTGACAGTTATCATTGCGTATCACAGTTTTTGGTTGTTAGTTCAAATTACCTGTTTTCATAAATGCAAAAAAAATAATAGTGCTGCACCCTGTTGGTAAATCTTCAGTGGCGTCATTTCACCAAATCCTTGGGGGGGGGGGGGGCAAACACCGGGGATCCAGAAAATGGGGCGGGGGGTCCGGGCAGTTGTTAAACAAAAAAAAGAAGGGTCTAAGCTTATTTTAATTGTCAAAAGACTCCATAAAACACAAGAGGAAATTCCCAGATTGAAAGATTTAAAGGAACTATATGGAGAACCATTCTCCTTGCACTGAAAACGCATAACCTGCCAGTTACCTCATGGGAAGATGTGCTGCGCGAGGCATTTAACTCTGTCAGTTTGCTATTGTGTACTGCGACTAATTGTACACCTAATATTATAAATATCATAAATATGAATCAGGGCTAATTTACCGAATAGGCATGGTGGGCACGTGCCTAGGATGCGACACAATTTGTATTTTGGGGGGTGCCAAAAAATTGGAAAAAAAAAAAAATTGTGGTTGTATTTGCATGTAATCATGGTAAACAATTATGATAATCCCTCGCTGTGTAAACATCGCAATCGTCTCCCGTGATCGCGGGAAAATTCTGACTATTTATTTATGTCGTGTAGACATAATAATCGTCATCCATGATCGCAGCAATATATGAACATATTTCCCATGGTAGTGAGGAGATTATCATTGTCTACTGTGAATGAGGCAAAATTCTGATTTTTCCCACGGTCGTGTGGACATTATCGTCTTGCGCGTAGTAAAATTCTGATCATCCCCCGCAGCCGTCAAGAAATCATTATATCATCTCCTGCGGTCGTGTGGATACTGGACATAGTAATCGTCCCCCGCGATTGTGGCAAATTGCCAATCATTTCCCGTACTCGTGTGGAGATCATCATCATCATCCGCGATCGGGGCAAAATTCTGACTGTTTCCCGTGGTCGTGTGGACATTATCATTGTCTTCTGTGATCACGGCAATATTCTGTTCATCTCTCGCGGCTCTGTAGATATCATCATTGTCTTGTGCGATCGCGGCAAAATCATGATCAAATCTTGTGGTTTTGTAGACATTATAATCATCTTATGCAATCGCGGCAAAATCATGATCAAATCCCGTGGTTGTGTAGACATTATAATCGTCTTGGCAAAATTCTGATCATCCCTCGCGGTATTGTGTAGACAATAGACATATTATCGTCTTCGGCGGTCATGCAAACTTCACTGTTGTCATGCGCGATCGTGGTAAATTGAAAATTCCATGTAGAAATACAAAATTCACACGTATTTCCCGGTTCAAAAAAACTCAAACATAATTCCCGGTTTTCTCAGTCGGTGGACACCCTGTTAAATATATTGCAATGAGGTGCTACTATTAGTTGTCCCTAGGGTGCTGACAGGGTCAAGAAAGGACCTGATATGAATATTCAAATTCTGAACTGATTTTAAAGCTGTTGCTTTTGCAGGAGTCACAATTCAGTACATTGTGGGTGCCTTTGTGTCATGGAACAGCCTCGCTCTCTTCAACGGAATCGTTCCTTCGATCGGTCTTATGACGGCGTTCTTTTTGCCAGAGTCACCATCATGGCTCCTCAACCAAGGCAAGACAGAAGCTGCTCGGAATGCCCTTACCAGGCTTAGAGGTTGGTACTGCCAAGTGTTTATTAAAATAAAATATGAGAAAAGTAACGTTAAATATTTTTTCCTTTGTAAAAAGGTCATATATAAAATTTGAATAATATGTGTAATTTATAGCACTTTTCACATTTGCGTATTGGAATCATATTCAACATTTTTGGCACTCTAAACAAATATTTAATCAAATGCAATTTTGAAGAAAATATTTTGAATGCTATTTTTTGTTGTGGTGAAAATAGTGTTTCTAACAACTGTCGGATGGATTATTTTTTTAATGCCAGTGCATTTTGCCACAGTTTACAGTTAATTCAAAAAATGAAATATTATTGATAAGTAACTTTACTATGTTGTATTATCATTTTTTTCTGAAAGAAACAGAATATTTTAATATTATTTGTAAGGCAATAAAACTTTATCACAATTTATGACCTCTTTAATTAAGGTTATACAAAAAAATGTCAAGCTATACAGGGTGATCAACTCAAGGAGGCCACCATTGGCATATCGGAAACGGTAAGAATTAGAGAAAACTTTAAAAGGGGAACATTCCTTTATTTTTTGTGGCATTTAAAAATATGATTTTATTTTTTTGAAATTCAGCCGCCATTTTCCCCCCATTTAAAGTTTTCTCTAATTCTTACCGTTTCCGATATCCCAATGGTGGCCTCCTTGAGCTGGTCACCCTGTATATATTTTTATGGGTCATATAAAAAACACATAAAAAATTATGTTTCTTTATATTGACTATATTTTGTAGGAAATCTAATCTGCTTTTTGGATATCAAACAAGGGTACTTTGGAAATATACGGAGGCTACTTATTTTACAGCCCACTGCAGCGGTTATGTTAGGTTGGATTATCATAAATATGTTTGTAGGACTTTCCTCATTTCGTTAAAAATCAAAAGATACCAGATGAGTCATACTTTCTATTATTGATAAAAAAACGTAACCCAACCGTATAACACCAAAGTACCCAAAAGTACTGTTTGTTACAAACCAAAAATATTAAGGGGTTGTTAGCACAATAGCCAACATCCAGGGGTGCCCAGAGGGGGGGGGGGTACTGTGGCGCGTTTGCGCCACAGGAATTTTTGGGGGGGACTTTTTTGAGGGGATTTTGGGGGGGATGTTTTTTGCTAGCTGTCATAATGAATGAAAAATTTTGTATAAGCAGCCCGAAAAAGTGTTTCTAAGTAGCTCACTATCAACACCAACAACATTTTGCCATTCGTAATTAAGATTTGCTTCTAAGAATGGTAAAAACGCACCTTGTCAGACAATCCTTCATATACCAGTGTCAGTGTCGAATTTTATTTGCTACATATGTTTTGGTGGTTCTTTACCTCCACCACACAAAACACGAATCGATTACAGATAGGCCTATCAATTCACGCGTATATATTGCCGTCGTCAGCACTGGAAGTAAACTGAATCAGGTTCAGGTTATGACGGACAGACGTGGTCTCTGGATTGTCGTCTGCATTGTCACCAGCTGATATAGGACTATTGTAGTGACTGAGAAGAGTGTTAAAAGTATAATGGGATTCATAATTAATTGAGTGTTTTCACTCAAAAATTTTGCGCTGTCCCTAGTTTTATGTATTTATATATTTCAAACTCCTCAAAGTATTTAATAAATTTCCTTTCGTGCAGTACTGTAGAATTTCGAGACCATAATTTATATCCAGCAGATAAATTGGTTATTATTGTCAATAATTTTAAATGGAAAACTCAATTATGAATCCCATTATATTTTCAACACTCTCCTCCGTCACTACAATTAGTCCAATATCAACTTTTGATAACACAGACGACAATACAGAGACCACGTCTTTCCGTCATAACCTGATTCAGTTTACTTCCAGTCCTGCCCGCGGCAATATACTCACGTGAATTGATAGGCCTATCTGTTATCGTTTCGTGTATAAACAGATTGTCTGACAAGATGCGTTTCTACCATTATTAGTCATAAAAGGCAATCCTGGGGCTATCAAAATTAATTATAAGATTACTTCGTCACAAAAACCTTTTGTGGGTATTTTGCCTGGCGATTTTTGTAGAGTAAAATCGAGTTTTTGGAGTGTGTTGTTTGGAGTGGCGGTGTTTGTAGAGCCAGGGAGTGGCGAGCAACAAGTCTGTCTTATTTCGTGACTGCCTATAATTTTGAAAAAAAAAAACTTTTTGCCAAAGTATTATTAATGCATTTTTAAAGCGGTTTGATTTCTTAAAATTCTTCTCTGAGATTCTTTCTCTGTAAAATTTAACGCCACCTAATAATATATTGTACAGTTACAATACTGTGTTGGAGTAGAGTAATTCACCTAGTATATTGTTGTACGTTTTGAAGACGTTGTCTATTGCAATACTGAGCACATGTTAGCTGACAATAGAGATTCTGAAATGTAAATTGAAACACTTCTAATTCGTCCATTAGTTAGATATACCTAATGAAGTATTGTTAAATGTTGTTCGTTTCCTATTAAACATTTAATTTTTTATTATCAGCAAGTTTGTTTTTCTTTACCTCAAGTTTACTAAATACTAAATTGGAATGCTCGTTTTATGAGGTAAAGGGAAAATTGTCAGATAAATTGGTGGGGGGAGGGTAGGTTTAAATAGACGGCAGCATAAATTGGGGGGGGGGAGAACTACTCCTTTGGCTTGGGGGGGGGGGGGGTTGCGCCTCTGGGTTTGGGGGGGATGGGCACCTCTGCCAACATCTTTATCTTTACATCCATGATCATTTAAATTAATCAGTTGATTATATAAGCCTTAATGTAAATTCTGGATCTGATAGCAGTACATCAGAAAAGGACCCGATTGGCCATAAAATGACCGATCAGCTGTTCTAGGGTTGAAGTTGAAAGTGAACAAATTAACTTTATCTCAGCAGTCCTTGTGTCAAACCTGACATAAACTCCCACTGCAGGACGACTAGGCTTAATGTACTTTCCAGTTAAAAACCTACATTGATGCTTTGCAATTCTAACAACAGAGGACAATTAACAGGGTGAATTCCAAACAGTTGACTTCCTTCTGCAGTTTTCTACGTATCCAATGTCCCTAATGTATTAATGTTGTGCGTGTGTTGTGTGTCTAAATGTGTGTGTGTGTTCTATGTATGTTTCAATGTCAATTAAAAACAGAACTTGAGATGGTCTAACACAGTTCATTGTTCTTTTTCAGTTCTAAATATATTTTATACTATTCCTCAAATCAATATGTCTCGACAGGCGACACCTGTGACATTGAAGGGGAACTTCAGGACCTGATTAACTTTGCTAACAAGACCAACTCCAACAAGAAGAGTTCAATGAAAGACACCCTTAGAGCCATTCTTCACCCCTCGGCACTCAAGCCTTTCCTCATCCTCGCCTCGTACTTCCTCATCTACCAGTTCTCCGGAGTGAATCCTGTCACGTTCTATGCCGTTGAAATCATCCAGGTAAGTCAATAGAGATTATTATGTCTAGTTAAAGTGTATTAAGTGTTAGTTGTTTGTAGGACAAAAAAATAGTAAACAAAGTACTCTTAATTATCGGTGACACCCACAGAGCATAGAATAAATATAGAGGCAGCACTTGCCGTCTGGAATGAAGCAGGCTTCTCGTACCAAGATGGCAGCCGGCCCGGTCTGCATTTACATTTAAACCATTATATTGTTACCATGGAAACCACCAATCAATATTTACTTTTAAGACTCTCACCTCAGAACATTGAAAGCCCGCGGGCAGAGTCCTAGGTCAATATCGAAGGGGGGAAGTTCTCTATGTATCCTCGGAGCGGTAGCTTCATCTAATTCATAAAGTAGCATAGAATAACACAGTGGTAATGACGCTGTGTTTTCAAAGTTCCGAGCCCGACTCTCTTACCAAGATGGGGGAAATCGGCTTTACTGCTGGTATAGCTGAGTGGCGACTCTATATTTATTCTATGCTCCGTGGTGACACCTTAAAATGGTCTTCAGCTGATGGTAGGCAAACATATTATCTACTAGCAGAGTACCCGTCCTTCGTACGGGGTTGGAATATAAGTATAAAATGCTTATTGCAGTTGTTATACTCAAGCTTTGCGTTTGCAATAAGGGAGGACACAGTTTGATAAAATTTGCTTTTTTAAATTTACAGTATTCCATAGTATTACACATCTACCATAGCCATTATGTTCTACCACTTCACCTAAACAATAGAGAAAAATAAATGATCAACAATTCGCAAAATATCACAAATTATTCATGAAATGAAAAACATAAACATAACTGTAAACAATCCTACTTTGACAATTTGTCATTGCGAATCACAGTTTTTTTTTCTGCTTAGTTCAAATGAGCTGTTTTCATAAATGCAAAAAAAATATAGTGCTGCACCCTGTTGGTAAATCTTATAACTTTTTAATGCTTTTCCATATCATAGAAACCTTTTTTTTAGAAATGCTTTTTTAGTTGAAACAGCTGACTAAATTCTTTAATTCCCTTTAAATATGAATACTAAGGTTAACATGGGGAATTACAGAGCCACTGGGGCGGAGCCCAAAAGGATTTTTGAGATAAGAATATGCCTATATGTTAATCGGGAATGTAAGCTATCATCATGCCAAATTTCAGCCCAATCCGTCCAGTGGTTTATGCGTGATTGAACTTCAAACACACAAACAAACAAACAAACAAACACACAAACTTTCACATTTATAATATTAGTAAGATCTTTGAATTTGAACGGATGGTGTTTTTGTCCTCTGGGGACCTTAAAACAAAAAAGTAAATCAGTCCCGGGTCCAGGTCTTACCATGAGACCTACGGTAATAGCTTATTCCCTATATGGGAAATTCGCTAAAACAAAATAGTTTTTCAAAAATAATTTCTCTTATTGGTACTAAAACTTTAATTCTGTCATTTATCTCTTTATTTTTTACTATTTCAAATGGGTTGTTTTCTAGGACTCTGGAGCAGATATGAACAAATACATGGCCACCATAGTGTTAGGTCTGGTCAGATTGGGTTTCACTGTCGTCTCTTGCATCATGATGCGACGATGTGGTCGACGGCCGCTCACATTCATCTCTAGTAAGTCTATGTGATATCTTATATGGGTTCTTACTTCATATGCATTTTCCAAAAGTTACATCCATGTGTGATAAAGCATAAGCAATAAATGTAAAATGATTATCCCCATTATTGACTACAGAAAAATCCTTGGTTCTACAGCAATCAACTTAATATTTGACGTTAGGGACCCAGCAAAACATTGAACAAGATTAGGATTCTATTATTTTCCCAAATACATCTAATATATTGATAACTAGCAGAGTAACGTCCATCGTACAGGGTTGGTGTTAAGTATAAAATGCTTATTGAAGATATACTCGTGCTTTGCGTTTACAATGGAAGAGGACACAGTTTAATAAAATTTACGGTATGCTATAGTATAGCACATCTACCATAGTCATAATGTTCTACCACTGCCCCTAAACAATAAAAAAGTGAAATTCTCATTTTTTACAGATTTTTTTGCTAGTTGGTTCAAATTAGTGTTTGTCATAAGTGCAAAAAAATTAATAGTGCTGCACCCTGTTGTTAAACCTTATAACTTGTTTAAATACTATTTAAAATCATAGAACTAACTTGTGTAATTGAAACAGCTTTTATTCCTTTTAAATATGAATACTCATAAGGTTGCGAATCCTTCAATGAAAGTTTTATTAAAGTTTCTTGGATGTAGTCATATTCTTTTAAAATCACTTATCTTTTATGAAGACATATTTTTAATGTCCTTGCCAGTTGCCACACCAGTTCAATTCAGCCTTAGAGGGTTTTCCTTTGCCAATCATCATAAAGTTAAGTCCATGTTTCCTACACAATAGTAGCACTTCAGCTAACATCCTTGTTCATTGTTTGTGGGGATCATCATATTTCAGGTGTTCTTCATTATATAGGTTGATGACGATAGTAAATTTTTTTAAAATTTATTTCTTCTACTTGGTTGCGTTCTATTAGTTTCATATGTTTCCACGGTTAACACCATGGAACATCATTTCTTTCAATGATTGCTCAAGAAATACAGTACTATATCAATTCATTTTTCTTATTTGGTAAAACATCAAATTGTCCAGGCGTTCTCGATTTTTTACATTGTAATATGTACAAACGTAAATTAAAATAGTAAATATTTAATTTCAACAAAATCAGTAAATATATGCAATGTGTTTCATTGAATTGAAAAATAAATAACAGCAATTAAATTAAACGGCTTATCAAAATGTAAACAATTATGTTCTTCATAAGGATAACATGGCAACTTTTAAAGCCAATGGGGCAGAGCCCAAGGGACTTTTTCAAAAATGTAAGGTCACTGGTCAGTTTGCAAATCTATGCAACACGTTCTTTCCAATGTGACGTCAATGGATAAAATTGGTTAAGAAATGGCGGAAGAGTTCAACCGACAAATTTCGTTTTGGCGTATTAATTATATAGATACTGTAAAACTAGGGATAGTGGTCTTACTTACTTGATTGATAAAATCTAATCTATTTATTCCTTGCCAGGTGTGTTCTGTGGCTTGTCAATGTTTGGCCTGGGCTACTACATGTTCCTTGCAGAAGGCTGGAAGGAAGAAGGCGCCACAGCCATCGCCGCATGGTTCCCACTTCTCAACCTGTTCATCTTCATGGCAGCATCAACCATTGGCTACCTGGTAGTTCCGTGGGTTATGATTGGAGAACTCTACCCTTCTAAGGTAACACATGATTATATGACATATACTATTAGTATTAGAATTTTCATTGTTTGTAAGAAATTGTCCTATTAAGCTATTAACTGTATACATGCTCTGCTCCTGGGTGAGGCCGAGAGAATAGTTAAGAGGTTTTACTGTAGAAAACAGTTACACAGCCTCTATTAGATACAGAACTGTAGATTTTGTAACATTATTAAAAACTAAGGATATATCATAGACAAAAATAATTAAATATAGACAGTCAGCTGTGCTGCGGTTGCCATAGGTTCTGGCCCACACCACTGGGAGTGCTATGTAGCTACGGCCCACGCGCTTCGTAACTACACACACGGCGTTCCCAGCGGTGTGCGCCAGAACCTATGGTAACCACTGCATGGCTGACAGTCTATATTTAATTCTTTTTGTCTATGGTTTTAACTTAAACTTATTGTGCCAATCCGCCTTACGACGTAACTACATGGCACTCTTAGCGATGGGTGCCGGAAGCTTCCTTTGACAGTCTATATTTATTCTATTTGTCTATGGTTTTATGTACAGAATATAAGACTTCTCTTTGTGTTGCAGGTACGTGGTATTATGGGAGGCATGACTACATTCGTGGGCCACTTCTGCGTGTTTGTGGTGGTCAAAACTTTCCCGTTCTTCCAGTCGCTGAGCAAGTACGGGACTTTCATGATGTACGGCACAGTTTCTCTCCTCGGCACAATCTACTTCTACCTCTACCTACCAGAAACCAAGGGACGTACGCTGCAAGAGATTGAGGAATACTTCTGTAGCAAGGACAAAGGAATGACTACCAATCCAACTAATAACAACAACAAACCTACGATTGTCAAACCAAAAAAAGACGGATCATTGCCTTAAGTGCAACACATTGTGATATTTTGTATAGTTCTCTGCTTTGCGTCACATTTATGTGAATGGTTTTTAGAGGTTATATCTACCTTAATTGTGAAACATTGTTATCGATGACAGTATCGTAGACTGATGTTTGTTGTTGAGTTTTTACTGGTACGTAAAATATTGTGGCTCGTGGATTCTACTACAATGTAATAAACTGAATGAAATGTAAACATTTTTGTAATATAACTGAATATAAGTTTTTACACAAAAACTAATGTTTTGACAAGATTCAAGTTTTTAAGGTCAAAGTTAAGTGTGGATATTGTTATAGAGATATGCAGTTAAATTGAAAACACTTTGTGAACAATGAACCTCCTCATCTGGTGGCCTCTTCATATAAAATGCTTATTGCCTGTGACATTAATTTTCCAAGTTTTTAACTTTCCAATTTTTTGTCTTATTTTTCATCATCTAAGTACTAACTTAATACACATTTTAACAAATAATAATAAAAAAGAGGTTGTGATTTTAAAATGAAAGCAATATGAAAATGGCATGGATAATAAATTCAAATCACAAATCACCATGTTAAAGTATACATACATACCGATTTTGATTTAAAAAAGCCATTTTATGTTTTGCCTAAGTTAACTACCATGTCAAAGTTAAATTTGGCTAAACAGTATTATGAGTCAATAAGTTAGTTTCATATCTGTAAATATTCTGCTTATATAGTATTAACAAGACTGATGACATATTACGTAGGATAATGAATTGTAAATATATTTATGTGTGATAATAGATAATGTTAGAACATATAATATTTTGTCTTGTAAGCTATTTTTATACTCATTAATGCATGTTTACCAACTTCTTGGATGTTAAATCTATTCGGGCTTTAATATTGTTTTGTAATATCTCGAGAAACATGATGCATACAAATGAAGATTAAAAAAATAACCAAAGCAAGTGACAACCTACTTATACTATCAGTAGGCTTGAGATAGGATGATTATCAATCAAATAAATAAGTTTACACAAGGCAACAACTGTTATACTTTATTTGCAACCCTAGTAAATTCTGACCACACTATAGTTTACACTGTAAAGTATTATGACTTTGGTAAGTTTTTCAAATAATCTTTAACATAAGGACTCATACTTGCTCTTCTTTTCTCGTCTGCCTTGGCTTCTTTTTCCTTTGCTTCTTTCTCTTCAATCAGCTGTTTAATGATGAACTCTGGGTAACGTACTCCATGCCAGTGTTTAGGTAGATCGACTACCTTTGACTTGGCAATTTTGTCAGCTGTATACTTGACTGGATCAAAGGCTTCAGCCAACTTGATTTTTTCGATTAGGCCAGCTTGAAAGAGCTTCTCCTTTCGCATTTCCCTCCTTTGTCTTACTTTAGCCCACTCAAATTTCATCTTTTTTCGAAGCTTTTTCAACTTATGTTTCCTCATTTTTCTCCGTCTTATAACAATTAATCTCGCAGCTTGTTTTTCAAGTACTCCCGGTCTACTAGGATCTTCTACAGTTTTGTTGGGTGTTTGTTCTTCGTAACTTATCCTGTTCTGTATTTGTGGAAGTTGGATGTTCCATGGTACAGACGGTGGTGGGGGAGGTATTCTACTCTTGGCAGGGTCTCCTAGAGGAGGGGTTCTTATAGTGTTGATGTTCAAAGCTGCCAATGAAAGCTCAAGGTCTGATGCCAAAACTGGTAATTTTGCAGCACATTTCACAGATGATTGATTCAACACATGTTTCCCAGAGATCAAATCTTTCAGAATAAAACCTGAAACAAACAAAAGATTTAAGGGCTTGGAATAGTTATTTGTGTAACTAGTGGTGAAAGTGGCACTTTGCTGCACACGAGAGCAATGTTTACGCTCGAGCCGCAGGCGAGTGCGGAATGATCTCGAGTGCAGCAAAGGCCTTTTTCACTCGTGTTACACATTATATTTTTCCTACCGTCACTATAAAGCATATAAATAATTAATCTTTCAAACACTATACAACACGTTTTTAGGTTCAGCTGGCAACACAAATGGTGCCCTAGAGAAAGTAGTACCCCCGGTCCGTATCACTCCGCTATTTTTCCTTGGCAATAAATGTGCTCCACGTTTTGAGAATATAGTTCTGTATGTTTTTGTAATTTTAAGTGGTTTCCGCGCCTAAAAAAAAATGCTTTAAAGGTATTTTCTTGTTTATTAAGATCGTAGGAATGTTTTAAAAACGTTTAAAAGAAAAGTCCAGAAAGTTCAGAAATACCGAAACTATAAACACGAAATGACAGGTTAAATCATAGTTATAATAGTCAATCAGCTGCTCATAGTATTATTATCTTTAAGTGTTGCCAACCTATTTCCAAGCGTACACGGATTACGTGCATAATAGAACCACGCTGTTTTGTGTTGTTTCGTTGGAATCCTGATGTGCGGCAAAGTATAAACCGTACGACAAAGTATAAACCGTACGGCAAAGTATAAATATGCAGCATTTAGCAGCTTTCTGTACTATAAACAGTACAAGGAAGCTAACTTTGTCGGGTGACTGTCGGAAAAATACTTTTATATAATTTTTGGTATCTTGTGGAACTTGTGGAAGTAAGCTAGCAATGATACAGTAATAAACAAATAGTCACTGTAATATTTTTTTCCTTCAATATTTTATGTGTATATTTTCTTGGCAATCCTTATTTTTTAAGGCAGTCATGTTTATTATAATTAATAAATTCTTTTCTCTAGCCTATATGAAATTTTTATCCAAATTCTGACAATCAATTTTGTTATTTTCAAGATTTTTTGGAAATTTTTTGTACTGTAGAGAACAGAAATATTATTGTTTTTGATTTTGTGTCATAGTAATAACAATTTGAAGGCTAATCTTTTGTACTGGATTCATGTTTTATGAATTCAGCCTCAAAATCTCAATCGTATATAGTTTGGTACTTGGTGTAACTACAATAACACATGGTGTTATTAAAAAACACAGTAATGTTGTCTATAAAACCTTACATTATATAAAGTTGTGGAGTTATTCTTAATGTAACTTAATTTTTACATTAAGTGAAGTGAAAAGACACGAAGAACAAGAAACCCACTCAACCTCCCTTCATGCAAAGCACATAGAAATTACATTACATCAACTACTGCAATTTGTTTTTTATGCAATTTTGAGTTATGGAAGGAATAGGGATACTAATTGGTGACACAGAACCTTTACTCTCTATTTCCTAATTGTAATACAACTGCAAACGTTTATGTTACAGGACAACTATTACAGTGAGATAAATTATATTCATATAGGATACGATTTTCTATTTCTATTTGATATTTATGTATAACATGATATGACTGCTTAGAATCACAGTTCATACAACTTGTTTAAGACTTCCTAGAAAGAGTTCACAAATATTTCATTTCCTTTAACATTTCTTAACTTAAGTTAGTTTTATTACAGTAAATACATGCCAATTTCCCAGGTAACATGAAAAACATGACACTGTGTTTGAAAACTATTTTACGGTTCACACCATTTGGAATTACGCGGGTGGTTTTTAAAGTAAGGGCCGTTTTTCAGTATAGCCTAAATCCGTAGTTTGTTTGTACGCATGGCGAGACTCCTCGCCACTTAGTGACATAATTTGTTAACAGAATTACACCATTTGCAGCTCTGTTGTAGCTGACATGTACGATTCACTGTGTGTTTTCAAAATTGGTTAAACTATCGAATCTCCCACCGTCTGTGAGACGAGGTCAGTATGCTTTTTACTACAAGAAACACAGCAATTGATATTTTGAAAACAAAAACATTAAAAAACTACTTGAAGCTGAAATATAGTTGTAAATATAATCATTAAGTACCGGTAGCTATATAAACAGTTAAATATTAACATTGTAAACATCTCATTTTATGTACGTTTTAAGTTTATTTACTTTTTAAATAGTTAAAATTTTGAGTCAGCTGTTTATGTTAAGTTAGTTTTTTTTTTTTTTTTTTAAAGAGGTTGGCGGCCTCTTTTAACCTTGCATTTGCCTGTCCACATAGACTAAGCGCCCGTGCGTGGATAGTTTACAGCAAAGCAAGGAGTGAGCCGGTACAGTACAAAGGTGAACTGTACTGATAAAAATGTTATTGGCAGTGACCAGGATCCGAACCCACGACATCGCTGCCTTGGGCCCGAAGTCCGCGACGCTACCGACTGAGCCACCGACTCACTCTGATAATCACTCCTCTTTCTGATAGTTGATTCTGTTGTAAAAAAAAGTCTCCTCTAATTCAAGAACAGCGAAACAAAAGAGCAATGCTACAGTCTTGGCCTATTGTGACAGCTGTAGAGCTAATTCATATGGAGCGTAGCTACGTAGTGCTAATGTTTGTCTATACACTACTTATCTGTTAAGGCAGTGACACACTATCGTTCTTTTCCCCGAACAAGACCCCGAACCCAGCAGGGAGAAGGGAGGTCGAAGGGAGCATGTTCGATAGTGTGTCAGGGGTCCGTACACCGATCCAGACATCAGGCCGAGCAGGGAGACGAGCGCTCTGGAGGCGGTTTTTTGGCGAAAGATCAAAGAAAAGATTGGTCCGATGTACGGAGTGATGTACAATAGTGTGTCACGGTACATTTTTGCCCCGTACGCCGTCGCGAGTGCGCGCCGAGCGGCCGCCTGTGCTAGCGTTGAGTTATAATTTAATATGGCAATTAGACCCTTTAATCGGTAAAATAAATAAATGTTGGGTAATATGTTGCCGTTATATATTATGATCATTTAAGATGTAATGATGTGGTTTGTTTGGTCAAGGTTTAAAATGTAGAAACCGTTAAATCAATTATATCAATAATTTTAAAGTAAATTAAGTAATTGATGTTGTCTTAAATTCTATCAAAATTAATATAAACATTAATATTATTAAAGGCAATTAAAATCATTCTGTAACGTTATTTCAGTGAATAAAACCAATAAAAATCAATACATATAACTAAGCATCCTTTCTAGAATATTTTATTTTGCGACAAGTTTTCAAAAAGCGACTTTTAACGCGCTCTCACTCGCACACACTCTCCATCTCTCTCTAAACTCCCTTTTGCCGCGCTCGGTAGAATTCGTCTGGTCTTGGTCTTGTTCGGGGAAATGTTCGGAGTGAAATTTTGCTGATATTTATCTCCCATCTCACTGCTCGGTTCGGGGTGTTGATCGGGGAAAAGAACGATAGTGTGTCACCGCCTTTAGATATACTGTTACTACTACATGGCAACAAAAGCAGCATAAGCCGGTTGGGTGCGGGCTTGTATCAGAGGAGGCTATGAATGTTATGGTGGATCCCATTAGCATAATGTCAACAATTTTAATTGTTGTGGACTTGAATTTTTATTTCTTTAGCCTATTCAATCCTTCCCAATGTTTTCAAAATCACCGGCCTTAGTAAGTTTGCCTTGAAATAGACTCAGCTGTTATTATGTTGTGCTGAAACAAAGCAAAGAGCTTCCCTTTCTGCACAATTGTCTTTTTATATTCTCCCCCTATACCATGGTAGGCTAAATGTATTTACTGATATTATATTTAAATTTTACTAGCCGGCCCGAAAGACGTCGTCCTGTTCTAATGTCGTTTCATGTCCAATGCTCGTTCATTTTCAAAATGAGCTCGTTCACATGGCTCAATCACGTCCTGGTTGAAGTTCGTTTGCTACGCTCACTCACCTTTAGGTTGGAGCTTGTTCGCTACGCTAACTCAATGCTATTGAACATCACAGAATCAAATTGTATAGTTAAACCAGCTGTTAAGATTCTTCAATTCCATTTAAATATGAGTACCGTACTCATAAGGTTAACACGGGAAACTCCAGAGCCACTGGGGCGGAGCCCTTTTGACGGATCTGCACCAAACTTCAGACAAACCATCCTCAAATAATACTTAATAATGCCTGAAAGTTTCATTACAATCTGTCAAGCGGTTTCGGAGTCCATAAAGGGCAAACAAACAAACAAACATACATACGTTGGGTTTTATATAGGCCTAGCCTACATAGGATTTGACATATTTTGCAATTTCACACCAACGTTATATAATATGTAATGAGGTTCTTTTTATTTTATGTTAATTTTTAACGTTTTATTTTCAGTTAGGCGTAAAACACCCGTTAGATATCAATGTTAAATAAACCTTATAAGTAAAAACAATAGGCTAAATCATTTTTCTAAATTGTGTTCTTTGTTGTTAGAGTGTTTTTTGCGCAGCTAGCATTTCCCCCCTTCTTTTAAATTATTTTTCTTATCAATGTTAAAACATTGATGTTTGGGACTCGGGATTTTTATGCCATCGATTTCTTTTGATCGATAGGCCTACATCAATGTATCTAAACATCAATGTTTTGAGAAATTTTGCCATCACTAGCTGCTGGTTCGTTTGAATAAATGTAGGTTTACACGCTTAAACCAAATTTCAACAAAATTGGATCAGTTTTGCTCGAGTTATCACGCTTACACAAGACAGACATGTAGAAATAAACGGTACTTCAGTATTAAACGGAGGCCACATTTTGTCAGCGCGCTGCGGCGGTTATGTTAGGTTGGGTTATCGTAAATATTATGTGTGTAGGACTTTCCTCGCTTCGTTATGAATCGAACGATACTTTCTATTATGATAACCCAACCTAACATAACCGCCGCAGCGCGCTGACAAAATGTGGCCTCCGTTTAATACTGAAGTACCAAATAAACATATAGGCCTATATAGCTTATAACTCATAGGGGGCTATGGATTTGTACGAATGGTGTTTTTGGACTCTGGGGGCCTCAGAACGTACCTAAAAGTAAATCGGTCCCAGGTTTAGATCTTACTATGAAACCTGCGGTAATAGCTAATTCCCTGTATGGGAAATTCGCTAAAATGACTCAGTTAAACTAAACCTAACCTTAACCAAACTGCCACTTAAGTGCAGTCATTTCATCATCCATACTGATTTGCTTAAGACATGTGAATAGTTACATTAAAATCAATGTTATTGTCTGTTTATGTATTTATTTGTCTAGAATTTGTAGACAAAAATAAGCATCAGGTTGACTTAGAATTGAGCTAACCTTTTACTTGTGGTCGAAGGAAAAACTGTCGCACTCTCAAGGACATTTTACTCGATCAGATTGAACCAATATTCTTAAAAAAGCATATTTAAGCCACATGAATAACAACTATTTAAATATAAAGACTTAAAACAATTAAATCAGTATGGGTTTCCATTCAACTACTGTACTTCTCAAGTCTCTTCTCTTTTTCTTTTCATTTTCACCGTCGTGAAGAGTAGAAGAGAAGACAGCTAATGAGCTAATGCCAGCTGAGCGAGTGAACAGCTGAGCTATCGGATGCACAATTTGTTTTTCAGGATTAATTTTGCCAACAGTGTCATTTAGAGGCTTCTGATTGACTGTAACGAAGATTTAGTAATTGAAAAATTATTTTTGTTCATAGAATAAAATTATAAATGCCTCAAATTCAATTTTATATTTTTTTATTATGAAACTAGCTGACCCGGCGAACTTCGTATCGCCTAAGTTAAAGGTTTCCCCTAAGACAGACCGATGGAAAGAAAGTACCGTTACGTTTAATTTTCAAGATGATCTCGTTCGCATCGCTCAATCACGTCCTGGTTGAAGTTCGTTCGCTACGCTCACTCACCTTTGGGTTGGAGCTCGTTCGCTACGCTCACTCACCTTTAGGTTGGAGCTCATTCGCTGCGCTCACTTTCCTTCAGGTTAGCTCGTTCGCTACGCTCACTCGCCTCCAGGTTGAAGTTCGTTCGCTACGCTCACTCACCTTTTGGTTGCAAATTAGCTGTTGTCATAAATGTAAAAGACATAATAGTGCTGCACCCTGTTGGTAATCCTTGTAACTTTAATGCTATTGAACATCATAGAACAGAACCAACTTGTTTAATTGAAACAGCTGTTAAGATTCATTAATTCCATTTCTCATAAGGTTAACATGGGAAACTCCAGAGCCACTAGGGCGGAGCCCTTTTAAGAATTTCGAAACGGGAAATAGTTTACGTCCGATTCGCATACCTACAGAATTTACACACCAAATTTCATAACGATCGGTGAAGTCGTTCCGGAGGAGTTTGCAGACAAACACTGTGACACGAGAATTTTATATATTAGATAGATTAAACCGTCTTAACCTAACCAAACCAACCAAACGTGCTGACAATGAAAAAATCTAATGAAGGTTTATTAACCGAAAAAATAGTTTTGTATTTTATAATTTTTTATTATAAAATTAAACTATCATAACCTAACCAAACTAACCAGACTTGCTAATAAGGCCAGGCGCACACAGGCGATTTTGAGTTGCGCAACAGTTGCCCGACTAATCGGGGGACTGTTTCGCAACTCTCTCGGAGACTCTGAAGTCTAGCGACAGTTGAGCTGGAGTGCGCACACAGGCAACTTTTTAGTCGCGGATCTAGTCTTGAGACGTGTTGGAAATACATTCGTTACAGCGTTCCGAATGGATTTCAATGATACAGCCGTAGTATGTGCTTTGTTGCTGAAGTTTCGCGCGCGAAAGAAAAAGAGAAGATACTGGGTTCATCCCATATATATAGTGAGCGACTTGTGAAAGGACAGAGTCAATGACTTTAAATATAGTCGGCCTCTTCTCAACTTCATCAACTAATTGTTCGACATCCTCACCACGCACACTCATACTTGCAATTTTCTAAAATCTTCACACAACAAGAGAGCAAACACTAGTGACAGTTCTGGCCACGAGTAGTTGAATTCCTGGGGTGAGACTGAGCGACACAGCAACTATTTAGTTGCATGTGTGCGCATCTACACTTGTTTCAATGGATACCAAACCTGGAGCGACAGTCCCGCAACAATTCAGTCGCAGAGCAGTCGCTGGCAAATTGGGTCCGGGAACATCGGTTGCAACAGTTGCGCGACTGTCCCCAGACTGTTTCCTTCGTGTGCGCACTCCAATTTAAAACAATGTTGAACATTTTAGTCGGGCAACTGTTGCGCGACTCAAAATCGCCTGTGTGCGCCTGGCCTAATGAAAAATCAAATGAAGGTTTAACCGAAAAAATATTTCTGTTCATAAAATAAAACTATAAATGGGTCAAATTCAATTTCATAATGTTTTAATTATAAAATTAAACCGTCATAACCTAACCAAACCAACCAAACTTGTTGATAATGAAAAAAATCCAATACAAAAAAATAATGTTACGGGTGGGATTCGAACCCGGGTCCTACGGTTCAACACTGTTGAACTCATCAGCCCAGAACTCTATCCACTACACCACCGATGCCGTTAGCGTCAATCGTATCGTCGTGGTAATGATGTTCCCTCAGCCAATCAGAAGCCTCAAATAAATACTGAAGGCAACACTAATCCTGAAATAAAAATTCAGCCTATCGCACCGGTTTTTCGGCTAAGGAGAAATTCGTACCGACAGACCACCACCGCCCACCTCCGCGTCATGCAGAACGCATCATAGAATTGCATAGCCGAACTGTTCGTGGGAAATTGTTATCTATATCACTGTCGCTGTCAAAACGTGTCGTTTGTAGGTTAAATTTAAATTAATTTAACTGTCATAACCTAACCAAACAAACCAAATGTTAGAACTCGTGTGAAATAAAGAACTTTTACAAAATATTATCTAATAAAGAACTGATTTAATTCTGATAAAGAACAAATATTTTATAACACTTATGGAGAATATTGTAAAACTAGCAACAGAGCCCGTTGTGGTTAAATACAACGGTCTCTAGTATGCATTTCTTGAAAATGCTTAATAAAGGCAGCCAAAAGCTGAAACTTGAAAACAGAAACTTGAAAAAGCAGTTTTAATGTATTTTTGTTATTTTTACTTTTTCACAAATACTTAATAAAATCATACTTTCATAATTATTTGCAAATCTACATGAATTAGACTTTCCAATGACCCATTAATATTAACAAAATCGGTCCAGTAGAAGTCTAGATTTAGTCGTACAAAGCAAAAATATCCCTACAGTATTTTCTCATTACTATAAATTCAGAGGTTACTTAGGTTACTGAGGTTAAATGGTGAGGAAATCGACCAAAGTGGAAGGTGATATTCTGAAAGAATATATAATTTCCTACAAATTGGCACCACCACTGCTTGGAAATATTCAAAATAAGAAGCCAAAAGTCGCATCAAAATAAAAAGTGTGAAAAACACCATTTTCAATGTATTTCTTATGGAAAACTTGTTTTTTTAATTTTTTGCCATAAATCATAACAAAACCAAAATGTCATTATTATTTGCAAATCTACACGAATTAAGCTTTCTAACGACCCAATAATTAATAAAATCGGTCCAGTAGAGCTCTAGATTTAGTTGTACAAAGATTTTTAAAACTGATGTTGAAGTTTGCTTGTTTGTGGAAATATTTTGATAAAACTCCCAACTCGGCAAATTTAATCAATTCCGCAAATAGAATTTCGCTTAGTCTGCAGATTTGCTGAGGCGGGGCTATTTTTATAATTTCGCTTGAGAAATTTCTGTTTCTGACTCAAGTTTACAGGTGTTTTAAATACATAACACGCAAAAGAACACTTACAAAAGCTTTATAAATTTATTTGATGATAGCTTTAGGTCACACAAGAGGTTTAAACATTAACTTTGGCTTAGGCTTTTTCCTTTTGTTAAAAACAACAATTTGACTTTGTCTATTACATTTTCTAAAAATGATTTCTGACTCACTTGTCGGTGCTTACAATTAAGATTCAGATTCTTGGGTTAGCCATCAAAATTTTGGAATACCTAATACAGCAACAAACCATTTGTATTAAACATGCATGTACAAGATATACGTCCCGACACAGTTATCCAACCATCGTTTTAAATATGTGTGCTTTACGTGATAAAAACTACATTTTAAACAATACCGGTATGTCAACGAGTGGTCGATTTCTTATGATTTGATAAACCGATCTTAACTAAAACAAAATTAACTATTCATAAACATTACCTACAGAATCAAATTGTTTAGTTGAACCAGCAGCTGTTAAGATTCTTTGATTCCATTTAAATATGAGTACTCATAAGGTTAACATGGGAAACTCCAGAGCCACTGGGGTGGAGCCCTTTTGACGGATCTGCACCAAACTTCACACAAACCATCCTTGAATAATGCTTAATAATGCCTGAAAGTTTCATTACAATCTGTCGAGCGGTTTCGGAGTCCATAAAGGACAAACAAAAAAACATACATACAAATAAACATACACACATTGGATTTTAGACTGATGAAAAAAGGTAATGATTTCAAAATGTGTTCACAAAACAAGTTCGCTAAAGGAAAATTATGACGTACTCAAACTGGAAAATAGATTAATTTTAAAAAGTGTTAGTACATACTCCCAACAATTTCAGTGGGTTATTAAGGTTAGCCGTGATAATATGTCGGTCACACATATTCGAGTCATTTGGTAAAACTAACTATCCTGATGAATGAAAATTATAAAAAACAAATATTAACCAAGCGGAACTTTGTCATACGATAAGGAAATACGATAAGTTATCCAACAACGATATTCAAGAAAAAGGTAAACAGATCGTAACTGTTTCAGGTCAATCACCTTTGTTCGAAGCTCTTGCGAACCTGAGGCTATGAGCCTAAACAAAAGCGTTCAAGGTCCAATTTTTGGACAAAAGACCCTTCGTCCCCTTCTCTAACTCGCTCACCCACTCACCCTGCCTCTCTCTAGCACGTCAATACAAAGGCGAGGGGTGGTTTAGTTCGTCACTCTGCCACTCGGCTGGTAGAAGCGCCACCATCGACCACCCCGTCAGGCGCCTGAGTCGAGTCAATACACAAGCAGACGGTAGCTTGTCATGGTCAAGTACGGAAATAAGTGCGAATATTTCGGCTGCGGTCGCTGGTCTCAGGTCGACAGACATCTATCATTCTTCCGGTTTCCTGCGAAAAGTGAGAAAAGGTAAAATTTAATTCGAGTTGTAGCGGTGGTTGTGAAACACGTGGTTGAGGTTGTTTAGCTTTCATGATAGTTAAACATTAGGATAGCATGTTTTGAATGTCTTAGTGTTGTTTTGTAGCGTATTTATTGGTAGGTAGTTTTGAAATAGGTTTGAATACCATTTTAAATAGCGTTCTTTAAAATCAACGAGTTTAGTTAGGTAGGCCTACTTATACTAAAACAAATTAGTTCTTTATCTTCGTTCAAGATTACGTTAATAAAATGCTAAATTTCAAACTGTACGTTCAGAATCTAAACGACCTATCGTGCACCAGTAAATGACAGCTTCGTATTAAAAATACCCCCACCGCAGCAAACCTGCAGACTAAGCGAATGTCCATTTACCTGATTGAATTTTCAATTATAGGTCTATTTAAATAACATTATTTAGGATTAATAAGTAAAGCTTGGTATTAAAAAAATAGATTTGACAGGTTTGATCAAAATACATCCATAAACAACCAGACTACAACAGTTTAACTTATTCTCTACTACATAATATAAGGAATATCATGGAAATTTTGAATTTAAAACTTGTTGAATATTCTCCTTAACCGAAACCCATAAAAAAACACACTTCATTATACTGAACTATTTGTTTTTAAGCTCTTCAAAATGGTTTAAAGAAAAGTTGGGAAATGTTATGTTTGGGGGTCAAAATGAGAAAACTCAATTTTTACCCCATAAAACCCCCATCTAAACCCCCGTTCCCATAGTCCGATCATGCTGGTCCCTCATTTCCCCATTCCTCTTTATCCCGTCTTACACCTTTAAGCCAAATTTCATCAAAATGTGGAAAAAAATATAAGTTATCGCGTTTACCGACGTATAATATATATATATTTTAACGACTAGTGTTTTTGACCTCTAGAGACATCGAAATGAAAAAGTACATTGGTCCCGAGCCCACGCCTTATCATGCCACCACGGTTATAGCTACTTGCCTCTATGGGAAATTCGCTAAAAACATATTTAACTTTTTGTTTTGTCTAGTCCATCCCAAACGGAAACTGTGTTAAAAACATTCTAAACCATCGTTGACACTATTCCACAAATTGATTGACTCACTAGTTATAAGCATTGACTATACATACAGGGTGTCCATAAAAAACGTCAGGACTTTGGGAAATGAATCCCCATACTAAAAGGAAGAAAACAGTTTATGGGAAGGTATGTCCGAAAATGCATATTTACCCAGATATCCGCCATTTTTTATACAAAAATATTTTTATCTGTGAAGTTTTTTTTCGATGATTATGATATTTGGTAAACATGTTAACATACACAATACCTATAATAGAAAAAATAACAAAGTTGAGCCGATTGTAAATTTCAAAATGTTTTTTTTTGTAAATGCCGTTTTTTTAAACTTAAATACTGTAACTCAAAAACGGCTAGTTCTATAAAAAATGTCTAGAATACTTTTTTTAGCATTTTTAATTTCCTATCAAACAATACCAAGATCAAAAAGATCGGACCAAAGATAACTGAAATATTAAGTTTTTTTTTTTTTAAATAAGGCAAAGTTAGTTGGCCTCGGGGAACCCTTAATTTTTGCCTTATTTTTACACATAAAACGTTATATTTCAGTTATCTTTTGTCCGATCTTTTTTATCTTGGTATTGTTTGATACGAAATTAAAAATGCAAAAAAATGTATTCTTGACATTATTTCATAGAATTAACTGCCATTTTCAACTTTACAATCGGATCAACTTTGTTATTTTTTCTATTATAGGTATTGTGTATGTTAACATGCTTACCAAATTTCATAATCATCGAATAAAAAACTTCACAGATAAAAATATTTTTGTATAAAAAACAAAATGGCGGATATCTGGGTAAATATGCATTTTCGGACATACCTTCCCATAAACGGTTTTATTCCTTTTAGTATGGGGATTCATTTCCCGAAGTCCTGAAACGTTTTTTATGGACACCCTGTATATACCTACAGTACCTACCTGTATGTATATATAGTCAATGGTATAGGCCTATAAGCAAGATTATCTAGGATTTCTAAATAGTTACTGCAGAAGTTTTACCGTTAATTAGGCAGTTTCTGGTTATTTTAGGAACTTCCAGCTCCAAAATTGCTGTATCACGGAGTTTGGCTGATAAATCACGGAATTAAGAAATGGTAGGAATTATATAGAGCATCAGTGTCATTTTCTCGTGCGGTCCTGCCACTGTCAGCGAATTCACGATAGTGCTATGTGTTGCTGACTCAGTAGATGAGGATTTTCTATACTACATCAATAGTGTTGAATGTACTGTGTCAAGAACTCGGCACGTCTGTTATCTCAAAAGTGTGCATCACAAGAGATAGCAATGTCATTTTGGGAATTCGATATTTTCAGACAAAGCACACTTTGTGTTTAAGGCCTGCACTGGAACTGGTTTATTGTTAACTGGTATTGTTCCAATCATTGGTAAAGTCAAAAGATCAATCGTTTACAGTTTTTGTATGTAGGCCTACATCAAATAAATACATTCAAATAAGCCTATAGACAAACATAACCATTAGTTATACAGTTGTTGGGCCAAAAATTATATTGTTGCATGATTGTAATTTCGACAAATATGGGTATATTTGGGTTTCGTGCAAAACACACACAGTTTACTGTATATTATTTTGATTTGATTTAAACAAATCGACATTGGGAATTTAGAGTTTTGCGGAGTTTATAAACGAAAGCATAGAACATCGTGAAAAAATAAATAACTGCATAAAGGATATAAAACATGGAGGCATTTAAATTTGAATCTGGCAACTCTCCTTTGGATTTTTTGCTCATTTTCCATGAAATAAAAACTTGAGTAATAATGCTGATTTAAATATTAATTTCTGTTTTTGTCATTGGTATGATTCATTCTTACTGCAGTAAGCCGTAGGTATAATAAAATTAAGTTGAAATTATGTCTTTTAAAGTGATAAGTTTTTTTAAAGTGATGAAATAGAAATTAACTCATAACTCATAACTCGTTTATTGAACCAAAATAACAAATACAAAATTTGCATTGGTCATGTCAATTATAGAACTAAAATTAAAATAAACAATAGACAATGTTGCTTCAATGAAACAATACCAATTACTTCTTACAAAAAAAAAAATAATAATAATAAATAATAATCTGCCTATGTTTAGTTTGTCTTTTTCATGAGTATACTTTATGTTTATAGGCTTACATAAATGGGAAGACAAATGATGTTCCAGAATATGTTCAAACATTAAAAAGGTTTATTATTTTTCAATATACAGGTTACAAAAAATATATGTAAAAACAAGGTGGTTTGGGTTTACAACTAAAAATATGAAAAAAGTAACTATAATTATTCAAATAGTAAAAACCCCTGCTTAATAGTATATTTCATAACAAGAGTAGAAATCGAGTCATTACTTATTTGAGTATGGTTGAGAATATGTAATGAT
Source organism: Macrosteles quadrilineatus (assembly GCF_028750875.1). Lineage (NCBI taxonomy): Eukaryota > Metazoa > Arthropoda > Insecta > Hemiptera > Cicadellidae > Macrosteles > Macrosteles quadrilineatus. Next base: position 4,048,114 of record NW_026542596.1, on the reverse strand, counting down.
CCACTTTCAATCGTGTTTTAAACGTTACTTTTCGCTACACTACAAAGACTTATTATTTTCATTATTAAAACAAACGTTAGATATTTCTTTGTCATTACAAAAGTTATAGCATTTTTAGTTCAAGCCTTCAATTTAAATATTTACTTTAGTTGTACGGTTTTTGTTTTTGAAAATTGAAACAGTTGACAAACAAACAAAAAATATCCAAAGTCTGTTTTAATTAAGAACATAATTAGCGTTTGTAGTGTAGCGAAAAGTAATATTAAAAAAAACGAGTGAAAGAGGGTCTATGCATATTCTCACTTCACTATTATTTCAAGTAGAAATTCTTAATATTCTCTCTTGTAATGCATCTTCTAATATAAGTTCATCAGTAGATAATCACAACGAGAGGTAGCTTCTTCAACAGCATAGCATTGTTGTAGCATATTGCTACTGGCCGGTAAATGTACCGTATTTAAGCCACAGAAAACATACTACGGTTACGGTAATAGTAGTACAGTAGTATGTTTTCTGTGCTTAAGCTTAATCAACGGTCCCTGGTCGCTCTATGTAAACAACGATTTTTTGATCCGAAAGAGTACATAAAGAAGTGGTGCTAATTGTATAGTGTGGCAAAAAAGTCATTTTCGGAGTGAGGTTTGTGAGTGTAGATGTTTTAAAGCGCAACAATCGCATAACAGACCTATTCTTCGACTGTGTTTTTTCCATCTAGATCTAATTATTTTCACCTACTTCTATAGTTTTCTTTTTTGAAATTTGTATTCTTTATTTAAATGAGGATTTTCCTATAAAATTATAGTAATTTTTGATCGCCGGAATTGTAAATGAGCAAAACTGGCGTCACTATGACGTAACCTGAGCGTTTTTAAGTTTGTTCTCGGGTGGAATTTTAACCCCCTCTCTCTAGAGTCTAGATATAGAAGTTTAATAAAAATAGACAAATCTTGATTGGCAATAACAATAGATAAGGTTTCAGAAAACTGTAGATGCACAGCCCGTAAAATTAATTTATTCAACTCGTGTTGTGTAACTCAAAAGTTAGTGGGCGTGATTTAAACACCCCTTAGCTGTGACGGCAGTTTTGTTCGGGTCTTAGGAAGTCCTGATATACGATAATGCTATATTTCGAAGTGGTGCTCGGTTGACCTGTCAGCTTTCTGTACCCATTGGCAGGAGGGTCATAGGGCCCCAGCTCTAATGAGGGGTGGATCTGGGGCCCTCTGACTTACAAGTGGTTCTCCCATTGAAATGTAAGGCACTTACACTACATAGGAAAGGACACGGACAGGAAAGATTCTGATGAATGCTTTCTGTTTTCAAATAGAGGCTGCTACACTATACTGTATGTAGACAGAACCCAAAACGACAAAGTACGACACTTGCAGAGTTTGGTGATTCTAATTTAAAGTTCATACAATAAGAAAAATATATCGTCTTGTAATAAAAAGGTCGCCAATTCGATCCAGGGAAAATTAGAGCTTATTGATCGTTTGATACTTGACACTTCTGTTTTGACTACTGTATTGGGCTTTTAATAAAAGAGTTCCGTCTAAGGAGCTAGTCAACCTATTAACAAAGCTACAACCTTATTCATAACACTCAACCTCCACTCGCACCACGTTGAAATACGCAACCTGTTGTATCGGCGCTGTAAGAATAAAATCTAAAAAAAAAACATGAGAAATAAAAACATGCCCAAAATAGTTGAGTTTGTTGTCGGAGGAATCTCCAAGGCTGAAAGTATAGAAATGTCAATCAAAGAATTACTGGCTGGTTTAGTTTGTCTTGTTAATTTCCAGATGTCGAGACTGGGCGCTGCTGATGAACAGGCCAGACCTGCTGAAGTTGCCGGTAGAGAAGCTGCGCACGAGGTATGTTTGCGCTCGTCACTTTCCGCCACACGCCTTCATGAACGATCTGCGCAACCGCAAAACACACGACGCGACGCCGCTACCCTACTGCGCACCTGGCCAACCCACCCTGCCAAGAATCCCTTATGTGGTGAGTACTGTATGTCATTTATATGTAATAACTGCTAATCATTTTGTGCTATGATGGACGCTAATTGTATTTTGAAAATAATAGCCAAAACCTACATTCATGTTCATATTAAATACGGGATGAAGTTAGCGGCTGGCCAAATATCCATTTAATTAATTCATACTATTCATTTTTCAAACAGGTTTTTTATGTTAGTTTAAGGGCGTTATGGTGAAAATCTATATTGTTAATACGCTACATGATACTGTATACTGAAAAAATATATTGACTGCTCGACTAATCGTTTGCTTCGAAAATAGAAAAGCGTTTTCTTTCATCAAATCTGCGAAGTTCCTACTTGAGGATGTCTGACCAAACTTGTTTTTTACAATGGCAGATACCACATAGTCTTCAGATTATGCATGGATTACGCTTGTCATCGAAACGTTTGTTTTGACGGAAAATGTTTTCGCGTCGTACTCGTATATTTCCTCCATCCAACCTTATCCCATTTTTGTTTCGTGTCAAACAGATTTAATCATTTTCGTGTTGCCCTTCGTTACACTTTGGCTGGCAGCAAGCTGTATGGAGTACAGTAAAAGTACTTTACATCTTGGGCTAGCAGCGCCTCTGCATTGCCGCCTTACAAACAGATGCAGCCTCCGCAGCATCGGACGGTTAGTGGGTTGCCTTAGATATATTGTAGGAGTTCATGTTACTGTATTGCTAGGACGATATAGGCTTCACGTATTTATATTTTTGTTGTTTGTGTACGGTTTGGTTGTACATTTTTGGTGTGGCATTGACTTTCAGATACCAAAAAATACATTTTAACACATGGACCAGCTTGTAGCCCATTCTATATTCAAATCGATGGTTCATTGAGTCCTTTTAAAGTGAGCTCCTTTATAAAAAAATATGTTTCATTCCTAGGTTTGAGTGGATTGACATTCCTGATGGTTTTATATCATAGATGCTTTAGTTTTTTAGTATTACACAAAAGTGCTATAGTTGTGACCACTCAGTTAAACTTGGTTTTAAAAGTTAATGGATTAGACATCGGCAGACACTCAATCCAACTACGTTCTTATTCTATCACCAGTACCGGCTACAACGTGAAAATGTCTAACTATATACATAATCAATCAGAGCGACTTGTTCCCAATGGGGTCCTCTGCCACCACTGCAGCACGTGTAGTGTTATTTATAAGTTTTAAAGCTTTCGTTTCGTGTGTTTTTCGTGTTATGTCATGTGTCTGTGTTATTTGGACAGTCCAAAACTTCTGACAAGCTCCTCCGTGACCTGATTATATTGTGTTCCATCATCCCTCCGTCGGCAGCACGAAACAACTGTAGTCGCTGTATCTTTATACAACTAAACGAATAATACAAAACCACGTTCGACTTATTACTTTATTTAAAAAAAATGTTGACTTTAGAACTCTAATACTTTAAGAACTAAAAGTGTTCTAAAATCATATCATGATCTAAAATTCCCAATCCATACAACTTTGTCTGATAACAAAGAGCATCAAGCAAGTGGTGGGGGGAATATCAGAGAACTGCCAAGGTCGTGCGTATTGCCAACGTCACATCTCACACCTACCAGACACCAGCCGTTGTTCAGCTGCGGCAGCGCTATGTGTACGAGAGAGAGGAGTAGAACAAAATCCTCAAACCTTACGGCACTTTGCAGTTGGTATAACTGCTTCAGTGGAATGGAGGGGGGTTTCTACTTACGGTTACGGCATCCGCCTTCCGTAGCGTGGTAGTGGCACCAGCTTGGCACTCCACTCGCCATTGCCAATAAGTGCCAAAGTTTCGATAAATACGAATTCGCACCAGAGCGCGTAAGAAACGTTCACACGGTTTTTAAATTCAGTTGATAAAATGGTTATATCGTGTGTCGCCATCAACTGCACCAACCGACAAACTAAGGATGGCCCGTCGTTTCATGTGTAAGTACTCAATTTTCATTTTTAGTTCTAATTTAGTTTTACAGAGAAGTAAAAAAAAATTGAAAAATGTTAGATGTAATTTCATTTACAAAAGTTTGGCGGATCCAGAAATCTGTGTTTTGCTAGGAGGGCGACGGACAAGACATATTGGTATGGAAGGGGAGTACGGAATGTCCCTTTCACCGAAGAAAATAAGGGTAGGGGGATAAAATTAATGTAGCCACCAACCTCTCAAAATAAAAAAAAAAAAATAATAAGTCTTGCTAAAAACATCACCTATTACAAAGATTTTTCAAGTACTGGTAAAATAATAAATACCCCCGCCGCAGCAAACCTGCAGACTAAGGGAATTTCAACTTGTCTGATTACATTTTTACTGAAATCTTACTAATATTATAAATCTGAAAGTTTGTGAGTGCGTGTGTATGTTTGTGTGTTGCTCAATCACGCATAAACTACTGGACGGATAAGGCTGAAATTTGGCATGATGATAGCTCACATTCCCTATTATAACATTTAGGCATATTCTTATCTTATCTCAAAAATCCTTTCGGGCTCCGCCCCAGTGGGTCTGTAGTTCCCCATGTTAACCTTATGAGTATTCATATTTAAAGGGAATTAAACTATTTAGTCAGCTGTTTCAACTTAACAAGTTGGTTCTATACTATGCAATAGCATTACAAAGTTATAATGTTTCCCAACAGGGTGCAGCACTATTATTATTTTGTTTGTGCATATATGACAACAGCTAATTTAACAAAAAGCTGTGATACACAATGAGAACTGTCAAAGTAGGATTGTTTACAGTTAGGTTTGAGTTTTTAATTTAATGAATAATTTGTGATATTGTGCGAATGTTTGATAGTTTATTTTTTTCTATTGTTTAGGTGCAATGGTAGAACATTATGGCAATGGTAGATGTGTTATACTATATCATACCGTAAATTTATGAACCAAATTTGATCAAACTGTGTCCTTTCCCAATTGCAAACGCAAAGCTTGAGTATAACTGCAATAAGCATTCTATACTTATATGCCAACCCCGTACGAAGGACGGGTGCTCTGCTAGTATTTCCGTGGTTGTCACTGGGAGCGAATGTCACTGGTGGCGATTAACAGGACGCCGGTTAAATAATAATTTTTGCCCTGAGGCCTTTCCCCCGCCCCATTTACATGATGCCATGGGGCCGTAGAGGGTGGTAGGTTAGTTCCGCAGATAATGACCCTAGGGCCATAAATGGGTAGGTTCGTTCCGCATTTGAATCTGGTGGGCCCCTTAAGTAGGTAGGTTAGTTCCGCATTTATATTGACAATGGTGGGTTACACTCCATTAGACAAGGGTAATTAGCCTCACTAAAAGCCGACGTAGAATGAATATTGAACATATTTAAGTTAAATATCCAAAGATTGGATACGCTTGTATCCGATTCGAAATTCGGAATATTAATGATACAAACTCTACATATTTTAGGTTTAGGATGTAAGAAAATCACCTGTTTCATAAATAGTGCAGTAAAAATAAGAGAAAAATTCCATAAACCTAAAAAAAATTAGCACAACCGGGGAATTTGGTACAGATGTTGGGTATACCTTCCTTTTGAACATACTAAAAGTCCCCTAAAATTGAAGCTGTGCTACGGCCGCCATATTGGAAAATGGCGGCATATTTGTGTATTTTTCGCTATAGTGACTTTATTATTGGAGATACAGGAAAAAGCTAAATATACAAAATGTAGTCCATCTAAAAATACACATTTTTTGTATTTATCATCTTTCTCTTAACCCAACGGTTTTTAGATATTTGTGATTAAGTATATTTAGTTTTTTCTATTTATCAGAAATAGGTGAATCACATGGAAATTGACGGCTACTTTCAAGGTTTAGGATAATTCATCTCATTTAATTAAATAGTGTGATACTATAAAATCTAAAAATTTAACTTTATCTTATGAGTAAAACAACTCCGCCACAGCAAACCTGCAGACTCAGAAAATATCCATTTGATTGGATGTTTTATTAAATGTATATAAATAAAATTAGGTATATAAATAAACATGGTCAGCTTCTGAAATATGATACAATATTTACAAGACGTGTTTATTATAACTGTTATTATCCATGCGTATCTATGCGTATCTGTGCGTATCTATGCGATGTATTTCCATTAGTTGCATACGCTTTTAATAGGGTCTTTTAAACTCATAGAAAATTATGACTACTAGTTTTAATATAGCTTCTGTAGTGCCGGTACTAGACAACTGCTCGATTTCGAGCAACAGGTACGCTAGTTTTGTTTTATATTTTTAATTTGTTATAAGATGCTTACAAAGTTTAAAGTTTTTCCTGTGACAGGTTTAGTTTACCAACTGAGTTATTAGCATTTTGTAACATAAGCGTATTTAATTAAGCAGCAGCTGGTGTAATGTATTTTTTTTTTAGTTTTAAGATTGGGGCTTCACATGACAGGTGGCTGGCTATTCATAGTTTAATGGTACATACTGAATTGATAATAATTTGACTGGCTGGGATCGGTGAAAGAAATGTCTGCATCAGCAATGGTAAAAAACTAGAGAAATCGCAACAACTGGAACATGCTACTTCAACTTTAACTCTTTCAGAACTTGCTTATTTTTATGGATTATTTCGGTTGACTGGCATTTTTGTACGCTTCACTGATCTTTACAATTTCAAGAGATCTATTGTTGAAGCCGTCAAATGCGGAACTGACCTACCAGATTATAACCCACCCTACGGTACACGGATTAGTGTAGGTAGCAAATGCGGAACCAACCTACCCCCCCGTAGAGTACCCGTGTTGTTGAGTCGCCCCCTCCAATCAACTGAGAATGTTCCCCACTGACGCCCCTGAAAGATGTTGCAGGGATTAAAAGAGTTAAGTTTTACATACGAATCTGTTTAAAGAGCTTTCTTCTTAAAATTGTCCACTTACATTTTAAATTATTTACCTAGTTTTTCCCTCCACAGTGGGCATTGCACCCCAGTATCCTTCTGGATCCGCCTTTTTTAGTCTTGGTAAGATTCCCGGTTGATTGATTTAGAAATGTTTTCAGCAGTTCTTCTTGGGAAAAAATGAACTAAAGCGCGTTTCTTTATCAGATCAACGATAGAAGTAACTAACAGTTATTTACTACTGAAATACAAGTTCCAGTTTCATATGCTACAATATTTGAGATAGTATGGTGATAAAAACCAACGCTTATGCTTGTCTCAGAACACATTTAATGATATAGTCTGTGATATAGTGGACTCCTATATTACCACTATCAAATTAGTTGTTTACCTTCCCAACACAAATATACCATGGGGAAAGATCAGCTAAAATGTTATTCAAAGATGATCATGTACCTAGGATTACTATGCGCCTATAGATTCCCGTTTCGAAACTGAGTCATACGGCCGTACAGGGTGTCTAATAAGCACGTATATTAGAACCAGAACATAACCAGTATGGATCATAAACGTTTAAACAAATGACGTAAGGAAACATATTGGGCCTAATAATATTAAATGGAACTTCCTAAAACGGTCGAATCATCGTTTTTGTTATTAAATTATATAATGTGACAGTTATTAGTATTATTCGAGCCTGTAACGTCATTTTGTTTATGTTAATGAACCATAGAGTTTCTCTTCTTATATCCGTGCCAAACTTCGGAGACTATTTAAAAAAGGCAAATCCGGGGAATTGTCAATCTAAAGAGAGAATTTATAATGGCATAAAAAATAGTTATGCTTATGCTGTATTTTATAGATATTTCATATTTTTCATATTTTATTTATTACTTGGTACAGCACATATACAATGAATTTACAATACAAAACTGCATAAGCCTTAACTTTTAACTGTACAAAAATACTTTTCCTACTTCTTAAACAGTAACAAATTGGCTTATAACCATTTTACATGATAACAAACAATCTAAATATTGAGAAAGCAAAACAAACCTGTAGAAAAATGAATATATTTGGAATTTTTATCTTGTCTTTAAAAATCAGCACTTAGGTTAAGACTATAAACGAATATCTTTAACAAATTTCAACATGGTCCACTTTGAAATTTCAAAATTTAAGCCTTTTAAAGGTTATGGAAACATTCCACGACACTAGCGACTCATTCAAATGGGAGCACTGATTTCGAGTCCTCTCGCACAATGTCTGACGCGTTCCTGTAATTTAGACCTAATGCATTTTTAAATCCAAATATTTTTGCACTTTGGTTGTAAAAGTCGGTCAATAAACAAACTATAACTCCAGTTATGGCAATGTATTTGTTCAATTCAAAATGACGACTATCTGTTTTTTATGTTTACAATTTTAAGTGATAAAATGATTTGGCATAGATAATTTACTGTTTATAAGTGCCCAATAATAAATTATTTTTCAGTTTCCCTCATCGGAACCCTGAATTGTGTGAGAAGTGGATTGCAGCCCTTAGGCGACAAGACTTCAAACCTATGAGGAACAGTAGAGTATGCAGTGATCATTTCGTGTACAGTGATTTTCAAATACGACCTAACGCGAGTTATCGCTTGCTAAAGGATGACGCAGTGCCGTCCGTGTTCAACTTTAGGAGGAACGGAAGAAGTAGGAAGAAAATGGTGAGTTTTGGCTAGTCATTTTGTAGGAGCAGCTGTATGAGTGAGGAGTATACTGAAAGAAATAATTTATGTTCAATCAAAGAATTTGTCACCGTTTCAGCCATGTTTATGTAAAATAAGCTTTTTGCTCTTATGTAAATGTATTTACTTATGTAAATAAGTAGAGGTTTGATTTTAACCTTGGAAGGTGTTACGATTTTGCCGTGTCCACGGGTGACGAACGCAAATTCACCGTTACTGCAGACTTAAATCCCATGACGAGTTAAAAATTCCCTCATAGTTCCTGATTCAATGAATGTATGCTAACTTCCCAGAATTCTCAGTCTGTATGGTCTGGTCACCCTGGTAGGGTCCCAAAGGGGGTTCTCGAGCCGCGAACTTGCCCCTATGGATGAGAGCCCATGAAAACGTGATAACAAGGACCAATGACTCTTGCAGTCTTGCTAGGTCGAACTACTACTATACTACTACTATTTCCGTGTAGGAGCGGTGGTGGGGGCCCCCTCCTCTTATTGACCAGCATCGGCGGGGAAAACCAGCTTTAGCGACGTTGCCACTGTTGCCAATGTTTTCTGTCTGCGAGTTCACTAGTTCAGTTACAGTTCAGTACCGTACAATATTTTGATTAGCTTCGCCGTTTAAATTTACAAATTGTTGAGCGAGCTGTTTGTGCACCATGGTTAAAAGCTGTTACGTGTTCTGTTGTTTAAACCGCATTAATAAATGTGTGCCTGGTGTGCTTTTTTCATAGGTAATTTAATTTTTTTTAACAATTTGAATAATTTTTTTCATGTTTGTTTCATAGCACTAGGAGGCATAGACAATATTAATAATTATGTCAAAATATTTCACGAACAGGATGATCTCACATTTATGTAGCCCATGTAGCCTACATAGCTTTTCATTAGAATCTCTAGTTTCCAGCTGCTGGTACGAGAAAGTTTGGGGGTTGGCCTTTATGCAACCATATTTTTGTACATGCTCATTTTATTTTAGGGCGAAGTTTATACTGTGTTATGAAAATCTTATATTTCGTCATTGACTAACTTGCATTACTGACATCCCAGTCCTATGGCGGACGTGCACATTTAAAAAAAGTTAGATTCACAGATTAACTCTCTTTAATCTGAGGTAGATTTAATGAACTACATTATTCATTTTCCGTATCCTCGCTCCGTTTCGGAGAATGGATAATACAACTGGGCCTAGTTTGCACCATGAAGCGAATAATGAATACTCCCGTGTACCGGTATGCAACAATGGTTGGCTTGGAAAGAGAGTGAGGAAGAGAGGGTGCGTGTGTGAGAGATAGCCAGCTGCTTTAGTGCGATCAGCTGATTTTCGTATGTGGAGGGGGAATTCCCTGCCTCTCCAACCTTCTAATCATATCACACTGACTTTAGACCACTTAACTTATTAGACTGACTATATAGTGACTATATACATAGTGACACAGTCACAATACCTTGTGCAAAACTACAACTATAAGTGGTTATTATTTTAATTCAAATAAGAATAAAGTAGGTAGTCAGTGCTCCTGAAAATTCTGATATTTCAGAACATTCCTAGATTTAGTGAAATCCACTTTAACACGATTCGAAACATTGTCACCAAATCTTACAAGCCCGGTATTTGAACTTACACCAAATATTTGTGTGTGACTGTGACAATATTCTGGATTCCAATATCCCAATATATTTATCAAACAATCACTATCAATTATGTAAGATGGGGGCGCCAGTATGTGCGTATTTAACCCAAATATGAGTGAAGGATGAGTGGCGCGATCTTCTTGTTATTGCCTTAAGACCGACATGTTCCTTAGACACAGCTGTTAATTAATAGCCCATACAGGCAATGGTAACTAAGAGACCTGCAGTTTATAGTGGAATCCGAACCACTTGCCTTGTAATTAACGAATTGGTCGAATTTTCAGGATACTGCGGGTAGTCGTAGTACATACTCAATAGCGCGGACGTTAATCCACACCAGGGAGTATTTAATAGTTTACCATTCGTTTGTTTATAAAATAGTAGACTATATTTAATTCATACAGTTCTGGGAAATGACTATTGTTTAAAGAGCTTTTTTAGTATATACATGATGATCAACATTGTTCTTCATAACACTAAAATATATTTATGTAGATTGGTTTTCCTATGGATATTCTTGGCTCACGCTTATAGAACATAATTTTGGTACGAAACATAGGGGACATGAAAAGTAGTGATGAAAATAAAAATAACTATGTGGCGTTTGCAGAAGCATCCACAAAATTGAGCTCATCAGGGTTAGTTTCATATTGTTATTGACATTCTCCATCAAGCTTCATCATTATTTTTACCTAAAATTTTTAGTGGACAACATTTGTGTAGAAATATTGGGGTAATTAGATTAGCTACACAGTGTCTCGTAGTGAATGGAATAAACACAGAGATGTCGTTTTAGGCCTTTTCGGAGACTTCCTGGGTTAGCCTTCAACTTTTTCTCAAACAGGGCGGTACAGTTCCAGCTACTGTATACATAAGAGTCGACGAATAAGAGCTTCGCTCGCTCCGCTCAATTAACTGTCCTAGGTGTGTGTTGAAACACAACACAAGCGTTGAAAGTATAACACTTAAGTATAAATAAGTATAATTATTTAATCATCGGCCACACTGCGTTAAATATTTACAGTATGTACTCAGCTCCTTCACAAAACTAACATCTCAAACTGTTAAACGTTCAATTTCAAAATACTGGACTGTTTCATTGTAGAGTATTTGCTGTAACTTGAACTACGATTTGTATATCGAACAATATAAAGTATTGATTTTTCAATTACAAATGACCAGCAATATAGTTGACTTAACAACTCTGCTATGCACATAATTTTCTGTCATGTTGAATTTGTTAATCGTGTTTTTGTGTATCGAGTTTTATAATTAATTATATATATCAAGTATTGTTTGTGTCCACTGTTTGTCAGCAGGGAAATTAATTTTTACTAGGAATATACAAAAAAATCTTATAATCTGTATACTCAAGTTGTATTTCAAAATAATAAACTTTGTATTTAATTTTAATTCCATTTATCAGACAAACATTGTTATGTACTTATTGGTTCATTCAATATTTTAAGTATAATATGACTGATCAGATTACTATAATTATTAACATATTCTATAATGTTCACAAATATTTCACAATAACAAATAAATCTGAAAATGTTATTGTGTTGTTATACTCTCCCCTTACACAATATTTCCCCCGCATGGCCCCCACGAGGGTGGGGCTGGTGTAACTCTGGTCACAGGGCCCGGGCCGTCAGGGGGCCCGGGCCCACCCGTTTTTTTGTTTGTTTTTTCCATCGAATATTACTTTACAGCAGATCATGAATTGAAGATAAAAAATAATATATATATTTTACAAAAAACAAAGTTAAATAATTTAAAATGTATTAATTCTAGATTCTAGGCTAGTTAATATTTAAATACTATAGGTGCGTATGTATGTAATGTACAGCTGAACAGCCAGCTATCTAGGTTTATTTGACACAAACTAAAAATTCTGTACTTTTGGAGTTTAAAAATATGAGATTGTAATAATTTTGACCTAAGTTTTCTTCCCAATTCGCTCGGTATAGTACTGTACTACAGTATGGATTGGATATCATCGGCATCAACAACATAGGTCATTCTCGGCGTTACTCGTGCACATTCGTTTTTCTCAGTGACTAATCGCGCAAGTTCGGCAGCTCAGGCATCCACTCCCATAAAATGTAGTATTGTCAAAATTCTTGATGAAAATTGTCACTGAATAAAATATGATTTCATTGGTGGTTACGAAAGTTTTTTTCCTACTCCATACTACAAAGTACAATTATAACACTTAAGATAGCCAAACTATTTTACAGGGAAATAAAAAAGACAAAATATTAATAGGCATGTAGCTTTTGTGTATTGATATAATAGTTTTAATTGCTGAATTCCTGTAGTTTTAAGTTTTATAAACTCATTGAAGAACTGTTTTTCTTCCTTAAAAAAGACTACAAATGTGCCATTTACCACTCACAAATTTAATACCTAGATTGCCTTAAAAACTCACTAAAATACATGACATTGTCAAAATTTTACTGGGGGAGGACCCAGTAGGGTATTCCATACCCCCCACACCCCCCGGTTGGTAGGGGGGCCCGAGCCAGATCCTGGTAACAGGGCCCACGATTCCCGTAGTACGATATTTGTCGTAGTGAGAAATTCAAATACTATTTATGAAAGTCACATTTAATTCTCGCGAGTAATGTATTTTGTAATTTACATTATGAATAACTGTGCTTTGTCCAAGCCAAAATCTATATAAAACAGTTTCAGTCCTACCAGTCGACGCCACAGCTGAGCTGACTGCAGTGCAGGGGTGGGAGTCGGTTATTTCCGTCTCCACTGCTGACTGTATAGTTTAGTTGCATCGTAGGCAGCGGCGCCGTTTTGAAATGTCTAGAGAGGTGCGAGAGAGAGGACTAGATGCCGGTGACGTGAGAGTGAGGGAGAGAGCATACAACACATGGTGGGGTGGCGGGCATTTCCCCTCCATTTCGTCGCTAGCCGCCATCGAACCGTGTTCCTGCGGGTGACCATTTTATCACCCCCACAGTGTTGACAAAATATCGGTTCAATATCGTTTGTAGTCATATCGACCATCACTTGCTATCGATTATCGATTAAAACACACTAAAAGGACTTGTGAAAATAAACAAAAATTATGAATTATTAATATTTAATTTAATACTAACGCCGGAATGTTAGTCTGCCTTTTATCCCTATTAACTTATTTAACTTAAATAACGCGTCTTGGGTATACCTAACCTTTTAAAATAATGATTTGACAACTAAGAATCTTTTGACCTTAAACACCAAGTAGGAAGCAAAATACGACGGGGTAGTTTGACTCGAAACTCAAGAGAAGGAACTATTTATTGTGTTGTACCAGTCCTCTTTTACACCCTTACCCACAAGCTAGCTAAAATAAAGCAAGTGAAAGTCTGTATCACATTACTAGGCTACTTTTGTCTTTTCGTAGTAGCAGCCTATTATTTTAAAGCATTTTCCAGCCACAAGGGTGATTAATATATTGCATATTTCAATAATTCACACGCTGGCTGGAACGAACCTGATAAAACTGATAATTACCTATCATTATTGTTATATATTAGTTCATAGAAAGTTTTATAGTTAAAACCGTTTACGATAGGCCTATACGTTCTAATGAACCATCTCGGTGTTTATTTAATTAGGCCTAACTTGCTTCAATTATTTATTTGGCCTTTAAGCAATGCAATAGGCTATGTCACTCTCGATACAAAATAAATAATAAATAGTCCATCTTGACTCAAAAATGTGCTAAATAAATATTTCGATACACAACAGTGTCAGATGTAGGACCTCACTAACTGAACAATCCCACCCAACAGCAAAGTGAATATACACACATAACAATTCAGAATCATAAGTCATATATTTTGGATGTGCTAATAATAACTTAGGCTAGCCCAAGAAATATTTTTTATGATAGGTGTGCAATTTAGGAGGCGAGGATTGGCTTTGGCTTTGCTCTTGCTTGGCTTGGCGGGACATCAGCAGAAAACGGTCCCGATGGTTGGTTGTCAACGTTGATCACTGGTTTGGTTATCGAAAACGATCTGTTCGGTCGGTTTACAATCGATTGGTCGATATGGCTACGAAAAAATGTCAACACTGTGTTGGTGATAAAATGGGCACCGTTCCTGCGACGGCGCGAAATGTTACCCTCTCCCTTCTTTGTCCGGGTCTCGACTCTCGAGTCAGAGTCACAATTTTAGTTCGTTAGGAGAATCGAGAGAATTATACTTAGTTTTATCATCGAGTATATTTAGTATTCCAGCGTAGTGTTACTGTTTCGAAAGTGTTATTAGTTATTGTTTGTGTAGTGTGACTGTGACTGTACCCCCTCCATCTTGCTAGTAGTGCGCGCAGTGATCGTTGGTGGCCATGACTGTATGGAAGTAGTCGGTCCTCGCTAGTCGATAAAGTCAACTTAGGCATTGGAAATGGGGACTTCCTTTTCTTAGCTTTCTTGTAGTTTCAAATCAAGTAATTTTCCCCCGAGGAATGTAGCCTAAGAACTGTTATTAATTGACTGCGAATACAATTAGGCCTGATTCTGTTTAATGCACAGTTTACCGGACTAGAGACCGTATCAAAAATACTGTGCTGATTAATTGCAGATAAATCACAAAAATAAAATGCTCTAAAGTTATAGTAGGCCATAGAAAAATAACGTCACATTCATTTTACATGTTTTTATAAGTCTAAAGAGATACATGCTTAGCGACTTGTTTCAATTGTGATAGGCCTACTAAACTCACAACTTCAGTTGTTCAGTGTTATCACACTACGAATAAATATTTTACGGTCTAATACCTTACACAATGCCATACAAGTGCGTCGTCCCCGGTTGCCGTAGCAACTACTACCACGTCAAGGGTACCCAGTCCGTCCCCATGATGCGGTACGCTAGTGACCCGGAGATGGTCCAGGCGTGGAACAAGGCGATATGTCGTCCCGGGTTCGAGCCTTCTCCGTACTCGCACGTATGCATTAAACACTTCCGCGAAGACCAGCTGTGCCGTAAGCCAGAGCCAAAGTATTTAGAGGGTGGTGGAGCCCAGGCGATATTGTGGGGTCGACGGACGACCAAGTTGAAGAGTGGCGCGATACCTTGTATCTTCGAGAAGGACCCCAGCACCCATAAGATGAAGCCTATCTACGAACGGAACCGATCTCACAAAAAACCCGTCCATAAACAACCGAAGGGATCCAAAGTCCCGACGATTATGAAGGTCAGGCATATTCAGTAAAATCTTATTTTTAAAACTATGTAGGATCTTTATGGTGTATTTTAACTATCAAGTATGTACTGTTCTCCAGTCATATATTAAAAGCTGAAATCTGTTACTTTATATTTTGTATATGCTTACGGCTTAGTTTAATCTTTGAAAACGCATCTCTCTTTAGATTTCCCGAAAATGTATGATGTTTATTTTGTTACTGCATATATCGATACACACATTGTAAATAAACAATTATTTTCTTCTTCTTATGTGGTGACTTGGTAATTGTGTGACTTTGTGGAGTGTAGGGGAGGGGTGGGGGTGGCAATGGCAACAATGAGGGACGACTATCTCGTGCAGTGTTGCAGCCACCTGCCGCTTGAGGGATGTGTTGTTGTTGTTGGTATACAAGAATTATTGCTAATTTGAATTGACCAAATATTTCCATACATACAACTTACTAGGCCTAGCGTGTTTTGATAATGTACTAACCAATGCATACTTTTAAAACAAAGGGTGAATTTTTAAAGCAAACTGGAGGGATAAGTCGGAAGTCACGACTAGCGGGATTGTATTGTGTGGAAGTGGTGGTGCTGACGGGTATTTTTTCTTATCTTGTTGTTTCATTCTGTGTAAGAACTATAGTTATTTGTCATTTGTGTAACTAGTGTCAAAGTGACATTTTATTTTTGCTGCACACGAGAGAAATGTTTACCCGCACTCGCCTGCAGCTTGTGCGGAATGAATCTCGAGTGCAGCAAAGGCAATTTGCGCTCGTGTTACGCATTATATTTTTCCTACAGTCACTATAAAGCAGATAAATAATTAGTCTTTGAAACACTATACAACACGTTTTTAGGTTACTGACCAGGTTTATGGGTCATAACGTCATAACAGGTACACTCATCTCATAAGTCATTAACTAAGTTTGACTTTGTTAAAAATATAGTTGTATTGATAGTAGAGGTAATTGTATTCATCAGTGGTGACTGGTGAAAAATAATTATTTTTGGATTTAGGAGGCTATAAACTAAGAGATCAAAATAAATAATTTATTTGGTGGCGCATATTTAAATAAATACCATCAAAAATCGATGTCATATCGTGTGGTATGACAAAATGTAAAACAATACTTGAAAGAATGACATAATTATATTTCTCAATGGCACCTTACTTTATTGTCAATAATAAGGAAATGTAAAATTAGTTGCTAACATTTATGTAAGTTAAATAGATTTTAGCCTAATTAATAAAACTTTACCGATTTTTTATCATTGTTTGACATTATTCATCCTGTGTCTCTTAGTTATTTAGGCCTACCTTTTAGAAAACTAAATGGTAGCGTTAATTCCATTATCAATACTTTGAAGAAGTATAATGTGATGAAAATATTTGTATTGGGCTAGGAATTTTTTTTTAAATAGGCAAGTTATTCTCATTGAAATGGAAATAGTTATTTGTGTAACTAGTGTGTGAAATGGCACTTTGCTGCACGAGGCCTAGTCCACACATGGAGACTGAGTCGGCCGACTGAGCACGGACAGTCGACAGACAGTCAGCCGACAGTTTGTCAACACAGTTTCGGATACAAGTTTCTGATGTGTTTTGCGTCCACATTAGTCAGTCAGTGTTTCTGTGTTTGTTGGTATGGCGATGACTTTTCCGTGACCGCGGGAGATGTTAATGATTTTGCCGCGATCGCGCAAGACGACGAAGACGTTTTCATGACCACGTGAGAGAATGATGATGTCTACACGGCCGCGGGAGATAATCAGAATTTTGCCGCGATCGCGGAAGACCTCCCGTCTAAAGACGCCGGATTATTGGAGTGCCGGAGTGGTGCAGTGCCGGATTAGAGAGGGTCTCCTGTATATTATTTCAACTAGATCTACAATCTGAAAAAATTGATACTTGGAGATAAAAGTATTTTCACTATTAACTTTTCTTTCAGGTGGAGTTTAAGCCGGAAATGTGGGAAGAAGAGGAGAAAAAAACCGATTTGCCAATAAAGAGAGGAAGAGGAAGACCGAGAAAAACACCAAAGCTTGATGGTGCTCTGGATAAAAGGTTTGTTTGCACATATGGTTATAGATTAATTGTGAAAAAAATAACATTTATAAAATTGTGTGCTCCATGGCAGGTTTGTGATAAACCAAACTTTCAAGTATATAATTTTTACTGATATAACATACATTTTAATTATGTGTAGACAATTCAAAAAATCATACAAAGTTGGCTAAACATTTTGCAAGTCTTGAGTTCTTCCTTCTAACATCTACCCACTGTTTTAAGCAATTAGAGTATTTTTTTATATTTTGCAAGTTGCAGTAATATTTGTTGGATTAACTTTGGTTTCTTTGGTATTTTACATCAGTTACAATAGGAAAGACAATAATTTTACAAAACTAGTTAACATTATAATTTAAGTAATTTTTCTTATAATTTATTAACCCTTAGTCTCTGATTTCAAAACACGATCATTGACACACAGAGTTTTTTTCCGGCGTCAAAACAATGATTTTTAAACATATATTTTTACAATAACTTATTTAAAAATTATACATAAAGCAATTAAAACGCTTACTTTACATATTTATAAAATAACATATATCTAGCAAACAAAAACAACACAATCGGTGACACACTGGGTTTTTTTCGGGTTTTGAAACATTAGTGACAAACAATTTTTTTTACCAATATTTATTCAAAAACATGTTAAAAAAATTTTATAATCAATACAATTTTACATGAAATCAACAAAAACTCTTACTTTACCTATTTATAAAAAAATATATGTATAGCAAACAAAACAAAAACAACATCGGTGACTCACGGAGCCGGGCTTTGTTCTACGTGACGCTTCGGGCTTTAACTGATTAAATAGGGGAGGTGTGGGATCAAAAAAATGTTCAGTCGGTTCCTAGAAAGACGCGTGAGGTACTGTTACTCCTAAAGCTGCCAGCTGGCGATGATATCACAAATTTTTCTATAAAAACAAATTAAGCTCTGAGGAAAACTCTGTGGTGTCACTGACGGAGGATTAACTGACAACTGCACACAGCTTAATCTGTGGATCCCACTCTCATAGCTTTGATTATTTCTACTCCGATGCTCATAGCTATAGGCTACTGTAATTCTCTCAGCTACAATTGCCTGAATTTGCAATAGCATAGCTCACAATACCTTTGGACATATTGGACAGTTGTAATTTCTCTCAGAGTTCTGAAACATTTTTAAAGCGTTTTTGAACCTACAGGATTTTAAGTGTTTAAACTCATTTATTCTGATGAGTTTATACTTGTCCTAAGCTCCGATGAATAACAATTTTCATCAATGGCATGAATAAGTAACTTATAGCCTACCCCAATATACCGTGCAGTTTACTTTTAGTAACATTTTATTTTATTGTGTGATATAATATGTTCATTATTTTGATTGAGAAACCATTTACACTATGCTATGCTAATATTACAGAAAACATTACGGTTTTAAGCTTCTGTCATAGTAGAAGTCTGGTGAAAATACCAGTTTTTTTTCTATACTAAATGAATCAAATATAACTAATAACTGAAGAGAAATTAATTTTTGGATGTCAGAGAGTTTTTTTTAACACTTTCCTACCTAAGAAATATTTTGGAATTCCTTTGGAGCTCTGCGATTTGTTTAAAACATCGTCAGATCTCTGCAAGAATGACTCAATCTTCATAACTATGACATTGTTTCAGTAAGACACAAAAAAGACACAGTTTTTCTAGAATGATGTAGGTACAAGAAATGTACCTCGTCAAGAGTAATGACATTCATTCATACAATCTTCTAAGGGTTGAATATTTTGGATTACAATCTAATTGAATTGAAGTGCATAAATTTAAACAATTTGTGTTAGTTTCAGTGAAGTGGTGTCATGCTGTGCTCTTGCCTGTCCCAACACATCAGAGAACCATACCATGATCACCCTGCCGCAGGATGAGTCGTCTCGTAAGCACTGGGTTGATAAGATAGATCGGCTGGACTGGAGTCCTGATGAAGACGCTGCTTTGTGTGAGGTAGCCTATTACTCATTTCTGTTTTAAAATATAGCTTGTTAGGGTATAACCTATTTTTATAATTTCTTTACAATAGTAATATGATAAAAAGATAGGGCATTTGCCAGGAATTATTAAGGAAATTTACAGGTAAGCCTGCCTCCTGAAGTAGAAATTTTTTAGAAGGTTGAAAAAGTGGTCAGTGGCCACGAAAATTTCTACTTCTACTTTGTGATGTTTTATATGTGTCTCTATGGACTTATTTAAAGTTAAACCTGCTTTCCTGTCAATTTCCTTTACGATAGTAATGTTCATTTGGTTACAGTACATGTTGCTTATTAAATCTATGAGTAGTGGTTAAAGCAGTGCTCTCCTTCAAACCTCAAGGTCGCTTTAGATTAAAGCAAGATCATTACTTGGTCCAGATGCCATTTTTCATTGGGTTGTCAAATAATGAACAAAAAGGTAGGTGTTAGATGGTAACAAGACCAGCGATAAGCCCCCCATACACAGTCCGACATGTCCGGTCTGTCAGATCTGTAAGTCTGGCTGTTACCACACATGATTCGACCCGTTTTCTGACGGAGTAATCTTTGTTTAACTTTGGTTTTACTTGGTCAGCATCGGGCCTTCACACTTCAATTTGGACAAAAAGGCTGAAAGAGAGATCACACTTTCATGTGGTTCCTTTGTCTTGAAGATGACAACCCTCCTCACAACCGACGTTCATACACTTCATAACTCACGTTGGTAACAGGACCAAAGGCTAAAAATAATTTTCATAGTAACATCTATTGTAGCTTCCTTTTCAATTTCCAGGAGTTTTTCTAACAAACTACCCAATTTCTCTAGTCTCAAGAGTTTGTTGCTTTACTGTTTACTAGGAGAATGTCTCACAAGCACAGCATACTCCTGTATAATCTATGAACTCCCCCCCAAAACCTTTTGTTATCACCACACATTTTGAAGCGTGTTTAGTGTATGACGTCCACAAAACCACTGCAGTGAATCCTCGACCGACCGCAGACTTGTCTGCGGATCCAGTCTTTTTTTACCCACACACGGTCCGCAATCTGAGTCAGATGAGTCAGCAGACATGTCTGCCTCTGCCAACATGTTGGATGTGTATGGTGGGGGGGGGGGGCAAGGGCGTACCCAGGATCAAAACAAGGGGGGGGGGCAAGAGCGTACTTGAAACAGGGGTCGCTGGGGGTAACCCACCGGGGGGCCAGTTCGGAGGGGGGTCCAGGGGTTCCCTCCCGGGAAAATGTTAAAAAAACAACATGCTGAAATTAGCGTTTTTTACGCTATTTTGAGACATTAATATAATAAACCTAGCTCTATAATCCAGCATTTATAAAGTGGCTTTATGTCCGTCAATGAGGTCAGGTCAGGTTGCTTAGCTTTACAATACACATTTAACTGTACTTTTTGTGTCCATGCCAACTTTTCACATCCATTTATAACACAACACCCGAAATATATGGTAAACTATTTTGAAGAATACCTGATAACTTATGCCTTAAGAGTAATTTTGTTCTTTACATTATTGTTGAAGGCAAATGAAAACAAAATAATGTCATAAAAATAGGTTTATATCATACTACACAAATTTGTTAGTTTATAGATTGCAAGAAATTGGTCTGTTTTATTACTACTGTTGGAATTTTTATTTTATTTAAGATTAACTCAGAAACTAATGAAAAATTGATAACGTGTCAAAAAATTTCATAAAAAATCTATAAACTATCTTACTCATCTTTTCTCATACTAATAACATTTATCATGGATCTCAATTTTTATACCTTATCCTGGCTTCTAGGGGTGGGGGAGGGCAGCGGCTCCCCCCTCTCTGGGTATGCCTATGGGGAGGGGGGGGCTTTAGTATTGTTCCATTTCAAAAAACCTTTAAAAATGCTAATGGTGTAGTTAGATCACATAAATAAAATATATTTCAAAAGCAAAATATGAACCTAGTTCCAACATGCTCCCTTACAGGTTTATTAACAATATGTTACAGCATCTAACAGAGAAGGGTGATCCACTTTGCCTGAAATTTGTTTGAGTTACCTCTTTCAAACATGCCACAAGACTAGAAAATGAAAAAAATGAGGTTCAACTATTTTCCCCAACAAAATCAGGATCTAGAGGCAAATATGCTCAATAAGAGGTCACAAAATGAAACACTGATATTTTGACCATATTGTTCTTCTTCAGGGAAAAAAGTTCTTAAAGTTTTTTGAAAAATTTTTACATTTATTTGGAGAAAATATGATATATTGCTAACAAAATTCAATATTTTCATTGATTTCTCACTTTTTATTTTGAAACCTAGGTTCATTTTGAGGAAGATATGTGGGACAAAGACTCTGAAGCCAAGAAACTCCTCCCAGAAGCGGTTCCTTCCTTGTTCCTGCACGGGGAAGCCATCAAGTCGTGGGTCACATTGGACAACACAGGCAACATTGCGGATATGGTTGTGGAGTAAGTTTATAACAAGTGCACTTAATATGTTACTCGTACATGGTTATTTTTTTTAAGTAAGGGCTGTTTTTGCGAATGAGTCTGTAGTTCACTTGTACGCCGCAACATGGCTTCTCACGACTCACTGGCATAATTGTGACGGAATGAAGCAATTTTCAGCTCTTTGTGTTACATCTATCATGTACGCTTCACTGTGTGTTTACACAAATTTTTTAACTATCGATCGAATCTGCCGCCTTGTGCAAGCTATGGTTTGTGATACACTTTTTGATTACAAAGAAACATATCCGATGCCGAAATTCATCGCCAGATGACTGAAGGCTATGGTCCTAATGCAATGAGTGAGGATAAAGGGCGGAAATCGGTTATGGAGTGTAAACATGGCTGTGAATTCCTTTTACCTTTCTGGCCTTCTGTGAGAAGTCTGGGTAACCCACCAAAAACACGATATCAATTCGGAGTAGGTCTAACGTGCGAGGGGAGTAACGGGACATCCCTGTATGCTGTTTACTCATATTTCCTTTAATTTTCCAAGTTCTGACTGTATCAACTTGAATGTGGTGTTGCTTAGATTAAACAATAAGTCGAATACATTTTACTAGATGCTTACGACTACATTTTACAACATATATTTTGTTCACCTTTCCCAGTAATAGGTTTCATGGTTCTTTATTGAACTAACAATAAGGCATATTGTGTTATTGTTCTAATAAAAACTAGAGAAATTCACCAGTTTTCACTATCGTAATCGGAGGCTATAACATCTACATGAAGTTGAAGCTATTGCTTTGGAAATAGTCAAGTACCTATATTTAGACATAGGTAAAACTACAATATGGGAACTACTCGATCCCACTCGGCTCACAACCCTTGTCCCTAAGTTTCCTTGTCCCCATCTTTCCAGACACCGTAAATCCAATCAGGCAAATGGAAAATCACTTAGTCTGCAGGTTTGCTGCGGCGGGGGTATTTAACTATTTGATCACATATTGAAATAAAGTTGATGAAATTAAAAGTAGTGTATAACATTTATACTAATTATATTACCGCATATAGATAATTCTATGTATTAAGATGAATGTACTAAAAATCCAAAAATTATCTCTATTTTTAGATATGCTTTGGCTAGATTACTTTGTTTTGATGTTATCATTTTATAACAAGTTTCTTTTTCTATGTTTAGGAGACACAGCACCAATGATGAAGACAGCGCCCATGGTGGGAGCAATTATGATAATAATGAGGTAAGCAAAGATTTTCTCCCCAGATTGTATCATAAAAAATTTAGAAGGTAACTTATTCTAACTGTACCTAACTAGAAATTACCCCTATGACTACTAGAAATACTGTATATATGAATTTTAAAGGATGGTTTTTTTTCGGCTTCTGGGGACACCAAAAGGAGGAAGTAAATCAGAACCAGAATCCAGTGGCGGCGATAGCTGGCCCGCAGGGCCCGAGGTGCGGGGGGGCCCGTGAGCCTTGACCAGGATTTTCGGTAAATTTTACCGGGACACGGGCCCGTGATTGTGCGACAGGCTCAGCTACACAGGTCCCCTAGCATAATAATATTTATATGAGAATTACCATTTTTTTATGACGAAAATTTGTTCAACCCAGCAAGCAGAGCACGAGGACAAGTAGTTTAACGTTTACAACAACTGACACTATTACTTGACCGATCGTTTTAAATTCTCTACCAACCTAAAAAGAATTGTCAACAGTCATGCAGGTTGCATCAACTGTCCTCGTGGACTGTGTGAAGGCGCTATAATAAGGCCGTATTTATAACCAATGTGGCATCCAGCCTAGGAGGATAATCTTGTATCGATAATCTTGTGTTGAGAATCTCTATTGTAATAGTATAAATAGCCTTCTTTTTATGGTAAAAAATTGTAGAAATAAGTTAGAAAACAGTTTAAGTTATAATAAAGAATCACTTTTCGACACTGTTCAATGTACTGTAAATATGTACTAAAAGAATAAAGATTGTTTGAAATGAAATGAAATGAAATAAACCATTAAATGAACCATTAAATAAATCCCCCTAGCCCCCGGCAGGTCACACCAGAGAGGGCCCTCTATGCTGATTCAACTAAATGAACTTGAAAATTTTTTACGACCAAATCGGCAAATTAACTTAGGTGGCTAGGGAACTAGCTAATAAATAATTTCGTTCTTTCATTGATGCTAAAGAAGGATTTGTATTTCATTTCTTTTCTTAATACAGTATTAGGAGGCTGTCCTTTATATTTGTTTACTTCAACTCAGGTAAAAAAGTTACTTTCCTACAAGTCTCAGGCCTAATCAGATCGTTTCAAAATCGGTTTGCTTTGAAAACGGGTTGATTTTTATAATATTAAACGGTATAATGTCACTTTTCAGCCGATCAGAGCCCTGGCCTACAAGCTTGAGAGATCAAGCACAAAGTCAGAAAATCAAGCTCGAGCCGATTTTTTCAGTACTAAATACAATAATGCCCAATTAAAATTAAAAGGTTTTATGTCCGCGAGGATCACGCTCACGAAATTGAAATGTCAGGCCTACGATTTTGCCGCGATCGCAGATATCGACGAGAACATTCCCCCGCGGGTAACAATGACGATGTCTCCTAGGCCGCAGGTGATGTTCAATATTTTGCCGTAATTGCGGGATACGATAATGACGTTTCTTTTTCATAGAGAGATATATATCTAGGATTTTGCCGCGATTGCGGAAAAACTGATTTCCCTGTCATCACCGACGGGTCACGGGAGGTAGGCCCTACTGGGCCGTGAACGCAAATTTTTTTTTAGCTCTGACTAATTTTGCCCTATATTTAAGTTTGTTTTGTTTCAACTCGTATTTCAAGGCAGGATTTTTGTTCCTACGAAGTTTTAAGTCCAATCGTAGTAGTTCTTTTTTTCATTTTTCAGGTCTTCTGAGATCCAATTTTGTTTGCGTTTCTTTTCAGTTACAGTAATTTTGGGAAACGAAATGTAAAAAAAATGCTTAAATGTACAATAAAATTCATCATATTTTCTTTCAACAGCAGCCATGTAAACACTCTCCCGAATCTCAGTTTCAAGAGGTTTTTAAATAAATTCAAATTTTGAATATTGAAATATATTTATATAGTTGGTCCTATGTTAAAAATAGGTTGGTTGGCCAACCGTAAGTGGTTGGCGAGGCAACACTAATGGTGTGTGGTTTTACAGGAGTCTATGGATTGTTCAGAACCAGATGAGAGTGCATCGATATTTGTTAAACGTGAAGCTTTAGAGCCAGAAATTGTAAGTTTCAAATAAATATTTGAATGTTGGTACTTAGGTTTGCATGCTATCAAAACTAATCTATGATCTATTAAGACTCGTATATCTGGTAAATTTTTTAATATAAAGAACAACGGGCTTAGGTTTTTAATGATTTTTGTTTTAATATAAAGTTTACCAAATGAGGAAAGAGTCCATCATGGAATTGGAAAAACAACAATTTTACACTTTAAAGAGGAAACCTGAAAATTAATTATTGGCACTGCTACAGTGGTTGCCACCCTGAGGGAATTTTAAGTTTTATAAGATTTAAGTTGGCCAAACTGCTTCCTCTGCCAATTTGCCATGGTGTAGGTAGAGTTTCCACATGATTTGAGTAGGTGGAATCCGAACCACATTCTTGCCTTGGTATTAACAAATTGGTCTAATTATCAGGATAGTACTGTGGATAGTCGTAGTGCCCACTAGTGTGGACGTTAATCCACACCAGGGAGTATCGCATCCACAGTGCATCTCTATAAATATCCACAATTTGTGACCTCCTAGTAGCTGGATTACAGGACGACTCCACCGTCCCAGTCACATCCATAATCATAATCAGAACAGCTATTTCAGTACTTTGGTTGTTGGATAAAAATATTAACCTGCACACACATGGTTATTTGGTACTCTCATTTTATATGCATCATGCTGTTACCAAACCGCAGAAAATGAGCTAAAAAATAATTAATAAACTATGCAATAACAATACAGTTTTTGATTATTGTAACTGAATATTGAATTTGTAGGACATGGTTGAAGGATGTGAAGAGGACATGGTACCAAGAGATACTTCAAACGGAGAGCAGTTTGAAACCATCTACTGTGATTCTACATTCAATGATAATGAGGTTCGTTTGATTGGCTTTCTTTACTTACTGAACATATACTTTACTTAGCCATTAATATATCTGTCTCCAGTTTGAAACCATCTACTGTGATTCTACATTCAATGATAATGAGGTTCGTTTGATTGGCTTTCTTTACTTACTGAACATATACTTTACTTAGCCATTAATATATCTGTCTCCAGTTTGAAACCATCTACTGTGATTCTACATTCAATGATAATGAGGTTCGTTTGATTGGCTTTCTTTACTTACTGAACATATACTTTACTTAGCCATTAATATATCTGTCTCCAGTTTGAAACCATCTACTGTGATTCTACATTCAATGATAATGAGGTTCGTTTGATTGGCTTTCTTTACTTAGCCATTAATATATCTGTCTCCAGTTTTAATAGATATACAGTGAAACCACACACACTCCACAATTTGTGGACCCAGAGATTGTTCAAAGCTGACATGTTTCGTTGCAAATGCATCATTGTCGGAGCTTTACGTCAAAAACATTAAAATAATTTACACATACAGTATATACACACGACACGGGACTAGGCCTACTGACCGAGGTAAGCCTAAAAAGGGTTTTAATAAATGAATAAATACAGACTAATTTTTACATATAAATTTAACACCCACATGAGCATTTTTACAAATTAAGTATACAACCTTCAACAAAATTTTGAATATTCAACAATTAAAACTAATGATGTTCTGAAAAGAAAATGCTTTGTTTTGCATGCACCCTGTCAGCTGTTGACTGTCAAGTTACCGGGTTTTGAAAGTATTTGATTTTTGAAACACTGTGACGAGCATTGCCACTAATTCATTAAAACTATATTGCTGGGACTATTAAACACATAGCCATTTTTATACTACAATGCAAGTCATTTGTTAAAAACCCAAGTTAAAATAACTAGCCTATAAATAAATTTATTTAAGACTCATAGTGTAAATTGTTTTCAGGATTCCAATAACGTAATCTATGAAGATATTGAAGAAGATGATGTAAGTATTAATATCTAAATGTAATTACCAAACACAGAGTTTTTAACAGTTGTATGTAGGCTGTCCATAAATTAAGGTTGGACAAGCAAGCTCAAATCTGAGATCAACACTGTGCTATAGAGTTCATCCACTACTATTCTAGCTGGTTCCCTCCATGTGTGCGAAAGCGAATTGTCCAGGGGAAATCAACACTTTTGCTACTTATCAACCTTTTTTGAAACCTGTTGCAGTGGCGTACTGTCATAGTTGGGGCCCTGGGGCGGTCTAGATGAGGGGTCCCTCTTTACATATATAGGCTATTTATATGTATACAGTATATAAATATATATGTGAATTTAATAAATACCAAAGCACCCTGTTTAAAATCATCAGGGTACTATCGTACTTATTATTTCACGTATTTATTAAAAGATGTATTTTGTATGACTGAATAAATGAGCTTATACAGGTTCATGTAGGCTACTTCAACTATTTTGTATGTCATTTTTTTTATTTAAGAAAAATTTAAGGCTGCTAAATTAAATTTTCCTTTAAGCTTTTAACAGTTAATGTTTTTATGATTCGGAAATTCATAATGAGCACGAGCACTGGAGCACTCCAAGAAGTAACACAAATAAGGTTTTTTACTGTCACTCCTTTTAATATTTTTTAAATTTAGGAGATAATAAATTTGTATAAAAGACAGTATTATTATATTATCTTTCTATTATATATTATGCTTAGTACTATAAATGGTTCAAACGATTTCTGCAATAGCGACAAAAATGACTGATATTGTGCTCAAAACTACGAAATCGTGAGCGTCATCTGTGATTCCAGGGCCATCATCTTCGTCTCCCGCGGTCGCAAAGAAATAGTGGTTATCTTCCTAGATACACGTTGGAATAGCAAAACCTTTCGCAGTTGCGGGGATGTATTCTACGTCTCCTGCCTTTAAGACGAAATCGTTAACATCTCCCATGAACCCGGGGACCACATTATCGTCCCCCGTGATTGGGGCGATATCGTCAACACGAAACTGAATAGAAAATTAACGAAGTCGTCCTTTGGTCACAACAAATTCATAGTTGGGTGGTGTTGGTAAAGGTAAAATCGTGGGAGTCTTACGAAAAATAAAATTAATTAAGATAAATAAAATTGTGGGAGATCTTCTGTGAACGTATTATATGACTACGGTGAGATGAACATCTTGCCCCATCGCAAGGACATTACTGTCTATTACACTTGTGGCAAAATTCTGAACAACTTCCACTTTTGAAAGGACATTATCTTCGTCTTCCAATACCGCAGCGAAATCATGAATGTCTAGGAGTAGCACTTGAAAAGTACACATTAATTTATGGACAGCTCTCGTATGTGTAGTATCAACACATTATTGACAATTAAGATGAACTATGCATATTTTAGCTCAAGTATAAATTAAATATATATTTTTGACTGGAGTTAGATACCTTGTGTAGCTTTGTTACTACTGTGTAAGACCAACCTCTATAACAAGTATCCCTTAACTGCTAGATCATATTGATTAAATCCCATTTATATTTTTCCTGGGCAAAAGGCTTGATATTTGCCTTTATCTTCTAGATTAATTATTTTACAAACTCAATTTTAACCTACGGTACTCATTTTAACTGCGCTCTAAGCTGGATTCTACAACAAAACAATGTTTTTAGATTTCCACGGCTCCAAATTCATCAGTGGTGGATATGAATCCTCTAGCAGATGAAAGATGCTCCAGTCCCATCCAGGATGGTGAAGTATCCTGCCTGGAAGACTCTACCAAAAAAAATGCTGATAGCAAGTATTTGGTCATCTCAAAATCATTCCAAAAATTAATGAACAGCAAAGTTATAAGAAGGAGAACCGGCAATGAACTGACAACAAAGTACCAGTGCCCAATCTGTGATAGAAGACTCAGCCGTAAAAAGAATTTGGAGATTCATATCCAGAAACTGCACCCGTTTGGAGGTTAGTGTAAAACATATATAAATGGTAAAAAAACAGATGTTTTAAAATAAAGCGTTACTCATTATTGTTTGTTGTCAATAATAACTTTTATTACATAAACATGTTCGTAAACTCTTGCTATTTAAGAAATACACTACAGTAGAACCCCTGATATCCAGCCTTGGTTTTACCAGCCCTCTGTTTATCCGGCCCCTTTCAGGAAGCCAATATCAAAATGTTTTTCTCACAGCTGAGCTTACATACGTTTAGATGTAAGCCTTTGTGACTTGAGCGTTCTCATTATTTATCTGTTTGTTTATACATTTTACTGTTTTGCGATAATCAGTTGAGCTTGTAAGTCTAACCTCTGAACAGCTGGTTGATTATTTCCAAAGCGAGGTTAGTCCAATATATTAATTGTTGTTGTTGATAACCCTACTTATATAAAGTAACACAAATTTTATATCAAACTAATTTAATATTGTAATATCATAAAACTATCTTCATCTCAAGACAAACTGAATCAAAGCATAAATAAACAACAATAACAATAAAAAATAATTAATGAACATTTTATGTTAATTAATATATGAACATTACCAACATCTTCCTTTTTCCATAATGTTTGTAAGTTCTTAAAAAGTGTCTATTTCTAACGTAATCTTTTCCTTCCACGCGCACAATGTCCTTCCTCCTCCCTTCCTTTAGAACAACTTTACACTCAAGTTTGATATACTTGATCTGGTATAATCTTTCCTCTTGTCACATTTAAGTACATTCTTGAACTGGAGTTTCCAAACACTTTAGACTGACTGTTGAAAAGATTTGAATACTTTTATCTTCATGCGATTTATCCCCTGTAATGGGTGTTTGAGACAAAAAGTCTGTAATGAATATTGTTCTTCCTGGTATATATATTGTATTGAAATTAAAGTTCCACACAAGACAATTCTAATACCAGTAATACCTTACCTAAAAGTTCATTAGTAAAGGAAGGGATAACATTTGCTCAAACTACGCGGAATGGTAGTGAAGTTGGCCACTATAATCATCGTCATTTTAGTGATCGGAAGAGCAAGATGTCCTTGTCATTTTCAAGCTCTTCAATTTTTGCCTCAGCAAGGTTCACCTCAGCAAAGTTATCGTCTCTGAAGTCTTGGCATTTTAAGGAAGAGAATTTGTGCTTCATATCATGTAGTTCTTGCTTTAATTTATTATTTTCTAACTTTAAAACATGTCCAGCTTCCGCAGCAAGTGTAAGCGATGTCTAAAGATCATCAGGATTTTGTTCTCTTTTTTGTAAATCTTGTACTTTATTTAGGACACCTCTGAGCTGCTGATTTTCTAGTGGAAGGACTTAACTGTCTACTGTTGTGTTTCTGTCAGGGTTCAAGCATTTCGTGTTTGGGAAGGCATTTTCTGCTTCCTTTAAGGCTTTGTTGAACACTTTATTTTTAAAATTGTCTATTTTTGGTTTCCGATAGAGATCTTTACTTTGTTCATAACAATACATATCAGTTTCTCGAACGACAGCAGTGTTCTTGTCACAAAAAAAATTACCTTTTATTTTGAGATGCAATTTTTGTCATTTGTACAAATTTCAGTAATTTTAGCTGGCCAGTGTGGGTACCCTTTTAATTTTACAAACACAATTTGTCCGGTGATAAGGCTAGTTTTGTTGCTTATTTCCATAATTACTGATTCAGTTTTGAAAAGTTTGGCTGGTTCTTTATGTCAGTGATCTTGAAGTTTAGTGTAAAATTATATCAGTTTTTAAAAGTTTGGCTGGTTCTTTATGTTAGGGATCTTGAAGTTCAGGTGTAAAATTGTATCAGTTTTGAAAAGTTTGGCTGGTTCTTTATGTCAGGAATCTTGAGGTTCATGTGTAAAATTATATCAGTTTTGAAAAGTTTGGCTGGTTCTTTATGTCAGTGATCTTGAAGTTTAGTGTAAAATTATATCAGTTTTTAAAAGTTTGGCTGGTTCTTTATATCAGGGGTCTTGAAGTTCAAGTGTAAAAATGTTATTTGATTGATAGTTGGAAATGATCATGGTTTCGCTGTCACAGCAAGATATGGGAACAAATATTACGGTGATCTCAGGAACGGTCACGGTATCGCCAAAACCACCAGATATAACTTGAATCATCTCTATTGCCTTTAAGAATCTGTAAATAGTATGAATACGATTTGTATCAAACCATAATACAACATGATGTTGATTTGTTAAACTTATACGGTTATGTATAGCAATTAAATATAGCTATTTCTTTTTCAGAAATGTCAGAATACCAGAAGAAAAAGAAGGAAGGCATTTTGACAAAATCAAAAGAATCACCCATCAATGGGTTCAAAAAGCCACCACCACCTCTAAGGCCCATAGTACCTCAATGTTTGATCAGCCCTTCATTTCCTGTCATTCCCTTGAAAACTCAAAACTCACCAGCAACAACCTCAGCACCTGAGGGAGTTCTTACAGCTTCCATTCCCATCCTCTCATTTGCTTCGCAGAGTCCTCTTGTGTCATCATCGGTGGCAACGACCCCATCGACTATTGTTGCCCCGTTGGTCACGTCCCATTCTCTAGTCACCCCCTCGGCTCTTCTAACATCACCCAACCTCACATCGTCCTCCGCAGGGACTACTTTGATGACAACGACGTCTGTAGTCACTACTCCTTGCCCTCTCGACCCAAGTCCTGCCGGAGGCGAAATGAGGAAGCAACAATTTTTACTCCTTCTCCCAAAACCGGCAGTGATACCTTCTCCACCGCCCTTGAATAAGGCAGAACCACCCAAATCTTCTAAGCCTGCCAGCCCTACAAAACTATCGATACCTAGTGACAACATGTACTCCGTCAACCTTGGCGAACTGTCGTTGGAGAGAAGGATCAAGTTGAAGGAGAAACTGCGGGAGCTGGTCAACGCTGTTGTGAAGAAAAACTTGAACCCGGAAAGAATAATAATCGCATATGATAGAACGTAAAGTGTTCAAGTAAATATTACTAGTTAAAACAAATTTATGATCTCTGTTAATAGTCTAGGGTTTATCTCTGCCAAATACAGTAGTTAAAATTCTTTTCATAACTTTATGGATCTATTTTAATTTCAAATCTAATTTTGTTATGTTCTAGTTCCTTTCATAAAAGATATACTAAACTATATGAAATAACACCAGATTAACAAATTAAAATGGTTTTTAAAATTGTAGAATATTAGTTTTTATTTGCTGTTAGTGTTACCAATACTTTTTTGGTTTTTAAAATTGGTTTTCATACAATTTTAATGATTTTTAATCGTTTATTTTTATTTAAATGACTGGTTATGAATAAGAATATTTTTGTATGTTAATGCTAGTTAAATATACAAGTACCTGTTTGCGATAATTGAACTACACTTTAATCTGATAGTAATTTAATTATGTAATACACACATGTAACAAACATGTAAACATGTAAATAAAATTATTACATTTTGGAAATAGTTGGTTTTTTCCTTATACTGTAATCTCTGTGAGTAATTTCTGTGTATCTAATTAGGGATTAATATTATTATTTCTTTAGCTCTATAGCCCTATAGGACCATTTATTAAAAGACCAATAATAACTAAATTTCACTTCAAACGATTAAAAGCTACTGATCGACTTGTCTCAGAATTGCAGCAACCTTTTTACTGTCAAGCAACCACAATAACAAAAAACATAATGACAAAAATACTTCATATACAGTAGAACCTTGATAAGAAGACCCTCGATAACAAGTCAGCCTTGATAACAAGGGTAATTTTCAAATCCCCTTGATTTTATTTTACCCCTTATCATATGTTATGAAAAACCTCAATAAGAAGTCAACCTTGGTTACAAGTCTGATTTAATAATCCCCATGAGAGTCTTGTTATCAAGGTTCTACTGTATAATAGTGATAGGAAACATCCACAATACTTCAAGCACAATTTTAATATATTTTTTTTAATTTAGAAACATTTTTGACAAATACTATTCTTATTCTTAAACAGTCTTATAACTTGATTGAAAGGGTAGGTGAGTAAAAAAGCTCCATATGACTAACCACCACTTTCCAAGTTCCTGCTAGACAAATCAATTAAATAGTCAATGCAATTATGTAACAGTGATAAGATAAGATCCTCTCTGTTATTTGTCAGTCAGGTCAAAGGTCGCTTTTGGCAGACAGTGACCTGATGGTAGTACTTTTTTAGTAGTCAATGTTTTTTCAACTTGAGTAGCCTACCTTATCTAAAGTCAAGTGATCAATAAAATTGTTTTGCAATATCTATTTATTATGATGAATAAAGGACAGTATAAACCCTATGAGCTGTAATGGGTTCAGAGAGGTTTGGCAACATATGACAGCAGTTTGCGGCTCTTTTAGTGTATCACTTTAATTTGTTCTTTTACCGTCAATTACTTCAAGGCAAACTTGCATTTTTATCCAACCTTCAACCTTTGGGTTCCATGAGCAACCTCTTATATGAATTCAAGGGATAGCCACATTTGCAACCCCAACACTCTTTTGTTACAAACCTCCTTTAGCTACCGGTACCCTCTAAATTTACCAATGATTATGAGCAGGTCTGGATTGGTTATGTCCTCGAGCGAATACCACCATATAGGGAATATTAGCGAATTTCCCATATAGGGAATAAGCTATTATCGTAGGTTTCATGATAAGACCTAGACCCAAAACTGATTTAATTTTTCGTTTTGAGGTTCCCAGAGGCCAAAAACACCCTCCGTTCAAATTCACATATGTATATATATGTTCTTATATATATATATATATATGATTTTTCAGTGTGGCAGATTGCAACTAAATGTAACATTGACATTGGATACTTTAAGTAGGCATTTAATATATGAGAATCAGATGAAACATAGACTTTGGTTCCTCCAAGTAGACAATTCACTTACGTGAACCAGACTTATAATTGATTTTGAATACTGCAAATAGACATTCCATTTATGTGAACCAAATATACCATTGACATTGGATACTGCAAGTATTTAATCTCATTTACTAGGAACATATGTAGCATTGACTTTAGAAAAGTACGGCATTGGACTAATATGCTAGCTCCGCTCAATATTGCAAGCAGACAACTGCATTGTACTCCTAGTATATATATATGCTTATGTCCGTTAGTGCGATAACTCAAGTTTAAAAATCATAATGTTTGTATTAACACCTAACTGAATTTGTTCTTCTTTATAAAAAGCCCAAATATTTCAAAAACTCGTTTTTAGCACCCAATCAGCTACAAAAAAAAAAAAAATAATAATAATAATAAAACACTCTCCCTTTACTGGATTTAGCTGAGGGCCTCGAATGGTCCCATGTCAGGGCCTGATTATAAGGAAAAAGGAGTAGAACATTTTGTTGGTAAATTTTGATGGAAACACCTATCAAATCTTGCATTGGCACTAAAGTCATGAAAAAGAATCATTTATCACACTTTATTGCAAGGTAGAAACCATTATACGCACTGATAGTTTTTCAATTTCAGTGTCACTTTATAATTAAAAAGCTTAATTGAGAAGATAAATTTTTTTGAGAAATAACTGTCCAAGCGCCTTTAAATTATAATACATCTGCCAGGAATAAAATCCGTCCCTTCACACCAAAGTCAGATTCGCTAATATTCTTACTGTTTAAAACATTTAAAGGTATTGCAGAATCAGACTGTTCCCACAGCCTCGTTATGATATCTTAACTTACATATGTTAGCAAACATTGTTTATCAATTTGAGATTTCTAGCCTCATTGTTTCGCTGGAGATCGGAGATGTCTAAATCTGAAACTAAATAAATATTTATTTAATCCCTCACGTTTCACTGCATATGCTTGTGCAAAAGATAAAGGTTGTGTCCTGATTTAACATTGTTGACAAAACCATTGTTGTTTTTGTGATAGTTGAAAATAGTTATTTCTTTTGAAAGAAACTGACTTGCTCACTATCTGTTTACAATCACATGGTTTATAATTAATTAAATCATGATGTGTATGTTTGTTTTATCTTGAAAAATTGAAAGCTTAAAATCAATTAATCTATTATATTTTCTTTCCTAATACGAAAGGTCATGGTGCCCAGGTACGTTTAATTTTGTGTAAACTCTGAAAATTAATCTAAAATGGATGTAAAAGTACAAATATCAAAGCTTGATGGGTCTCAGTCCTGGCGTAGGTGAAAGAGGCAAATGGAATTGATGTTGAAGCCTCATCCCTCATGGGGTCCTAGACATTGCAAAGGGCTAAAGAACTTTGCCTAGAATCACTGTGAACAATGCGACTGGTCCCTGATGAAAAATTAAAAAAAGAACAGGCACACAATGAGGCAGTAAAGAGCGTATGAGAAAGACAAACCAACAATTTTTATTGATAATTCCCTAATACAAATCAATTAATATTGGTAAGACAAATTATATGTATAAAATAATAAAATGAAGGCTCTATAGAGCAATGGGGGAATTGCGGCACCATCTTTAAACTGCTGAATGCTTAGAATTTTATGTCTTATTCCTCGAAGCCTAAGCGAAACTGCTCGGATGATGGAAAGCTGGCTTTGGACCCTTAACCATTGAATCATTTGGGAGTATGGTTTTCTCCATTTTACAGCAAGGGCCTCGCTTGTTCTCCTCTGAAATGCTTTCATATTCTTTGTGGGGGACTCCCTCCGTGGAACATATTAATGGTTTGAAGCTTCCTCTGATGTCTTCGGCTGCTTTGTCATATTTATTGTGTTTCTGGAACGGCATGGTTTCAAGATATTGTTCCCCATTCGTAAGAAGGAGCGTCAGCATTAACAATGCGATTATCGAAAAACGCTTCTATCAGCCTCCCAAATACCATTAACTTTAAAGTCAGCTTTTAAAGCAGGCACATTGTTTGCGGGATCAGCTTCTCTCATAATAGGCTCGACTTCAACCCTTTCCAGGCCATATTTGCTATCGCAGCACAGTGGTCTCGATGTTGATCATGCCCATGTTTGATCAATCCTCCTTTTTTTAAATTTAAAGCATGGGTAAGATTCATAGGTAGATCACAGCCATCACATAGTACTAATAAATTTCTTAGTGAGCGGCCATAGCGAATTGACAAAGCATCTCTGAATTGATCCGGGGACAAATCTGTATCATCAGATGCACATGGTGTCACAGTTAACCATTGGCTAGTATTCCCTGCTACAATTCTAATTATTGTCTTCTTTTGAGTTTCAGGAAGTAGTTGCATAATTTGTTCATTATTTGCTTTAGCCAAAGTGTCTTTCTCTAGTTTTCTCCTTTTTTTTACAGCTTGTAGAGTTGATACATGATCATTAATCTTTAATGGTTCTCATTTTCAATGGCTAATATTAATTATTCTGTACATTGTTTTGAAGTTTCAAAAGAAATACCATCAATCTTGGTCGGGTCCTGAATATTTAAGCCTCCAAGACGAATAGGGAGAGAGAACAAGTCATGTTCAAGTTCAGAAATCTCTTGTTCGAAAACATTGGGAGTGAAATGGCGATGTACCGTATGACAGTTAGTTCTTAAATCTTCGTATTCTTCACTAAATCCCTCTGTTACTCTTTGGAGAAATGCCCATTCATTTTGTAATGACTTTGTAAAGGCAGTATACACTGCTTGAGGACTGTTATGTGATTGATCTTTGGTTGCTTTGTTACTGTTAATGCATGCACAACAATTTAATTTCACTGTATTGGTTAGAATGAATGAATGAATAAATAAATAAAGAAATTCATTTGAAAATGTCAACTCCTTTTATGCCATCCAAAACTAGTTGCCATTACAGCAACCAAATGATTACTTTGTGAGGCTATTTCAACCATTCAAGTATAAAACAAAAGGTTGTTCGGCTCTTTTGAAATTAATTATTGTAGTGTGTTTAGTATTTTGTAATTTCTAGAAACTAAACAAAACTAACAAAGTTATTTCAAACTATTGCTTTTTCTCTCTTATACAAATCAAAGTGTAAAGTGCCACTGTAAAGGTTAAACATAAAGATTCCCAGAAGTCTACTTGCAGTATCCAGAGTCAATGATCATATACATTATTGATTGGACAAGCTGATTTTATCATTTCAGTTCAGCATTGGAGTAAGCTAAAGCTATGCAAAAGATATTGTTTTGTCAAATAAGTTAAGAATATTTAGTGGTCTGTCCTTTCCAAACAATTTATTCTTCCTTCCAAATATGTTTATGTTTGTGCTTTCAGCTTTGTTTTACTTAGATGTACCCTGACTCATTTCCAAAGAATTGGATTATGGAATTTTCCTCTTAGGTTAAGTTACTTGAAACATCCTGGTATTAAACCCTTGACTTATACTTCAAAGTACATATCATAATATGTGTATGGACCAGCTGCTTGTTACTGGAAGATTAAATTATTTAATAAGACTATCACTTGCTGAACTATACATCTATCTTTTTTTATTTTTGTTTTTTTTCATATTCTGACAAAAACAAAAGCAAAAGAAATTGAAGTTTGTCTTTCATTTGTTCTTTTTAAATTAAATCAAAATTTTAATTAGATGAATCAAGTGTTCTTTTAGCGAATTTCCCATATAGGGAATGAATAAGCTATTACCGTAGTACTCATGGTAAGACCTGGACCCGGGACCGATTTACTTTTTCGTTTTGAGGTCCCTAGAGACCAAAAACACCATCCGTTTAAATTCATATAAATATATATTTATATATATGTGTGTGTCCGTTAGCGCGATAACTCGAGCAAAAATCATCCGATTTTGATTAAATTTGGTACAAACGTGTAAACCTACATTTATTAACGAGTTTGCGAACCAGCATGATCTGACTATGGGAACAGGGGTTTTATGGGGCAAAAATTGGTTTTTCCCATTTTTGACCCTAAAAACTTAAAATTTAGCATTTTCTTTCCAAACCATTTTGTAGAGCTTAAAAAACAAATAATTTAGTTACTATGCGCCTAATGGTTACGGAGAAAATTCCAAAAAAACTGTAAATTTAAAATTTCCATGTTATTCTTATGGAGAATAAGTAAACTGTTGTAGTTTGCTTGTTTATGATCATTTTTATTTGATCAAATTTGGAAAATGTATTCATTTCATACTAAACTACTAACATTTTACAAAAAAAAAAACCAACTTTTTACCCTCCCTGTTGTAGCAAACCTAAGTACTTGTTAAACTATAATATTTAAATAGGGAATAAAAGTGATATTTTAAAGGAGACATTTTAGTGTAAATCCAATCAGGCAAATGGAAATTGGCTTAGTCTGCAGGTTTGCTGCAGCGGGGGTATTTTATTATAAACTCTCTCAGATTAGGTGTTTTTTTAAACTTTGCAATCATTAATGTATTTTATTTTAGAGTAGATATTTTTTAGCTCTATCAGTGGTTATACTTTTGGGTTTTAATAAGTAAAACAATATAGCTTATAAATAGATCATATTATTTGGGTAAATTGATCAAATAACATTATCCTAGGTAAACCATAATATTTAATCCATGGTAAAACAAACTATGTGATAGGTTTATTACTACTAATTTTCTATAACAGTCATTGGCAATTCTAGTTGTTTCTTTAATTTGAAGCTTATTTCAGTTTACAATTTTCTATAACGTAAAAAAATAATATAATCCATTAGTCAAGCTAAGAACAAGAACAATAAAAAGTTTTCATGAGTACAGTCACACTGGATTGGTTTGACAATGAAAATGTGTGTCATCAAGTTTCAAGTCAAGGTTAGCTCAGTTGACTCATTCAAGGTTGATATCTGTTCTGACTCAATAACAGTTTATATAGAATTTCTCAAATGAGGAAAACTACTAGAATCTTTTTGTTACTTATAATGTTAAGCAGAATGCTGAATGGAAACAATTTCAATTGCGTAAAAACTAATACTGTAATTTTCTAAAAAAACTTTGTTAAACACTTATAAGAAAAGCTCTTTGTAACTATAATTTTCCAGAATAGTATTTTGTGGAATATATTTCATTTTAAGAAATGTGTATAAAATACTTTGAAGATTGAGAATTTTCTTAGAATGGGTTGAATGGAAAGATGTCTTTAAAAAAGTACTGATACATAGATACTATAATACATTATAGTTTGTAGGCTACCATACTCAACTGGGTACTTTTGGACCTACTATACTTGCAAGAAACAGGAAAATATTCAACTCAGACATTCAGAACAAATTTGTATACCTATGCTACTACTTACTTGTTAGAGATAATAGAAAAAAATATCAGCAGAGAGTGATGATGTCTTCCCTAAGTAGACTTCACAAGTATTTTCTCTCTTTCATTCAAACCTGTGTTTTTCAATCAGGACTGAGAAACAAAAAGTTGTATTCATCAATGTCTTTTAAGGAAAACTATTGGATTGCCCTTATATAAAAACACCAGGGTCTTTCTATTTTTCTTTCCTATTTCATAATTTTTCTTTGCAGTATTTAAAATAGAATATGTAAACTTGATTTATCTTTTAAGCATTGCCACAACTGAGATATTTTCTAACATAGATTCTATTAATACATTTCTGGGTGTTCGGTAAAGAAAGCATTTTATTCTATCCAGTGGTTTAACTTTTTTGCCTCAAAAAACTTTTTTCCTAGTAAACCTCTGTAGTAGGTAGCCTAAATGCTACTGTGTCAAGTTCTACTCAATTTTACCCATCCATGTAGCTCAGTTTAAATAACCAACTCTAAAATTAGCTACTTATTTGTAATTCTACTTTCCTAGATTAAATACACCCTCTTTAATATCTATGATCCTTGAGTATAATTAGAAGCAAAATAATTACCTAAAATAACTCACGTAATTAAAGGACATATTAATTTTCAAATTTTAAACTGTTGTGTCTTTGCCCCTATTATGGTAGTCAAAATGAATATACTCTAGTGTTACCAAATTAAATTATCACAACAAAACAAGTTTTAAAACCTACTACAGTATGAAAACCATACGTGTAGAATCCAAGTCAATGGAGAATTTTAAAATATTCTGATCACAACAATTATTATAAAAGCTAAACTAAAAATAATGCAAGGAGTAAGAGGAAATGAAGACTTAACAGGCCCACCAGTGATATAACCGGAAATATTGTTATCACAGTTTCAGAAGGTTAACTAGTTGGTTGAGGTTTTGGAGGTCACCACTCACCAGTCACTACGAGACAAGATGGTGGCACACGAGCTTTGTTGGTGACTAACTGATAAAAGTGGTGATAAATTGATAACAAGTATCACTTAGACACACTATTCTTGATTCTATTCTCAGGACTGGGTGACTGGGAAAAAGTGGTGGGCACACTTCAAGTATAGACAGTATTCAAGAATGTATTTTGGCTTTTAGAGACCTTAAAAACCAAAAAATTAAAGTTGGTTGGTAGCCTATACCTAAACTAAGTTTTGCCACGAAGAATATACCTTATTGAACAACTACTTCCCTATGGGGAAATTCACCACTAAGAACATTGGACAGTACAGTAATTAAATTTTATCTCAAGCCATGAATAGTAACAAGAATTTTGCCA
This sequence comes from Macrosteles quadrilineatus, assembly GCF_028750875.1. NCBI lineage: Eukaryota > Metazoa > Arthropoda > Insecta > Hemiptera > Cicadellidae > Macrosteles > Macrosteles quadrilineatus. The sequence continues at coordinate 4,007,574 of NW_026542596.1, read as the reverse complement.
AAAAGGAGGTTTTCTATATAGTACAGTAGAATCTGTTTTTGAGAAACAACATAAGTAGAAATAGAAATTTCAAAAAAGGCGAAAAGGGCAAAAAAGCACTAGTCATTGACTTGTGAGGTTTCCCCAAAGAATCCAAGTTCAATGCAAGATTTAATATTGCTGGTTCTGTGCTATGATGCATTCACATGGAAACCTCCTAGAAACACTGTTACTCAATTTACCAAAAATAAATTAATGCAGCAAATACAGCAACATTATTATGGTTAGATTTATTATTGGATATGAACACTTGTTTGTCAGATACTAAACTGAATTGACAGTATGAGTGTGACTGAACCACTATACAGAGTTGCATCATCATCTGCTTGTAGTCTAGGCCTACTGATAACCTGATAACACACTGATAATACATAATATACTCAGCAGCTGACTGGCTGACATCCATCTGCAAATAGACTCATGCCATGTCTTTTGACCAAATCTGATAGTCTAATAATAGATGTTGTTGCAGCTTGTATAATTGGTCATATAAAGAACGGATATCATACACTATATATATTGTCTGTTTTTAATGTTTATTTTGTGCTATTATTTTACTCAAATGCATTTTATTTAATTCAAGAGTGATATTTTTTGAACACGTTATCATAGTCAAAATAGCTAATTTCTTATGTTGCGTAGGCTATTTATAAAATTAGAGGATGCATAACAACTAAAAAGGCCAAAATGTCTAATGTATGTATTTTAAAGAAATATTGCCATCTTATCTCACTCTATTCAAACAGCATAAAATCATGCAGAATGTGTGAACGAAACAACATTTCTTTGTAGGTCAGTATACCTTCTAAAATTAATACGTTGTATTTTCATCAAGGTTTTGCAGAGTACTGAAATAACTTGGAACAGGAACACCATTAGGCGTTGCATTAGTTCTGGCATTGCATTGACTATATCTTTGCAGTCAGGCCAAAAGGGGTTAAGTCATTTTTTTGACATTTCAAGGTTTTTATCTCTTCTGTATCAAAAAAATGCGCCCTTTTCAATGGTACCAACGGTTTAAGTCAGAAAAATTTGCTTTTAGAGATATTCCACTAGATATTAAGGAGCTAAGTACGAGTGTCATGATAAAAAAGGAATAAGTCAGCTTAACCCCTATTTACCAAACAGTAATTGTGATCCAAAAGTGTTAAGATGACATAGCTCTTTAGAGTCAAACAAAAATAAGGTACCTACAACAGATTTAAGTCTGACTTAAATCCTTTTGATCAAACTAAACAACATAAGGTCTGGATAAGTCAGACTTTGAAGTAGTTAAATAACAAAGGTATTGGGTTAAGTCTGGTTGAATTCCTTTTGAGGATTATCTTAATCAACATGATGGTACATAGTGATTACTAAGATTAAACATACAATTTCAATACCGGAACCAGGTTAGCTAGGCTTCTTCATTTTTACTCCTTGTAAAGTAACAGCTGGTAAATTAAAAAAACAGAAACAATAATATCCCACCCACATGACTGGGCAACATTAATAAGGTGCACAAATAAGAAGTTCAAAGTAGTTGAAATGGATCAAGAAAATTTTTTGGACTTTTCTGGACTTCTCAGTAAAACCGGACCACTAGTTCTGAAAAAGATTGACGCATCTGGTAACAGGTTCTACTGGAGACCATGCTGTTGGTTCAAATATTCAAGCTCTTTTGGAGAAGTACTGTTCAAAACATCATTGGATGAAAATGAAGTATTCCAAACTTTTTCTATAAAGCGGCGAACCAGACGAGACACAGCCTCGTTTTCTTTGCCAGAACTGAAGAAGTCATATGCTGGCCCTCTTCCTATAGCACCAGCAAAGAAGAGAGATCTGATATCGTTATTGAATGTGGTTCCAACAGTGTTCCATGAATTTTACAAAACCTGAAGACATCAAGCATTCCGGATGAAGATCCTGACCTAAGAGAAATCGACCCAGATGAGGACTAGAAGCTGGACTAGAAAATGATGTATTTCAAGTTTTGTTAATTTTTATCTCAATGGCTAATTAATAAATATTTAGTTTAACAAATAAGGCCAACTTAATTTAAAATTTGATTTTTTATCAATCACTGAATTTAAATAGGCCTAAATGCAATTTTACTTCATAATGTATGATGTAGTTTCCATTAAATAAAGTTTTAAAATTATCAATTGAAATTTTTTTTATATCCAACATAAAAAACGAACTTGTAACAAAAGTTCTTTACATTTTTTTTAAATAGCGTTAAACAGATGGTATGAATTGTAAAAATGTACTTACTCTAAAATAAGAGTTAAGTCATCTAGAATTAGATCAAAAAGACTTATGTCATGATACAAAAGAGTTAAGTCAAAGATCAAAAGGGGATAACTACAATTAATTATTATAAAAACCAAAAATGTGAAACGACAAGTTTAGAAGAATATTTTTCAGATGAATATTGACATAATATAAGTTTATGATTACATTCATATTTTAATAATTAATTATAATAACGCTTTGAAAGTGCGTTATTTTTTCTAGGCCTAACCCTGAAAACTAGCCACCATCTGACTTACTCCCGTTTGGCCTAACTGCAAAGATATATACTTACAGGTGTATATAGTCAATGGTTCTGGGCAATGTTCCAGCATTGTATGGTGGCCTATGTTTGGCAAATGTTGATTTACTTACACGTGTTTAACATGCAACACAGCTGCTGCATGAGGCCAACACGTGTGCACACCAAAACACACACACTCACCCACGTCATTGGCAACAACTTAGACATCTCATTGGCTTTATAGACAATGTTGATTGACAGATTTATGTTTTTTAACCAAGTTTATAACTTTGTTATCCGTTGGATTACAATTTGTAAATTGTAACTGGTGTCATTATAGTTAAAATTTGTTTTTGCATATCAGGAATTACAAGCTTATTTTAGGTTAGGTTAGGTTAGATATCGGTACAAAAAAAATTAATTATTGTGTCTTGGCAGTCGATGGCAGAGTTTTGGAAGACTGCAGTCACTGACAGGGCACAGGGACAAATATAATTCCCTTTTCCCCAGTCCCGTAGCGACTACAATTGTACCTGGCTGGGCGCACGGGGCAATTTCAGCATTTCTAATCTTGCAAGGCGAGCCTTCCTAATCCTCTTTAATAAGCGTGGCAGTTTCATGTTTCAAAAGCACCCAAAATGACGGGGCAGTTTCATGCCCATAATTTAATTTGACATCCTACATAAATGAGTGCATTGATCAAATGTTACGTATCTACAGTTTTTTAAGTACTTGTGTTAAACAAGGGAATTGAGTGAAATAAACACACATTTTATACAAAAATAATAATTGTTTTATAAATTTTGAATGTATGTTTGTTAAGTGTAACTTGGAAAAGGTTAACCTTCAGACTTGTGTTTGAGTCCAGTAGTCTATGTTGTCGTTGAGAGGTTCTCGATATCACCTTGTTTTGTCAAGGGATCGGTAAAGTATTGTCTTCTGTAGAAGAAAGTCTTTGCTGAGAATGCAGCGTTGATTGTGATTATGAGTTCGTTTCTTGGTCAAAACCTTCAGCAGCTGTGACAGCCGCCCTTTGCGTTTCTTGTCTTGTCTCAGCGTTAGACTCAGCAGGAAGGTGGAGCTCATCTGAGGGTCCCACTTGATGCTGCTGATCTTCACCTGACTGCCTTCCTCAGTCTCTAGCTGGATGTCCAGGGTGCAGCCCCTAGAAATTAGATAATATGCGGTACAATTACAAAGATTCTCAATAAAGTTATAGGTGAACAGAAGTTTAGCTGATTGAAATTTCTGATGGCATTGTTTCTATCATATACTTCACCATTGTGAGTTTGCGAAAAGGAGGACCATTTGCACTGAGTAGCAACATTGGTCTGGTAAGTAGTATGAACCCTTTGTGTGTTTGTAAAGATCGTGGCAATCAATGCAATGTTCCGCTCAAATAAGAAAATTAATTTTACAAAGGTAAGATTTAAAAAAACTAAATTAAAATTATTTAAATTAAAAGGAAAAGAACAACGGAGTATGCTACCAAGACACATGACTTTTTATTATTTTTTTTAAAATTAGTTCTGTGATAGCTTTATAAAGATAACCTTCGATTACCACTTTAAATTTTCCTTTGGACATGTTTAGTCCTCATTTCAGGATTAAAAAAAAAATTACCTAAGACCACAGGGCTCGCAGACGGACTGGGCCAGTATCTGGCTGGCGACTGTAGGCAGCAACTCTCGTGGCAGCAACACTTCACCACAGGATAACTGTGCAGACTTGGCAGCCCTCAACTCCTCACCTAGCCTCTGGGCCAGAGCTGAACATGCTACTTCCCACTCTGTCCCCTCTCCTGTACAAACACACCAGGAACCTACAGTGGCATTCATGGAAGATCAACGAACTTGTAGACAATGGTCGTATTCATATTTTAGCTCATGCTCAAGTCTTACGGGAAACTAGGTCGAGTAAGTATTGATTTGATATTGAACAACAAATCCATTAAAAGGTATTTGAGAGAATGAATGGTGATTTGTCTTGGACTAAAATCAGCTGATTCTTGAGCTCTCCAACCACTCAACTATTCAGCATGATGAGTCACCTTTCCATTGTTAACTTAGCTGATAAAATATGACGAAATAATGTTATGACAGTGGTTTTACGGCACACCCCAGATGAATCAACGAATCGCCATGATCCAGCTTTAATGTGCAGATGTAATGTAAAAGTGAGGACATTTCGTTGAAAAGCTAAAGAACTTCACCAATTTTCTGAAAAGCTTCTAAATTGAACTTGAATTATCTATAATTTTTTTTTACTGTAAAAACTATGGGGACATCACTAGTTGCTGGTTGGTCGTTCCCTTTGGCAACATAAAAAGCCAACTACCTATAGAAATTTCAAAAATTGTTAACAGTGGCGAAAGTTAAGTGAACAATTTACTGTACTGTCTTTTATCTATATAAAAGGCAAAGCCCTCACTGACTGACTGACTCACTCACTCACTCATCACTAATTCTCCCACTTCCCATTTACCTAGGAGGCTGAAATTCGGTACACCGATTCTTTGGGCATTAAATAGGACAACTAAACTTAAGTAGTTTTTATTCTGATCGGGCTTTCGGGCTCCGCCCCAGTGGCTCTGGAGTTTTCCATTTAACATTATGATTTTTCATATTTAAAAGGAATTAATGAATCTGAACAGCTGTTTCAATTAAACAAGTTGGTTAAATTTGAGTAGGCATACGTTTACCGAATTAACTTAAGGCATGTTGAACAGTCTTAATAAGTTTTACATGTCAAATCAATCTTACCACTCGTAATAGTCCGTTGTAAATCCCTGTTCATATGCAGAGGTAATTCTTTCACAGCAATCATAATCACAAAACACCTTCGACACATTTTAGAGACTTTAAACGAAGTGAGCGATGTAAAGTCGTCCATTTTATCAGTGACACAACAGTTTTCGTGTTCGGCCACACACTGACTTTGATCACAAATCAACCGATTTCCTCTGTTTTCACACTGATGACTCATGTTGACAAAAGTAATGTTTACTGACTAAGATACAGAATTAAGGAAATGATCAAAGTAATGCCAACATTTTATAAGCCTGTTTTGGTGATACTGCCATATCACCAAATAACAAACTAAAATAATTTCATTTTGATATAAACTTTTTTTATATGATTCCCACCAACTATCATAGTATGTAAAACTAAAAGAGAAAATAAATAGTATTTCAGTCTTCATCAGTAGTAGCTTATTCAATGAGAGGTCAATTCAACTAATTTTCTTAGAGTAAAAATACTGGATAACAGCGTGCCCTATCACTGAACACTGACTGATCACGTAGACGATTAACCAAATACACTTTTTAAACAACTTCTTAATCAGCATTGTACGTGTTATTAAATTTACGGAAAGTAAATACAAGATACGCCTACCTAAAAGATATAAATGATACCGGGTCTGATGATGATTGGAGTGTCCAATCGAAATCGATCACCACTTACCATCTTTTATGTATGTTTACCGTCTTGTGAGTAACAGTATAAGCGTAAATATGTGTTTTTGTTATTAGTGTTATTAGTAGGCGTATCTTTTATTTACTTCCCGTACTTTCTTAAAGTAATAATTTAAACACAGACTCAGTACAAAAGTCAAAAGTTGTTTCCTAAGAAATGTGTTTCTATTAACCGATGGCTGTAGTAGTACTAGAGGCTGAAACACATTAAAACCTTAGTATACGTGTAAAAAGATTACATGTTATTTTTACCAGCGCACAAAAACTGTTTAAGCTAAACAGTTTTAAAAACCATCTCCAACATGAAACATGTCACATGTATGATCATAGTCTTATACCTGGTTGTAAAGATTGTATGAGTTTTATATCGTGAAAAAGTACAACTTTGAGAATCAAATATGTTTAGTGCTGGTTTATAGTATTATTTGAAGTAACCCACGTCAACATAATCTTATGACTATTCGAATATGTTTGACTCACTATTGTTCTTCAACAATTAATTAATTATTTGAAAGTTTCATTTTGCGTTTTAATTAACCTAGTACTACGGCGCAACAAATAACAGGTATAAACAATTTGAATCGCACGATAGTCTGCGTCACAGCGACAACAAGCTGTTTACTTGGCCTACATGTAAACATCACGCCATCATGACAAAGGTGTCTCACTCGCACTGAGTGGGAGTGAGACTGGCGGGATTCCATCCCAGACACGGGATATTTCGGCTACCAGGGGGTTTGGGTCTTAAGAACGAAGCATTAGTACGTAGTAGTTATTAATGTTATCCCGGATACAGCTCACAGAGGGATAAATTAAGGTGTAGTTAGTTGAATATTATAAAATGAAGGGTTATTACAATTAAACCAATAAGTGAACTCATCGTTGATTGATGAGATCAGATTTAACCATAGCTTTAATTTAGATATATTTCCGTGAACTAGTCATCTTACTAATATTATAAATGTGAAAGTTTGTGTGTTTGTTTGTTTGTTTGTGTGTTTGAAGTTCAATCACGCATAAACCACTGGACGGATTGGGCTGAAATTTGGCATGATGATAGATTACATTCCCGATTAACATATAGGCATATTCTTATCTCAAAAATCCTTTCGGGCTCCGCCCCAGTGGCTCTGTAATTCCCCATGTTAACCTTATGAGTATTCATATTTGAAGGGAATTAAAGAATTTAGTCAGCTGTTCCAATGATATGGAAAAGCATTAAAAAGTTATAAGATTTACCAATATTTTTTTTGCATTTATGAAAACAGCTTATTTGAACTAAGCAGCAACAAAAGAACTGTGATACGCAATGAGAACTGACAAAGTAGAATTGTTTTATGTTTATGTTTTTAATTTCATGAATAATTTGTGTTATTTTGCGAATTTTTAATAATCTATCTTTCTCTATTGTGTGGGTAAAGCGGTAGAACATTATGGCTATGGTAGATGTGTAATACTATAGCATACTGTAAATTTGAGGAAGCAAATTTTCTCAAACCGTGTCTTCTCACATTGCAAACGCAAAGATCGAGTATAACTGCAATAAGCATTTTATACTTAGTTGCCAACCCCGTACGAAGGACGGGTACTCTGCTAGTTATACATAAGGTAATGTAAAGTTGTCGCTAATAAACATAGAACCTACTTCAGCACTTTTATAACCAGCCAAAAGGGGGTTTTCAATATTAAGGGATATTGGGGATTTCACAATGGGATACAAAGGGAAATATGTGACGGTATGTGGGATATTTTGACCTGTGAGTATTATTGCTGGTAAGACAAATGCAAACAAAACCGTAACTCGGTAACAATGCAAGGTCGACTTATGCCGATATAAGATAACCTACCATACGTTGAGATTTCAATTTTTCTCTTGGATTCTTTAAATATCATGCAATGATTGATAAAAGCAACCATATATAGCTCACGTAATACTGTATAGTGTAAAGTCAATGAAAAATGTGACTCGCATTATCTAATAAAAAAAGGCTTATTGGAGAATTTTGAAGTTTTTTGGCTGTGAAAAACTTTATTGGGCTGTAATTGATTATTGGGCGGAATAAAGGAACGGCTAATTAAAATTAGTAGTATAAGTACAAAGCTACACAAATTCTCCACTCTATTGGACACTTAACTTGCATTCATATCCAACTCTACATAGTACAGTAACGTCGCTATCTTGTTCAAGTGTGATCTACTACATTACATTTTCTATTCCTAAAATGAGCATGTAGACTCTACGGGCAGACGGTTGATCATACCAGTCAGTCTTGGTTAACATTCAAAGGGATTGTGTGATACAACATGTACGTAAGTTATATTTTATTTTGTACTCTTAATTTAATTTTTAAATTAAAATTAATTTGATGCCAAGACTTTGCTGATGCGAACACGATTGTTAATCTGGCTCAATTGACTTTGACTGCAAAACCTTGAAGTGCGATTGTATACGGCTGGAAATGAATATATTACATGAGTTGAAAATTGAGGAAGACAGTTTCATATTGTAAATGGTAAGGACTGCAAAGATTGTACGTAACACATAAGTAAACTGTTCAGTATTAGATTAGGCAACTGAGAAATGCTGTTATAAGTAAAGTGTTTGCGGACAATAAATAAAAAAATGAAATAAAAAAACTCTAAGAAACGGCTCCAACGATTTCTTTTGAGCCCTTGATATAATTTTATTCTATAGTTTTAATCCAATAGTCGAATAGTCAATGGTTTTATTCTAAAAATAATATTTACAATGATCTATTTGCAGGGAAAAATCTTTTTTAGTTAATGAAATTGTAATATTTTTAACATTAGCCTTATGAGCTACCATGTTTGTTACGCGTATACAAAAACATTTTAAACAAAGAATCATAACATAGTGCGAGCTACCAATATTATTCTATTAGTCTATAGTATTTGGCAGCTATACACATCAAGATTCTACCCAAAGCAAAGTTCACCCTCCATGTTTACTATAAAAGATAACCTGAGAATTATTATAACCTATTAGTTATACAGGGTGGTACAAAAACACGGACACATTTTAACATACATTTTTATTTTCAAAATTGTAACTACATGGTAACCTTTACATATATACAGATAGAAAAACTCAAAAAGTATTTGGTGATATTCAATAAATCTCAATATAGCCACAGTTTAAGGCTCTGCTGGCGTCAAATCGAAATTCAACCTCCCTCCAAAGATAAACAAAGGTGTGTGATGTGCAAATTAATCGGTGGCCATATTGAGATTTATTGAATATCATCAAAGTTTTTCAGTTTTTCTATCCGTACATATGTAAACGTTACAATTTAGTTAAAATTTTGAAGATAAAAATTTATGTTAAAATGTGTCAGTTATTTATGGACCACCTTGTATTAGTTAGCATATTATACAGTATAACCCATTAGTTTTTAATCTTAAAGCTATTTTAAGCTTACCATTGAAAATCTTAGCAGAACACATTTATCCTACTTAACATTTTTGAGGAACAATACGATTTGTAAACTGCGCAGTTTGTAGACTACAGGCGCAGCTCAGCCTCAACCTAGTTAGGGCGATCCCTGAATTCTGAGAATGACATGCGCAGCTATTAATAAACATCACCAATATATAACATACAGTATGTAATAATTCAACTATGACATGTCTGACCAGAAATGACTTTTTTGTCCCGTCTTGATCACCCCTTTGCGAGAGAGGTTCACCATCTTCCCCTCCCGACGCTGCACGTACTGCATGGAAAAATACCAACTCTGGTAAAGGCACAAAAAATATTAGAGCGACCTTGCTTGCATGGGGTGGAGACCTGTCAACACTCGTCTGATTTCTTTGTTTGTCGCAGACAAAAGCCACACTGCCTCAATAATAATTTGAAACACAGAACCGGTTGTTAATAATGTAAACTGAGTTTGGAAGTGCGGCTATTGCCTATTGCGGAAAACAAAGATTTTCACATTTGTTTGAAATTGTCCTATAGCTCAGAGACTTGTATGTGTATGTTCAACGACTTGTAATGTACAAAGTTCCTTTGGTGAACTGTATTTAACAAATTTTAGCTTCCTGCTCATTGACAAATAACAATATTCAGTAATGCGTTGTGCGACTAAGTGACGTGATACAGTACTGGTAGACTACAACGGTAAAGTTCAGTTTTTTTTGTTTTGGCGATGGAAGAATACTTGGAGAATGAGCAAGCAATGTACACATTTTATCTTTGACTTTTTAAAGAGTGTTTGGTAAATCTTTCATTAAATATTACATGTTTCAATGGAAAACCCATGGCGAAATTAAAGAAAGAGTCATTTATGGAAACATTTAAACACTATTCTACCAACAAAGATAGCGAATGAATTCACATAAACTCAACTGTGACACGTATAATATTGTTGGCCAACGATGACTCGGTTATTTAGCCCAGGCACTATTCTTGTGAATTTAAAACTTGTTTTGATAATGACGATTTCAAGAACACAACGCCCATTTTCCGGTGAAATCAAAATTTATTATAATAACACGAATGTTAGGAACGCAGACTTTGAATAGAGCTTGAATATTATCGGTCAATGAATCCACTCTTTGGGCTGTACCGAAACTGCCACGACGTTTTATGATCATAATCCATACCGAAACTGCCACGCCAATTAGTGAGGATTATAAGGGTGTTTTTGAGAGTGCTAGAAACACTGAAACTGCCATGGCGGATTCCTCAGGTAGGGGAGGTTGGTTTGGCAACGTGCAGGGAGAAACGGGAATGAGAATATCCCTCACTCATCACAGTGACGATTTTGAAACACAACACTTTACTTAGCTCATAACTTAGTTAAATGCTTTTCATGCCACTACTTAAAAGAGGCCATACTAACTTTGCAGTTATTTAAATCAAGTATCAATAGAAAAAGTCATTTAACTACCGATAAAGTCAGAAATAATTAAATAATATGTTCTAATGGATTAAGATTGCAATGGAATGTAAAGTGTTTCTTACTAAATGTATTATATGAATGCTCTTAACCCGTTATAGTGAATTGCTGGTATTAAAGAACTCAATAAACACATATTTTATCATTAGATTTGAAGTTTTCAGTTTATAAATATACCAAGGTATAGGTAGGCATCGTCAAAATTGCACAAGAAGAAACATAATCTAATGCAAATAATAGCACAACAGGATACGTGTCCTGAAGTATAAATAAAACACAATTGTGTATATATTGATCATATTTGGCGATTTTATTGATTTCATCCTATACTATTAATATTTTGATTTTTTGGGCTGCTGTGGAGGTAATGTATTTAGAAATGAGCTGGGAATACTATGAAAACATGCTTTTCAGCAATGAGTTGGAAATACTGCGCGCACTGCGTTTCAATTGTCTTAGGAATTGGCGTCGAAGTATAAGATCCTTTGTGATGACTAGAATACACAGAATTAAGTTCGAGTCTTTCCAGTTTATTAAGTTTATACTGTACCAACCTCCATGGCCTGCAGAGGGGCGTTCTCGTGGAATCTCAGTGGAATGCCCTCCTATTAGCTTGATGTAATATTTTTCAAATTCGGTATTTCTCAACAGTTTTGTGCCATCCTTCAGAGAGTTAGTAGTAAGGTATGGTCTAGTCAATTAAGTTCGAATAATGTGCAGGTTTACATTAATAATACCAGATAAAAACTTCATAATTGATAAGTATACATTTTAGATACGGTTGGTAAAAAATAAATCTTAATTAGCCTAGGCTACTTGTAGTGATAATTCAGGGTCACTTAATTCTGCCAACCTAGAAACCGGGAATAGCGCGTGAATTTTAACTATCAGGAAAAAGTCCCCGATGTTTTCTCTAGCAAACCCACTTACTAACACCACACTTTGTATAACAAAACTGTGGCCGTCTACTAACAACGCCGCACCCTTTCTCTTCGTTTCAAATATCTTATCCTCCATCGAAAGACTATCAACTAAGTATAACTAACACACCAACACCCTTACTACTAACTCTCTGAAGGATGGCACAAAACTGTTGAGAAATACCGAATTTGAAAAATATTACATGAGTCAAGCTAATAGGAGGGCATTCCACTGAGATTCCACGAGAACGCCCCTCTGCAGACCATGGAGGTTGGTACAGTATTTGTAGTTCTGCAACCTAGCGTCTTGGGCGAATAAAACTATTTTTGAATATTACAGTTTTACAGTATTATATTAGTATTTGATCACCTCTAGTGTAATTAAAAGCGTCGAACAGATCATATAAAATGCAGTGTTATATAAGTGGTAAATGAACATAAAACTTGTTTCTTAGTGGTAAATAATTATTCAGAATAATTATATTTCAGAATAATTATAAAGTAAATATATATTCAAGAGACGGAATAAATACTTATAAAGTAAATACTCTAACAGTCGCAACACTAAAAACTTATATTACATAAAAATAAATCCTAAAATATAAATACGAAAGGGCAAATCAATCACTTATTTTTCCAATCAACGTATTATTGTGAAAGAAATTAAAAGGTTAAGACAGAAATGGGAATTTTAAGTCTCCCGTTTCTCCCCGTCTACCTGAGGAATCCGCCGTGGCAGTTTCAGTGTTTCTAGCCTTCTCAAAAACACCCTTATAATCCTCACTAATTGCCGTGGCAGTTTCAGTATGGAGCATGGTCGTAAAACGTCGTGGCAGTTTCGGTGTCCCCACTCTTTGTACATTAAATAAATTACGTATTTGATGATTATGCACCCAAGACAATAGGACAATACTCTTTTGTTGAATTAAACAATTTAAAATTATTTTATGTGCCAACTACTTTTAAAATTAGTATTTATTAAAAGTAGGCATACAATTAATACTCGACTTCAATAAACCGTAGCCAACATAAACGCGCACATATAATATTGGATAGAGTATGAGGAAACAACAGACAAATAAATATACCCTAAAACATGTACTGAAGATCAGGCTAAGTCTAAATCGTCAAAACTGTTGTCACAAGAAATTAGGAAAATAACACCACATTAACAAAACATTCTACCATGACGTTGGTTTTAGTGACGTCACGATTTTATCAGTAAAACAGCTTGTCTCTGCAAAATAGTTTGTTATCGAATCTTTCAACTTGCGAATCAATTTGCGCAGAGTGACGAACTTGCTGATATAAATAAGTTAGAGAAAAACATTCGCGTTATGATTAGTTTCTTTCCTGCATCTTGTTAGTAACTTGGAGAGTTACAAGAGTATAATATCTTGTTGATATAAGGAATACAGTCATACAGGTAAAAATCACTATTGAACATAAATACGAAACCCGGAAAACAGTCAGTCAAGCGAACGGAAATTAACCTACACCCTATTGGTTTTGAACTAAATTTGCAAACGCAATTTTTTTCTTTCAAACTCCTTAAGTTTTGAGACCCCTAATTGCAAAATTGTATTTACGCCACATTACATTATTTTGACGAACTTTCCACGCAAGGATTTAGTCCAGAAAACAGCTGTTTGCCGCCAGCTTATTCAAATGGGGTTTCATTGCGTACTACTGTACTGAAATGAGTTTTACCGGACACCAATCAGCTGATTATACTGTATTTAGGTGGCAATGAGTGGTTATAAACAAAAACATATTATGACTAGTGATTTGTAGCCCTTTAGTTGGTGGAAATATATAAGGATTTGTACGGATTTAGTAGTATGGCGTAAACTATCGTACCGGTACGTAACTCGTCCAAAATATGTTTACCGGACCGTATGGTAATCCCGTACTCGACTTCGTCTCGCACGAGAACGATCACGCTCGTCCGGTAAACACGACTTATTTTCAGGACTAGTAACGTAATATACTTTTTTTTGCTTGTTTAGCATTAACACATACCAAAAGTTAATAAAAACGTCCCCCCCCAAAGTCTGCCTAGTAAATAACAAAGATCTACACTATATTTACTACGATTAGTCTGCCGATAAATATTGCGGAGATAAATATCTAAAATACGGCAAAAGTAATATTGTTGTATATAAATTTAGGGTTTCCAAAATAGATGACTAGCAATTAATACTTCTCGTAATACTACAGCAAAAACAACCGTTACACATACATACTGTAGGCCTACATGCGAACACATTTATAATACTACACATAACACACAACACACATAACACATAACACATGTGAAGTTATACATGCGTTTAGGGTCTAAAGTAGCTCTTTTAATCCCTAGAGAGAAAGCCTTTTTAGTCCCTAGGGAGTAAAAAGCTGTTGCAAACAGTTGCAAACTTCGATTGTATGCAATCGAATGTATCGCAATTATTTATCCATTGATCGGTTGTAGCTTGCTTGTCGTTGGATTGTTGTCAGCATAGCTCGACATATCGATAGTATAAGCTGCTTATTAGCAAAATTGAAAACAAGCTGGAAGTGGTTTTGAGAGGTTATCTTTACGTTAAAAATATTTTCGTTTTATAACTTTTAGTTTGTTAAATAATGTTGCAATATGACGAAAAATATAGTCCATCACACGGGCAAAAAGTGTCTTTTCAACCCTCGCTCATTTTCGGTCGTGAAACTTGTGCTTGGGCAAAAAAGAGTCACTTAACGCCCTAGATATGAAATATCCTATTACTAAATTGTTCCAACACAAAAAAGTCTCTAATAAATTTTGAACTTTTCAAAATCATGTTATGCAAATACACACTAAATGTTAAAACGATTTAAACTGTAATCATAAGTTTTGTTGGGTAAGATGGGTGTGTCTGGGTTATTTTCCCAAGTCTTATCTTGTATCTGACTTTAATTATTTAAGGAGACTACCAGAACAAACAACAGTGATGACTTCGCCCTCGTCGCAACGGTGAACAACAAGACAACAATCATCAATCGGTAATAAACACTCACGTTAACAGTCACGTCACAATTGTTTGTTGAAAACAAAGCGTTGGAAGTTTTTAACTGATGTCGAGGAGTGAGACTACAAAAGTGAATCGCAAACACAGTTCAAAGACAAAGAATTATCTCACATTTAAAATTATTTCTGTACTGTAATAGGGGGAATATTCTTCGGTGATCAAGATATTTTAAGAAATACTACAAAGCATTCGTTTCAAACCCTTCTCAAGTATTGTTACTTGGGTGTTATGGGATTTAAAATTGTATTTACTTCACAGATATGCCACTAGTGATTTGAGATTGGATTCGCTGCTATTGTATCTCCAAAATAGAGAAGATTTTCAAAATAGCCAAATATTCCAAAGCCAAATATAGCCATTGATTTTCAAATTCAGCAAGTAGCCTGGGAAAGTAGTAACATTTTAACATTGCAAATTCGTTTGCACCATGGATATTTTCATTTGGTGTAGCATAGAAATTATATTATTCTGTAAATAACAATTAGTACGCTAAAGGTTGTAAAATAAATAAAATAGGAAAATGCGACAAATAGTTCCTCATAGACTAACCAACACAAGTAGACTACTCATCCCATTGTAAATTTTTAAGATTTTTTCGTGTCTAGTTCATGTTAATAACACTAGGCGCTAGTGTCGAAGACATTTTGTTTCTATTATTTTAGGGTTAATTTAATAATTTATCATGCTTTACTGGTTATAGAACTAGGGGTCCCATGCCTAGTAACCTAGTAGGGCACAAGTTATTGTTTATGATTACTGTAGATCGTTTTATTAGTTTAACGGGGTTTTAAATAGCTGAAATAACAAGAAACTAATTTGTAACATAAACACGATCCTAGGGGCACCGGACGGAAATAAGGATAAAATTGTCTTCAGCTGATTCATAAGGATGGCAAATCTACTAGAGAGTATGTTTATAGCATAGGGAGTATTATAAAGGAGTATCATAAAGGGAGTATGTTACTGGTCGACGTACTTTGCCTTTTTTTATGTAAAAGGAACCTACAAGATGCATAAGAAATTATTAGAAAGTGGACTTCATTGGAAATTAGCAACTTTTCAGATCCCTCTATTTTATAGGGAGAACAGATGAAGTTATGCTAAATTGAACACGAAATGTTTACATGACTATGACTACATTGGCTTTTTCCTAAATTGATAAACATAAACCCTATGCTTATCTCTCGCGTGCCCCCTCAGTTTATCGTGATAATTCAACTGTCTGATAGGATGTTTTATGGAATTGTGTGAGTATAAATCACCAAGAGGATAATTTGTTTTTCAAGATATTATCAAATGCGCCATCATGCAAAACTTTGGTGGACATTTCGACTGATAACAAGTTACTAAGCATATTATTTATGCCGTAATACAAAATCCTACCAAATAAATAATTACATTTTTGGGAGGTTATAATACCACATGCACTTCCAGATTTAAATGTATTGCAGCTGTGTAGCTGAATTGTGGATGCATTGTATTCTGTGATGTGGCTGTATAGTAGAATTATTGCAACTGTGTTGTATCTTTATTGTAGTTGTAAGTTTAGCTGCATTTTAATTGTGTGACAACTGTGATGTAGTTGGATTTAAGCTGTATGGTGGCTGTAATTGGATTATACTGCAGTAGAAGTATTGTAGTTGTATTGAATTGTAATTGTATTTTGGTATTATATCTACGATGAAGGTTAACTCTCAAACTTAAATTTAGCAATTGTATGTAATCGGTGCTGGAGCCAGGTCTTACCATGAGACCTACGGCAATAGCTTATTCCCTATGGGAGATTTGCTTAAATATGAAAAAATTCAAAATGTTTCATACAAAATAATTACTGTAGTCTCTTAGCCCCTTTATATTACAAAGTTTATACTTTACTTAATTGCCTTCAAATAGAAATATTATGTATATATTGTCTAAGTATATACTTATCTTACCTGACCAACTCCCAAATAAAATCAAGTTGTCAAAATGGAAAATTCTCTGATTTCCGATACATAAAGAGCAGAAGACTCATACGAATAAATATTTCTACTTTTTATGCAGGGAATTGGATTTGAAAAACATGTATATAATGGTTTTTGCATACAAAGTTGTATTTAGTAAGGCCAAAACTTGAATTTGAAATTTCATCCGGGGTATTCCTTTTATTTTTAGTTTCTAGGATATTTTAAAAAACTTAATGGGTCAAATTAATTTTTTTTACTCATTCATTTCCCTTGATCTTCTAAACAAAATTAGTTTTTTTATATGGATGGATCCATATAAGAGAAAATGTCTGGAAAAATAGTAATTAGGCATGGCCGCTACCAAAACTACTTATGGCCAGTCGGAGGGTTAACAAAATACAGGATCATTATAGATCATCAACAATTACAGTAAAGAACCACTACACAACTGAATGAAATACACATTTTGAAACTTAGAAATAATCGGTGAAATGGAAACTGTATTGAACATATAATGGCACATTTAAGTGTTCATAATAACGTCTTCAAATATTATAAAATTATCTTGGAACTTCAGTTTAAAACATAAGGTCTTTAAGAAATGTAAGGCTTTTGATTTTTACAATAGTTACTGCCTGCCTCCTTGTTTCTGAAAGTCTACATAAGTTACATTAAATTTGTTAATCTTGTTACCATTTTGTTTTGTATTTTTCCCCCTTTTGATTTACTATGCATGGCACTTGTGAATCACCAAAATATGTTATTTGTCAAAATTAGATGACCGCTTTCTACCAGATATGACCTTGCTTCGAGATTTGATGGTGCAAATTTCACTTCATAAATATTAAAATATGGTAAATGAGATGGTTATTTTTTTTAACTGTCAATTTTTGGTGTGTCATGAAGTGTCCTTACTGATACTTTAACAATTTTGTACTTCTTATCAATTACTAGATGCATAACTTATTTTGGATCTCCTCTCATTCTTTTACAACGCAAATAATGTTGCCTTGTTTTTATTTTTTTTTAAGTAATGAAATGCTTAAATCTTTTGAGTTTTAAGATTTAAAAAAAATTGTTGCGTTAAAGTTAAAGTCAATTAGGTAGGCCTACATCAATTTACTTGGAGTTTTTAAAAATTATGGTCACCTTAACCAGGCTTATAATTTCACTTATTTTAAGATGGAATTTTGGATTTATTTCCATAATGTTAAAACTGCAATCCAAATTATCCACTGGTAAAAATTGTAATCAATGATGAACAATAGCGACTTAAAGGTTCTTCTAAATATATGTAATGCAACATATTTGCAATCTATCGATTTGATGACCATAACATTTAATATTTCTTTAGCCAATATTATATTTAGTATTTATGTTTTCAAGAGTACATGACAAAAAATTTGCACACTATGAAGAAATATTAACAAATAGGCCTAGACAAGTAAAATCACACAAGAATTCCACTTTCCTACTAATTATTATTGTTATGCCTAATAGTAATAACAAATCGAGTATAGAATGTAAGTTAAATACCCAGAGAAAATACACTCAGAGAAAATAATAGGTTGAGAGAGACAAAACTTTTATTTTGAAATGGTTTATTATTTCACTAAACCAAAATATAAAATTATCAAAGAAATACAAAATAATAATTATTATTGCTATAGCTCTTGCTGTTGGTGTATTACATTTTTAGAAAGGTTTATTGAAACTAAAAATTTAAATATACATTAAACAAAGCCAATTTTTGTAAAAATATTCATAAAATATAAATTTTAAATCAAATATATGGGGTGCATTGCTAAAAAAAGTTGAAACTAATTTAACTGTTAAACAATGTTCAAAATTATTTCAAAAATAAATAATTACATATAAAAACTAACAAGTGCTTTAATATGAAATTCAATACTTGTTTGAGAGTCGAAACATCACAAAAAATCACAATTGATCATGCTACATCGTATCACAGAATATAACATAACTCCTTAAAAATCACAAGGCTGAAAGCCAATAAATTATTGCTATAATACGTTTAATACAGCCAATAGTCGGAAGCAGTCTTGACTCTCAGTGGGATGTATCACGCTATTACCGGGCTGGAGCTCGTGGACGGTAGAGCCTTGTCTTGTGTAGGAGGAAGTTGTTGCTGATGACCAGAGTGCGACCCTTGGTCAAAGTCTTCAGCAGCTGGGAAAGTCGCCACTTGTGTGTTGTGTCTTGCCTCAGCGTTAGACTCAGCAGGAAGGTGGAGCTCATCTGAGGGTCCCACTTGATGCTGCTGATCTTCACCTGACTGCCTTCCTCAGTCTCTAGCTGGATGTCCAGGGTACAGCCCCTGTAAACAAGGGAAATTTTAAGTAAAAAAGTAGTTTTCAAATAACTATTTACTGTAAGAATTTGATGGTCCTTTACAATGTGAGTCGCCAGAAAACAAATCAGTAACTGTTATGGTTATTTTTTTGTGGTTAAATTATGGATTTGAAATGTTATGAGCTATTTGGAATATTTCAATGGAAGAAATTGTACAGGGATTGGGACAGTCACATTCATAGCATCTCATAAAAGACTGCAAATGCATATTATTAATGAATATTTTTACTGATTAGAAAGGTTGATCATATTTTACGAAGGAAGTATTTAAACAAACAATAATATAGACTTGATCAATCAAAGAGTTTCAAAACGTTTTTGGAGGTCTCCCTCTTTTCCCTCACTGCTCTCTCACAGGAGTCGCTATGTGCTCAATGGTGCCTTGGAAATTTGTAGGTAGTGGAGGAAATTGAGGGAGCCCTTTCTCCCATATTTGAATGACGTCACCTCATAAGCTCAAGTGTGCCCCGTCGCGTCGTCTACCGGCTTTGGGCTTAATCTGCCTGCCGGTCTTCGGTACTACTTGTAGCCTAACTTATTGAATGCTGTCCGAGTTAACAACAGTATTACTGTATTTATTTTGTTCTATCAATCGTGTTTATATATTTCTTCTGTAAATATATGTAACTAATTGATCTAATGATGTCAAATTGTAGGAGAGAAATCTTAATCATTTTAAACCTTTTTTTGTTAATTCCTGTTTGAATCCTTATTTTAACTTTCAAACTATTGTTAATCACTTTTCTCATCAGACGCCCATAAACATTAAAATTGGACTATTAAATAACTAGCTACCTATAAGTCCTTTGATCTTCCCTCTCGTGTTTAAAGAGAACAATTAAATTCCTTACTCATTTTGCAATCTTAACACAGGCCTACCTGTAGTTATTCTGGGTTGAGAAATTAAAAATGAGTTAATCCCCTGTTTTATCTTACCGAAGAAAAACATATTTATAGCCTCACGAAAAAATAAATTTTTTTAAAATAAATATTACACATTATTCAACATTTCATTAATGGGGAAATCATCATTCAATACAGTATAGGCCTAGTTTACTTATTTAACATTTTTAGTAAAAAAAAGTGATATACTCCTAAGTTGAATTTACTGTGTTATGATCTTCAACTTTAATATCGGTGACGTTGATGTCATAGCACTGAAAACTATGGGTCATGGGCGGAATGATAGACCAACCCCCTACCACTGTCAAATTTCTGAGGCACCGTTGAGCGCATAGCGACTCCTCTCTCACACTACGATGCCTTCACACCTGTAGACTTATTGGGGCCGATCACTTCCACGTTCCACAGCCATTTAATAACATTTACTTGACTACAAATCCAAATTTAAACTACAAAACCACATCAAACTTTGACAGATTAAATCGGTACTAAAAAGCATAATTAGGTAGAATTGAGCTATAACTGATGATTGGGCGGTTTGGAGTTGATATTTACCTAAGACCACAGGGCTCGCAGACGGACTGGGCCAGTATCTGGCTGGCGACTGTAGGCAGCAACTCTCGTGGCAGCAACACCTCACCACAGGATAACTGTGCAGACTTGGCAGCCCTCAACTCCTCACCTAGCCTCTGGGCCAGAGCTGAACATGCTACTTCCCACTCCGTCTCCTCTCCTGGACAAACAAAACAATAAAACATTAGCGTAGGAAACAAATACTTCAAAAAACAACAATCAATGACAGCGGAGGCAATTTGGGTCATTTAAAAGCTTCAGACTTTTATCCAATCCCAAACCAGCAGTGATCTTCAGGGTAGAGTAACAAATAAATGTGCAAATCACTTGGAAATTGAATGAAACTACTAAATAGCTCCCTAGTGTCTGGGATTCAAATATTTCCTTTGGTTGGCTTTCTCACTAGAGAGGTCTTCCTTGGAAGAAGAATTTAGTGTGGAGGGGTAGATTTTTAAAGTATATTTAATTGAGAATTCATATTCCAATAGAAGAAAAAACTGTTTTACTTATTGAATTAATGAACACTTGGACCACAGAAAACGTACTACTATAACCCAGAATGCCAACCACATGGTAAAAAGCATTAAGCGGTTTGAGAGAGCTTTGCCTGTCAATCCGTAGGCAGCGCCACCCAGCGCCACCAGCGTTGCTATACGGATTGATAGGCAAAGCTCTCTCAAACCGCTTAATGCTTTTTACCATGCGGTTGGCATTCTGGGTTATAGTAGTACGTTTTCTGTGCTTGGACCTACAGCTTAACGGGAACTATGAACTCCACTAAATAAAGTCACTAGTTTTGGTGGGATTTGATCTTGCACCTCTAATAAATACAGAACTCTATAGCTTCTAACTCTTACAGATTCAATACATTTTGAAGAGTAAAAGGGGTTTCAACATGACCATGCAACCACAATGCAAATGGGTCTGATGCAAATTGGCACAAATTGGCAAATTGGTATGCATTTGATACTGAATGGAATTATAAGTTGTAATTTCGTACAATTAAACTGTTAAAACCAAAACTAAACAATATTTCATGATCAAGACAGACCCTATACAATATCTGGAAGTCATTAATATATTCTTTAAGAAACACCTACAATATAAGCCTGTACATAATTAATTGAATTAATAATTTTCCGACTTTTCAGAACAGGTAGCTATGTACGGTACTTTATTTAAGTATAAACCTGGGTTTTAATACTGTATCAAAGTCATCCCTGGCTTTGAAGTGAAAGTAAGTTACTGTAGGAGGTGAAATCATCTAGGTATTCTAGATTTTTCTGTCAATACAACAGAAAAGGTAACAGCACAGACAATGGAATAAACCATTAAAGTATTATATTGTCAGTGGTTACAGTTATTGCTACTGTATCTGATCTATTTGATAATATCTAGGCCAGGTTGTTGATACTTAACAAAATGCTTTGGTTTTTGGTTACAGGTAAAACTTAGTAAAATTTAAAATAGATTAAGGCATAAATAATAAGAAAATTACAGTAGTTACAACTTAGCATTTTTAGCCTCAACTAATGTGTTGAAAAGGAGAAGAGTCTGCGATCTGTACAATAATGAGAAATAGTAGTAAGAAACTGTATAGTATAAACTTTAAAACAGAAATTGTACATATCTAAAATAATGTGAAAAATCTCAAAAAAGGTAAACATGGCTTATTAATAATTGACAGTTTTCAGAAATAATTAAAGGTACTGCAACTTTACTTTATTTGTTATTTAAATGACAACTTTTACGAATTCCTACCTTCCATCATAGACTGATGTAAATCCACAGAGTGTTGATGAGATAATTTCTCCACAGCAATCATTGTCACAGCACTTAAAACAATTGAAAATAACTTAGCTAGGAGCACTAAAATACTGAACTTCGTACTATCCTGTCAAAGTCACAGAAGAAACTGTACTGACTGAAAATACGACTTCCGTATTTAACGATCGGCGCCGGCTGTCCAAACTGAACTGAGCTGATGAAATTCACACATCTGTTTAACAAAGAAACTCGCTTCCCCCCTCCAACACACGTGGTGGGGGCGGCTTTACCCCTCCCCTGATATTAGAGGTTTACAACAATACATTTATTGATCGACACGCTGTACAACAATGGAAAATTGTGATTATCCAACAATACTGATCACGCTTTTGAGCTCGTGTATTTGGCTCATTCAAATTTATGATATTTAACTAGAAAACTGGGTTTTACTAAAGTTTTTGTATTCACTGTAATCACTGACTTACATCATCTTACATTGGCTACTTAAAATATGTTATAAAACATCCATTTACTAATTATGTACACTTATCACTTATCTTTATACTGTAGCTACTGATGTACCATAGGCTATTAAAAACGCATATTTCTAAATTCTACCAGTTTAGGCTACAATGTTTATATTGCACAAAAGGTATTGAAAGGTAAATAAATGTAAAATACTCATCGATTACATTATTGACTTTAACAAAATGTATTGAAGTTTACACACTTACACATCTGTATTTGTATATACAAGACGGTTAAATTCCACTACCGTACTCTTCATTATGCGTGAATAGTATTCATTGTTAGAAAGCAACAGTAGACTTTACAAGTAAATAGGTATATTTTTGAAAACTGTGAGCATTGTTTTTATACAGCTTTGGGAAAACTTTGATAATTAATTTTAAATTGACTGAGATTGCCTTCACAAACAAAAACAAAATTTAGCCTCTTTGGTTATCAGAGGGTTTTAAGTAAGTTGTTTGAATAAATTAGTAAACAACTACACACAGTTTGTAATTAAATTCCATAGGCCTATAGGCTTAGGAAAAAACAATTATGTATGTTACTTAAAATGTACTTGGTTTTAAATAATATATTTCCCATTTATTTTTTCACAACAACATTATTAAAATCCCTGACAATGCAGGAAATGTAATTTAAAGTATTAGGACTACTGCTGAAATCTCTAGATCCAGATCGATTATCTAATAGTACAATGAAACAATAACTAACAGGGGATATAACAAAAGGCATGTAAATTTTGAGAAATTGTTTGTATTTCCCAGAAGATAAGATCGTCTACATCGAGTAACCATTGGGCAAACCGTATGTTTGATTGACCAAAACCATCATCAAGATTATTCTGTGGTTTGACCATTGACTATATAGGATTAGATTGAAAAGTCAATTTAACTTTCTTGAGATTTCTAGTCTGAAAGAAATGTGTCCTTAAAATAGAAGTGTACAAAATCGTAACACACTTCCAGGGGCTTACAGTAGGGTTTAGGTTTACAATCGAGTAAGCCTACAGTACTTTTCTCTGTAGTTGTAATAAAAGAGCACCCAGCAGTTTCCAAATATGTCGTTAAATGAGGTAAAAATAATTAAAATTTAGTCCCAATTAATGAAGGAATGGCATCAGTTCTGAACATACTGACCATAATTATAATACAGTAAAGGCTACCGTTGATTCATATGGCAAAACAGTAAACTTACTGTATGTTGAATCTGTGCACTAATTCATCATCATTTACAAAGAAATTCAAACAATAAGGAAATAATTGCTTGCAATATTAAAACATTCTATATTATTTGTGTAACTGGTGGGCAATGGCAGTTTGCACTCGTGGTACACATTATTTTCCTACAGTTACTATAAATCATATAAATAATTAGTCTTTGTACAACCATTGTACAACACGTTTTTAGGTTAGGCTAAATCATTGACTATTGGATACAGAAGGTTAAATCCAAACATTGAACGAAATGGGAAACGCTGCACCAGCTGATCTTAGTCGTAATATCTTTACGTGTTGCCAACTTATGTTCAAGCGTAAACGGGTTACGTGCATAATAAAAGCACGCTGTTTTGTGTTGTTTGGTTGGAATACTGGTGTGCGCCAAAGTAAAAACTGTGCGTCAAAGTAAGGCTTTCTGTACTATAATCTGTGCAAGGAAGCCCACTTTTTTCGAGTAACTGTAGGAAAAAACATTTTAAAATAGTTTGACACAGACTTATAAGCAGTTATTGAGATTGGCACTTAGGTTCATTTCTGGCGCATTTCCATACTCATTCATGCCCAAAGGCACGTAGGGGTACGGTTTTTCTTATCGTCACCATACTTCATATCAATGAATTAAAATCTCGTAACAAGCCAAATCTTCCACTATGGCTATGCGTCAGTTGTTTTATGACGGCTATTACACTGTTTACATTTAATACTACATTTCATCAGCCAGTGTTATCGTAATTGATAAGAATGTTAGTCTACAATCGGCAAGTTACTGGGCTTTCCTTTCAAGTTTCCTCGACCTCGACAAGACACAATTATTATTCCTTCGTTTAGTTTACTGATTCCATACTGATAACCATTGACAAAATACATAGCTAAACGTAAATTGGGTAGACTAGAATTAAAGACCGTAAATTATAGGTCTTACTTTCCACATGAGTCACTGAACTTGCTTGTCTTTTCCAGGAGTATTTCGGCGCAACTCATTCAAAAAATCATCTTTTATCAATGGGTAGCATGTGGCATTACAAGCTACTATTTATTTTTTTTGCTGGGTTGCACCCGGCACGTAATCGTTCTGCATCCGTGGACAAGAGAGTATGGACAGGATATTATAGTTGTGGACAGGGTAACTCCGGACCAGGAAAAGGAGACCTACCTGCCTCGGCTATTGTAGAGTCGCCCGACCAACCGACCCTAATTAATGTCGCTTGGCTGCGCTCAACGAAAACAACAACTAGATACCCAATACCATAAACTTAAGTTAATTTATTTACAAAAATTATTATTAATATTGATTATCATATAATGTTTTTTTTTTAAATGTCGATCATTTTGAAACTAAATTTTATGTAAATCGGCCAATTTTGACCATTTGTGCCGCCAAACTAGTTTTTCTTTTAAAAACTAATTTTTAACAAACAATGAAAATTGAATATAATTTACATCAAAGCGTGAGCAAATGGAGGAATAACAAAATGCGTATGTATGAATGTATTAACATTTTATTATATCATAACCAAAATAAATAGATCGTTTGAATACAAATCTGAAAACATAATTTTAATCAGTAACTTAATTAACTGTACAATATTTCTACTGGTTCTAAATTTAAAAAAATGCAAAGGCACAAAGTACGAAAAAAACAACACGACATTAATTAAAACATAGAACACAGTGTGAAAGTTGTAGCTAAAATTTAACTAATACTAAGTAGGCAACAAAATTCGTTACTCATCCCAAGTCCAAATACTGTCTAAGTCGTTAATAGATTACGATACGTTAATCCGGAAATGAGCGAGAGCAACATAGTGGATACAGTTTGAGTTTTAATTTTAACTGGTGCGAGCAAATGGAAAGTATACGAGCTTTATTTTAACAACAAAACCGCAATTTTAGATTCTTTTGTAAATATAGTACAGTAAAAAAAGTTACATAGTATACTAAAAAGTTACATAGTATAAAAGAAAAACTAGTTTGGTGGCACAAATGGTCAAAATTGGCCGATTTACATCAAATTTAGTATCAAAAAGATCGACATTTTAAACCAAAACATTATATGATAATCAATATTAATAATTTTTGTAAATAAATTAACTTAAGTTTATGGTATTGGGTATCTAGTTGTTGTTTTCGTTGAGCGCAGCCAAGCGACATTAATTAGGGTCGGTCGGTCGGGCAACTCCACAATAGCCGAGGCAGGTAGGTCTCCTTTTCCTGGTCCGGAGTTACCCTGTCCACAACTATAACTGTACCACGACTTGTTTAGCGGTATCCACGTAGACACAAGCTGTGTACCTATATTCTTGGAATTGAGGTTCCTAGAAAGACGTCGCCGTCCCAGACAAGTCTAGACCTGTGACAAGAGAGAGCCCCTTTTGTCGCCTCCTTACCTTTTTCGATCCTTTGTTCATTGTTTCCACTCGAAACCAAAGAATATTTTAACACATTGGGAAATTCCAGAATCCAGAATATTCCGCACCGACGTAAAAAGTAGCTCCTCAGTTCCTGCTTAGGCACCTACTTACCTGCTTAGTTCCTACTAAGGCGAACTAGACCTTATTAGAGGGGAACAATCAGTGGCGTCATTTCACCAAATCCTTGGGGGGGGGGGGGGTACGGATTACCCCTCCCCCGTTTAAACCCCCGGAAACTTTTGCAGTTTTAAAACAAAAAAGAGGGGCTTAAGCTTATTTTAATTGTCAAAAGCACTTTGAATGAAAACAAAATTGTGGGTAAAATTTATTTAAATTTAGGCATAAAATTGATGAAACTAACAATTATTGACAACAGACAGAAACATAATAATATGTTGGTAAGTTAGTCATCTAAGAAACGTGATCAATAGTTTCATGGTGTGTTAATATTATTTTTGTTATTAGATTTATGACCAAATTCTCTTGTACAACATTTAGACCTATAGCAATGAATACGATTTTATTCGTAGCGTATAGTTTATAACAGTTTGATTTGATTTTAGCGAATTTACCTATAGGGAAGTAGTTACCAAATACAAAAATAACCAAACACACCACAATCCGACGCAATGTGCAAACAAAATACAATTTATGTCATGAAGTTTATCGTAGGTCTACACAATCAGAAATATGTTCGAATTTTAAACTTGTAACGCTTAATTAAGTCATCATATCTTAACAAAGTGATATTACATTATATTCAGTAATATTATCGCATAGAATACTTTTATATTTTTTGTAATATATATTTAACCACAGACAAGGGAAACAAAGTCTTTTATTTCCTTAGTCAATGATTTAACTTATCCAAAATGGGTAAAAAAGAAGCTAGCAAACCTAGGTGATCAGGCCTGAATCAATCAGTACTTGACTGACTTAAAATTTTTAGCTTTACTGGTTTACTGTTGGGAATTATTCAAATTAAGATTTTGAAGTCATAAATCGCTTTATTGTATCTCTTTGTGTACTGAAAAAAGGATACCGATTCGTTTTAAGCCTAGTTCAGCTTATCTCTCCCTTCCCCCCGTTAACACCCCTATTTGTCCCCAACTTTCCTTGTCCCCATCTTTCCTAGACTCGCCAGTAGCCCACACGTGTAAACGTAGAAGGCACAGATTGTAATCAGTGGTTCGCAGAGTTTATATCCATTGATTGCCAAATAAAACGAAATTTAAATATACTTGACGATAAGGAAATTTGAAGCTGGTTTAATGAGTTTCGTGGCACCGTAGTGTTTAAAAACGTCATTCTCCTGGCCGGCTAAAAACAACCGATGACATACTCGAAGAAATCCGACAGTTCTGCATCACAAGTCTGAAATAATCGATTGTCCAACGAAGTCTTCAGTTGAACAAACCTAAATTGGTCACTTTAAGATGTTATCTGTAAAAGATTGAGTCTTTGTGCCTAAAAAGATTCAGTTAAGAGATCAGATAAACCCGCCGATCGCCGTAAGCGTAAAGACTTTGCTGGTTTTACGCTCATATCAGATTGATGAAAATCTGAATTTTATTAAATCATTCCGAATTGTATCAAAGAATGAGAAAAAAGCTGTGTACTTTTCACTCCGATTTTACGTTTACAGATACACAAAGTAATTTACTTAAAAAAATGCTAAAACATACACTTCCATTTTGTGTTTACATACAGTAATGTTGTAAGTAGATTAATATATCCTGTAGTTTTGAACAGGTCGCGTGAATCACCGTCTGACCCAAACGTCCTGATACTAACGGAATCTAAAGCATTTTTTGTATGACCTATATTGTTTATTTTTATTTTAGGTTTTTAAATACCTGTACGACGCGCATTCCAAAACGAGGTACCCCGAGGCGTCCAGGTTTTGGCTCACAAAGTTGTAGCCTAGAAGCCGAACAATTCCGTCCAGCTTCTTGGCCTCCGCCAACAGGAGAATCTGAAAATACCATTTCACGACATAGAGAGTAAATTAAATTTAAAATCAAAACAAGTCAAGTGTTTTTGAACATTGCGAGTGTCATGAGTCGATTTCAGAAGAGAGATACGAGGCAAAAAGTATAGCTTAATAATGGACAATTGATAATTCATAATCGTTTACAATTAAATCAAATTTTAAAATAAAAACGGGTCACACATGATATGGAAAACTAATTTTGTTGTGCATCGCCCCTGAGTACTGAACGATAAGCTACTCTACTCTGAAACAATGCAAAATATGCAATTTATCGACTTTGACTATAAATCGAGGAGTACGCAAAAGCGATGGCCCAAAATGTTATCCCTTTTGTATCGAAAACATGTTAACTAAAATGCATGTTTACCTTTTTCTCATTCTCGTGGGTCTCACGACACCACTGAGTTTTTCTTGTTTGCCGCTTCGCCGCCACATCCAGTCCAGCACTAGTGGCCAATTTGACCACCGCCCCATACCCTCCAACGCCTAGGACGGTGGCCGCCTTGTTAAACTTGAAAGGCTGATCAGTCGCTGGACTTCCTGTTGGCTGATTTCTGAAAATAAAATTGCCTTTGTCAATAACTATCAACATACACTTACTAATTTTATATAAAAAAGACTACAACAATCAAACCACCCCGAACATAGGATGGTGGGAAAGAACCATCCAATTAAATTAACTTTAGTTAAATAAACCATTAAATTTCGAATTTTTTATTATAAAAGATGTTTATGTTAAAATTCAAAGATCATGTGCTTTGACTTCAAACACAAATGAACTCGAGTTATATAGCGGGTTGTTCACACGGTTGTAACATTACCAGGAGGTAAAAAACTATAAAGTAAGATATCAAAATTAAAAATTCGTTTGGAGGCACCTGTACGGAATATTACCCTCAAGTACGATTGAACTTGAAGCCGGCATTTCCGTGGGAAACCCCCGACTCACAACTCGAGTTCACACAGGTTTGAATTCAAAGTTTGTCATGTAGGAACTTGTCAATGATATGGCGTAGGCCTACCATAGTATAATCAACGGCAAAAATAATGCTCCGCCTCAATAGAGAAATATGTTATCGATGTTTACGGGACGCGGTGTAACTTATTATCAAGTAAATATAATATATAAGGTTAGTGCCTCAACGAAAAATCTGTATGACATTCGTTTTTGATCAAGTATTGGTCAAAGTTGATCAGGTTTTGATCAAGTGTTGATCAATTATTGATCACGTTTTGATCAAGTGTTGATCAAGGTTGATCAAGTATTGGTCACGGTTGATTTCATTTGGTATTATCTGCTGGGGAGCATGCTATCACACCACCTTGGAACCCTTGAATGTGGTCCAAAGATCAATTTTGAAAGTAGCTTTTAGAAAAAATAAAAGGTACTCCACTGATGCGCTATTCCGTGAGACGGGAGTATTACCAGTCAGACATATTTTCATTCAGTTTCTTCTTAGTCACACATTCAAAAACTCAAACACGATCCTTACAGCAGTCACACATCAACACTACACAAGATATTCACACAATGTTGGAATATCTGTCCCTCAGCTACATAAGTCAGTTCTAACTACCAACTGTTTTTATGTTGCTCAGATTCTATATCGAAATCTAATTCAAAAATATAATATTCAACACATTTTTAGTTTACCCTCAATACAGAAATTCAAAAAACAGATGCTTGTTTTACTGCACACGATTACCAATGAAGAGGCCGAAACTTTGATCAGACCTAACCTTACTTGACCCTGACTAAACAATCCTTGACCCTTCGACCCCCCGCCCTCACAATGTCTCCTGTCTTAGATTGCACTGGCTTTGGCTGTCGTCGCCGACATTCTCTTATCCGCTAAACGATCAAGTTAAATTAACAAGGCTTAAAAACCTTCCCAATTTTAGTGTGTGCCCTCAATTTGCTTAGACTGATAACAGCCAGGCCTACGCACAGGCACCTGCCATGCCATAAGTAAGGCAAATTTTATTTTATTTTAGAAATATTGTACTGTTAGTTGTATAGCTACTCTCTGTTTTAGTTTACATTCTTGGGATAAATAAACGTTTTTCATTTCATTTCATTTCATTTCATTTCATCCTGTGTAATGTGAATCTTGAGTCAAAACTGAGTGAGAAATTGACAAACTATTGAAACAAATATTGATGAGAGCTAAAATATGTGTATTAAATATTGAAAATAATAAGAATAAATATTTTCTGTAAAAAATGTCTTAATTACTAGTTAGTAATTAGCTTGTAAAATAATGTTTTTTAGTACTTTATCGATAACATTAAAACTAGGCCTAAGTAAATATGTTCATATTCCACTGAGCTCCGAAAGAGGTAAAGTATGTTTACACCTACAAACTAAGGCAAATGCCTTCAGTGATTACCGTGGATGGAGTCTGTTTAGTTCAAGCGAATCACGCAGGAATAGTTATTCCATGAGTCACTCACGGGAATAATGGTTTCACGGTAAGGCTGATCAGATGAACTGCATTCTTTTATGTATATCGTTAAAATTACTCCTTCCTTTTTTTGTATTTAACGCAAATGCCTTCAGTGATTACCGTGGATGGAGTCTGTTTAGTTCAAGCGAATCACGCAGGAATAGTTATTCCATGAGTCACTCACGGGAATAATGGTTTCACGGTAAGGCTGATCAGATGAACTGCATTCTTTTATGTATATCGTTAAAATTACTCCTTCCTTTTTTTGTATTTAACGCAAATGCCTTCAGTGATTACCGTGGATGGAGTCTGTTTAGTTCAAGCGAATCTCGCAGGAATAGTTATTCCATGAGTCACTCACGGGGATAATGGTTTCACGGTAAGGCTGATCAGATTAACTGCATTCTTTTATGTATAACGTTAAAATTACTCCTTCCTTTTTTTGTATTTAACGCAAATGCCTTCAGTGATTACCGTGGATGGAGTCTGTTTAGTTCAAGCGAATCACGCAGGAATAGTTATTCCATGAGTCACTCACGGGGATAATGGTTTCACGGCTGATCAGATGAACTGCATTCTTTTATGTATATCGTTAAAATTACTCCTTCCTATTTTTGTACATATATTATCTCCGTCTGCAAATAAAGGAAATGCCGAAGTTAATATAAAAATTGCCCCTTAAGTTAATATCCGGTGAACATAAATAAATACTGTAGACCTACCTACTAATTATTCTTTAACACCCGATTTATTAATGATAATGATCATTTACAGTTAACCTTTATGCCAATCCAAATATTTAATAGTTTATTTGTGTTGGTTTGATTTAATACCATTGGATATTCCTTAGAAATTAAAACAAAGCACAATGCAAATTTTAAAATAACTGATTAATATAACTCCGTCGTGTTTACAATAGACATATTCAAATGTAATTGAACTAAATGCCGGCATTACTATGGGAAAGCCCCGAGCTGGAACTCCAATTCAATCAGGTTTGAATACAAAGTTTTTCGTATAAGAACTACATGCATGGTAAATACAATAGTATGATCGGTTGTTATTAATGGCGGTAGTTGTTTAATGTAAATTATTGATTTATAAAAACACATTAACTGTAACAGTCGATGTGCTAAAATTATGTAATGTCAATCGATTTCATAACTGATTTCACAATCATCATTGCGAGCGAAATGGGCTGTTTCTTCGTGTTATACAAACACGGCACAGCCGATTCTGTAAATACTATTAATTGCCAAAAAATATTATGTAGTGTCGATAGATTTCAGAACTAATTTCGTTTTCAATAAGTAATCGTTGTATAACCGTTATACTATTGACCCCACGTTTAAAACAACAGATATACTTAATATATATATATATATATACAAAACATTACCGTGTCGCAGAAGGGGCATTCTACCCTTTTTACGGATTGTCTGTGTGAAGTTTTTGCCACATTCGTCACAGAGCACTCCCGCCGGCTTTCCACACCCCTTTTTGTGGCGGTTGTACTCTGAGACCCTCTTGAACGTGGCAGAACACTCTAAGCAGACAATTTTTTTCTGAAAAATAACACATGCCATAGAATCCTAAGACAGACAAGGGATGATTATGATTAACCCACTATACTTGGCATGAGTTACAGCGACACTCCACTACTGTAGATTGGAATTCTGACTAGAGCTAGTGTTTATAATATTATAGCAAAACAAGATTTTAGTCTTTAGTAGATTTCCATATAAAACATTTTATAATTAATTAATATACAAATTTACGTATTTCTTCGGGTTAACCAGCAAGAATTTGAGGATAGAAGAAACCTATATTCATTGGCTATTGAAAATGTTCATAAATCAGTTTTGAAAATTAAAAAAATGCTATTGAAAATGTTTGGAATAGTGTTTAAAAATTACCTCAGTTATGTACGGATGTGCCATGATCAATTTAAACGTCCCTTCGAGGCCACCCAACCTCTGACTGGGCTCGTCAGCAGTCAGCTCTTTAATGAACTGCCCCAGCAGAGGCGGGTGGCCCTCTCCGGCGTCGTCCGGGTCCCCCTTCAGGTACGTCAAAATCGTTTTCCCGAAGGCGAACCAGTCTGCCGCAGGGCTGAAACAATGATTTATTTCAGTTCAAGTGACATATACAAAAATTTCTAATAATGCAAAAACAGTATAGAAGTAGAGCCCATCATAAGCGCATAGTAAAACAAGCGCTATGTAAAAAAATTGAAAAAAACATTTATTGTAACAGAGTTTTTTTTTTATATAACATGAAGATTAAGTTAACGAAACGTATGACGAAAGAAATGGGAAAAAGGTATGCACGTATATGATATTTATCCGTTCAGTTCTCAAATTAAAATAGTATGGAAACATCTTACTATTAGAAATTTCCGGAGACTTGGCATATAAATTCCAAACAGATTGGCCTAAGACAATCACAAGGACCACACTTACCCGTAGGTCAAGGCATTGTTGGCAGCCTCTGGTGCGACATAGCCCGGGGTGTAAGCGCACCTGCTGCCGAGGCAGGTGATCTGAAACAGAGGGGAAAAAGTGTCACCGTAACAATATTGTAGACGATAGTTAAAAACTTAGTCAAACCTAGTGTTTTATCGAACCCTGTACAGAGGGCAATGCGGTTAATTGCAATCAAACATAATTGGAATAGCGTTACAAGAATACATTACATCAACTGCTGACATCATTCTAGCCGATCGACGGCACACGTAAGTTATCATTCTCACACCAACTCAGCTGACGGGCTATAACAAGGATAATAATAATTGAAATAGTCTTTATTAATAAAATATTATATCACAAAACCAATTAAGTTACAGTCAAATTTAACGTTAGTAAATTTAAAAGATTGCGTGGTGGTTCCGTATACTTGACATAAAACATATTTTTATACGAGGTAACTAATTTCTACGCATGTTGTTGGCTGTGTTAATGTGTGCTTTGACTTCAAACACATATGAACTCAAGTTCCAACGCGGTTTACTCACACGGTTGTAGGATATTTATTAAAATACAATTGAACTGAATTACGGTATTTCCATGGGAAAACCCCGACCGGAAACTCTAATCCAAACAGGGTTGAATTCAAAGTTTGTTGAGTAGGAACTTAATTTATGGGAAATATTATATTCTAATTTTTAGCTATGTTCGTTTTGCACAATGCTCGCTGCGTTGAATTTACCACGATTGTTAATTGATGAAGTCGAAATGTTATTAACATTTTAGTACGTTGTTGTTATGTTAATGTAGTATGTTAATGTTAATGTAGTATGTAGTACGCACAGTATTTAATCGACTTTAAAGATGAACACTTACGAGGTAGGCCAAGCCGAAATCGCATATCTTCCATTTTTTGCCTTCGGCAAAGAAGAGGAAGTTGTCATTGTGGTCATTGTGGGCTTGGGGTCATTGTGAATATACCTGCAAACAAACAAAGCGTTGTTATTGTTTATCAACTGTTTCAGTTTGAATTAAATACAACTCTACAATTAATTTCAACTTAAAATTGAAAGCTAAATTTTAAAATGAGTTTTGTAATGTTTCGTAACAGTAATAAATATCCAATATCTGTTATAATTGATAAAATAATAAGTCTTCTAAGCGTAGCGAAAAAACGTTCAAAGCATGAGTAAAAGTAGGTCATCCCATTTTTGACAATTTCAAAGTGCTCGATAATCTTCGAAATTCAATCATATAGTCTCGAATATTAATTACATATTTTATCCTCTTGTTTTGAAATGTATTATACGTAGTCATTATTTTTTAAAGTAACAGCAGACTAACGAGTGGACTAAGTGAACAGACAACAACTTATATACAAACAAATAAATAACAATTTTTTGCCGAACCTTTCTTATATCTTCGTGGATCTTTCTTATATTTCCAATACAATATTGTTTATTCATCGTTTTTTTATTGATATTCTTTTAATTCTTAATTAATTAAAAAAACACATATTCAGACCAATCTTGTTTGAAACTCACTTTAAATTCACCATTATTACGGTTAAAACAGGAAAGACTTCACAGTTGTTCAAATAGGTTTGAACTGTAATACAAACATAAAAATTAAAGCGAGGGTGAGCGTTTAAAAACGGGATGATTTGAGGTTTTTTTCATAATTCTTAATAAAAAACACCAAAACACGACATTTTTGTTACCTCACCCTCGCTTTAATTTTTGACAAAATTTTATCATTAAAGTGTCAAATTACTGGAAATTTTGTTAAGATTTCCAGAATACCGGTTATATTTCCTTTGGGCGGATAGGATTCGCCCCATTTCGCATACTAATTTACATGTATTTCTTATGAAAGGAGTTTTTTTTAATAATATATTAATTGAATAAGTAATAACTTGTAATATGTTTAACCAAAATAAACACATTGTATACTTTTCTTGTAGAAAAAATAATCTTCTTCAATTTTATAATAACCGTTTTTTGTACAATTTTGTGCTCATTGTTATAAAACTATCGTTTTATGAAGGCCGGTATGTTCAGTCAAGTTGCCTTTGTTTTTTGTATTAATTTTATATGTCTTTGTTTTTAACAGTCCGTCTGTAATTCCCATCACATTACCATATGTCAATTTTCATTGTTGCATTCATTCGTCTCGAATCACCGCTCATAACATCACGCATTCACTTTTCTCGTAATAAATTATACTTTTTATACCAAAACAAAACCTCGATTTTTATCTCTAATATTATAAATACGCCGCACATTTTTTTAGTATAGTATACAAAAAGTTGATAGTTTTCGAGATATAACCAAAAAGCTCTAAATCCGTCCCTTTACCCCCTCCACCACCCTGGCTCACAACATAGGAGTCAGGACTTTTGGTATGTTAACACCCTAAGCCCCCTGAACAAGTTTCTGAAGGAATCGCTTAGTTACCTGCCCACGCATTCTACACCCGCTTTTGGATCATTCATTGACTGGACTAGAAATGGTTTACTTTTGGGACTTGTGGTGAACTATACCATTGCCATATTGTTTATAGTAGTCGCATGAATAAAATATTACGGGCATTGTGGTACTTACTTCAAGTCGTCCATCATGTTTTGAAGACTTTCTAATCGGTTGCTCAGGATGAAATAAAAGTGTAGTGGTGACATTACTTCACACACTTTCACCTCTAAATACCACAGTGGCTCTGACGACCCAGAGGGCTGAATTTCTGGGGAATCTTGAGTAAAAATGGTGTCTCCATTCCTCATGACATCATTGGGAATGATTCCATTCAAAGACTCCGCCTGGACAATGTTAACATTACTGACCTGTAATATTTTAGTAAGGAAGAGTCTGAGGCACACAGGTTTTGGCACGTAGAAGTAAGGAATAGAAGAAACATTAACTAGTACACTCACGTTAGTGCTAGTATCTATCTTGGGGAAGCGGAATTTTATGCCACCGAAATTTTAC
The DNA here is from genome assembly GCF_028750875.1 of Macrosteles quadrilineatus. Taxonomy (NCBI): domain Eukaryota; kingdom Metazoa; phylum Arthropoda; class Insecta; order Hemiptera; family Cicadellidae; genus Macrosteles; species Macrosteles quadrilineatus. The sequence continues at coordinate 3,971,046 of NW_026542596.1, read as the reverse complement.
TTTATTTAGAACAAATTTAATTATAAAATTTATAGTGTACATGCCCTAATGCTACCACCGTTATTAGACTCCCTCCATTAATTTAGCTCAAAATGTACAGCCCGGATTTTTACCCTCTGTCGGGTCGCCGTAATTCTACCCCCGGATATTTACCCCCATGAAAAAACGCCAACGTCATTTTGACGTCACGAGGGGCGGGGCCTATACACGGTCGAGAAACAGCCCGCGACTGGAAATCTACCCCCGTACATCTACCCCCAGACATCTACCCCCGGACATCTACCCCCGGAAATCTACCCCCGGACCCCCCGTGGTCAGCCCTGCCATGTATCGGCCAACATTCATTGTTGTAATTGAATTTATTAATTGCTTTATGTAAATCAACTGCTCTTCGGTTAATCATTACCCTCTAATATCTAGCATTAAGTATGTGATATGTCATTGTCTTGTTTAACATTATCTATCTTCCTAATAAAATAAGCTGTAACAGCCCTTTTTCACCCGAACTACTTCACTGATATTTACGATTGAGGTGTAATTTTAAATCTTAAGATCCAGCGCAACGAAAATGGTATTTAAAACTATATGTTGATAAAGGGCTTAAAAAGTGTGATCCTTAAGCATTTTATTTATTTCCAGACAGTGATTTAAATTGTTGACTAACTTTCACATACAGTAACAGCTGCGGCGCATGCATGAGCGCGGATCGGAAGTGTTTATCACAAAAGATTGACCAATACGATTTTAATACTATTTAAAGGTTCTTCCAAAAGAAGAGAAACCAGATACCATTGTAATAATAACTCTTATGACGTACGGTATGGGAAATATTTTATTCATTGAATGATCGACCATATTTTGTAACTAACGCAATAGTCATTACTGTATTGCTTTTACCAAAGATTACGTAGCATTATGTAATCTTTGCTTTTACACTTATTACTCATCAAAAAAGCTAAAGAGCTAAATGCTCAAAATTTTTATTACTCCAATCTATCTATCGCAGTTATATGAATTAGCATAAGCCTTGAAAGTAACCGTCAATGTCGACGGGTTTCACCTAATTCTGTTCTGTATACTACCTTAAAATGCCTCATTTTAACATTTTACTGGCAGGAAACCTGCTTATTCACTTCCTATATGGTATTCTTATGAATGAATCTTTTGAACACTTATTTATGGTCATAAGTTGACAAGTTTTGTTTTAAGGCAAGATTTTCCTATAAGACTTTATACATTCTCTGAATATGTGAATGTGCTGCAATGGGGGTATTTAGGCGTACCGTTGATATATATTAAAATATATTAGGCTTTGCTAAAAAAATTGAATGTGGCCATTATTTGAATTTTAATAATTATTGTCTTATTTTAGGTCTTTAAGAGAAAATACTTTTAAATCCTTTCTTATTACGCATCTAAAATCTTAGAAACTATTTTTTTTTACTACTAGGTGATATGAACAATTTACCATTATACAACTGACTTTTAATGATCCTCTTTCTCAATTTAACAGTTTACAACTGAGTTTTTGTTTACTAAACAATTATCACTACTAGGCCTACATTGAATAAACCGGAAGCTCACCACAGTTTATTCACTTCATCCTTTAAGAAATGTGTGTAAAAACAATGGTGCAGTACGATGTAACACTTGACCATGTGAAAAGTGCGCAATATTATATTATTTTCATAACTTCTCATCTCCTGTTTACAGTTGCAGACGATCTATTAATGTTTTCACAACCTGACTTAAAAATTGATCCGATGAGTACTACTCACATTTCACTTTTAAACTGTTATTGTATAGTGTAAAAGTTGGTCAACCATTGGAAGCACCTTCTATGACTAAATCAAAGGCTTAGGTCAACCTCTTGAAGCCCTAATCGAAATATCCTTTTAATTACCGTACCATTTTGTGCTGTGCTAGATCTTAAGCTTTTAAATGACACCTCAATTGTAAAAGTCAGTGAAGTAGGTCGGGTTGAAAAGGACTGTTAGGTCTACAACTTATTGAATTATAAATATGGTTTACTACTGGGTATAAGAAGGTACAGCAATTTATAAAATCAATTACAACAATGAATGTTGGCCGATACGCGGCAGAGCTGACCACGGGGGGTAGATTTCCGGGGGTAGATGTCCGGGGGTAGATGTCCGGGGGTAGATGTCCGGGGGTAGATTTCCAGTCGCGGGCAGTTTCTCGAACATGTATAAGCTCCGCCCCTCGTGACGTCAAAATGACGTAGGCGTTTTTTCATGGGGGTAAATATCCGGGGGTAGAAATCCGCTACCCCCCTCTGTCCATATATAGAATTTGGTAAACATTGTTTTTATTAGTAGGCGTTTTTATAGATATACGTTTAATTAGCTATTTATTTTCTTACACTTTTGACATGATATAGGAAAATAAAGCTTCTGAGGCAAACATCAAAATAATTCAAAACGTATATTAACTGAAGTTTTCCTACTGTTTCAGTGGAAACAATTGTCCCTTGAACAATTATCATATCCTAAACACTTTGATAATTTAAGGGCGAAGTTTGCCTCAAGTACGGTATTTACATGGTATTGCATTACTATTAACATTACTTTTACTTTACATTACTATTAGTAAAAACTTTTGTTTTTCAAACCCAAACAAAGTCTGGCAATACAAGAAGCGACATTTCAGCCTCTATTTATTAGGCTAGTAAAATATCTACAAGCATACCGGCCACTTGTGGTCAACTATACACGCCCAATCCTGTAGACTAGGTTTTTCGGGCATCAGAGTTACCAGTAAGATAATTTACTCTTGTCACAAAGCAAAATAATATTTACCAAATTCCATACATATATATATATATATATAATTTGCGCTTTGGTAATTGCCCAGAACCGTCAGGAATATACTTTAATATTATTCCTGACACCTGTAAGTCCTAACTACCGACAGGCTTTGACCAGAACGGTTACAACTTAACCAATAAAATCAGAGATGAATATACTAATATTAACTATCAAATCCTATAGCAAAATTAAAGGAAAGTTGCCACTCACTACTATATAGCGGGTCTTGCTCTCCGATACTGTTCAGTGTTCACCGGTATCACCAAGGTATACCAACTACACCGATGTCCGCGTCAACTCGCACTCGACGACGCGACGTCTCCACCAGACACAAGCGAACTGCTCCAAAACCACGACTCGAATGTCCTTCCTAGGCTATCCTGTAGTTCCAGGATCAGACAGGCTTATCCGAACTGATAAGCCGGGTCAAAGGGCGCTAGCTCGCTTCGCCGCTGCCGCTTTTGGATGTCAACAATAGGTGGGCGGTTATAAAACAATATCCTACCCGACTAGGAAAAACTGCTAATAATGTGTGCTTAGGTTTGCTTATACAGGGAAAGTTAAAAAGGGGTTTTATTAAAACAATTGATAGCTTGAAATGAAATCTATCTTATATACTAAAAAACTTTTGCAAAACGTATGACAGCTAGCCTGACCATACTACTGGACCGAATTACATGCGGTTGGTACCAAATGAAAGATATTTTCCTGTAGATGTGCAGAATCCCTTTATAAATTAAAAAAGGCTCAAAAATAAGCACAAAAAATGAATTTAAATTTTAAGATAATTAACATGGACCTTATGGTTGCTATGATGGTGATGAAATAACAACAAAATATAAACAAAAATCTAAACAAATTAAAGAAATTCCAATCACATGTTTTATTTAGAGCGTGGGTTTCAAAATACATACTTTCGGTCTTGTTTTTGACCATGGGGCGATCTCTCGTACTTATTTCATACGCAAGCAGGTTTTTTGTGACAATTACTCCTCCGAAACTACTGAACCGATTAACATGCTTTTGGTGTCATTGGAAATAGCGTAACGTGAAGTTGTGCAGGAAACCTTTTTTTTTAGGGAAATAATTAGAGTGAGGCCTTGGGGCCCTTTAAAGTTTCGTATTTATCCATGTGATTAACATGGGAAACAAATATTATTATGAAACTCTAGCTGTTGTTAGAAATTAAAAGTGAAAAGAAGAACATATGTTAATTGTACAACAGTCAATAAGTTTGCTAATTTAACAGTTTGCTACAAACATTTACTGACTTGGTTGAAATGAAATATTTACTATTTGAATTCGAGTTGGCATAAATATTACAATGGAAAACAGCGAGAGAGCCTGGATAAATTGATATACTAAAAAGAAAACTGAATTATTAACACTGAATCTTAAGTGAATCTTCTGATTTCTTAAGTAATCATTGAAAGATCCGATTTGCAAACTCTCGAAACATAGGAAATACATGAAACACCACCAAGGAGAAGAAATAGAAATAATATTTTTTTAGAATTTATAATCGTTATTATGGACAACCTAATATGACTATGAGTAAGGATATTTGTAGAAAACACAAAAAAACAAGATCAGCTTTTGAAAAAGTATAATATATTTACAAGAAATGTTGATTATATCGATCTGTTATGTACATCTTGAGTATTTCCATAATCTTTGAGTCGAATCTTTAAAAGTCATCAGAAATTATGACTGATATTCATTTTAAAATAACGCCTGTAATAATTAGCAATTGCTCGAATTCGAGCAACAGGTAAACTAGTAAAAAATATTATCCTAGCTTGATTAAAATTCATCAATAATCTAGATTTATTCTTCGTAACAATCACAGAAAATTTTTAATTTACTCTTATTTTTGGAATTTTTCACCGTATTCAATAGTTAAACGACATCTCTTTAATACTAGATTGTTTGTTTTTTGTTGTTTTTTAGCCCCACAAAATAGTTTGGAAGGGAATTGCAAAACTTTTGTTATGGCGGTCGAGATAAAAATATTAACCCGCAAAACAACCCCATACCTAAAATACGATTAAGCTTGTTCACGAACTCATTTGAATAAACGTAGGTTTATAAGTTACCACCAAATTCCATCAAAATTGGATATTTAACTGAAGTTGTCGTGCTAACGGACATACACACATAAAAAAGCTTAGTAGCTTGGTATGAAATACGTTATTTTCCACAGAACAAACTTTAAAAACTATAAATTTACATGCGTACTGCCAGAGTGATCCTGTATAGTCCTTATGGATATACTCCTCGTCATCAGATCTTGTAGAAGAAAATTTAAACACTGCCACTTCTAAAATGTCGTCAAGACTACTACTTTGCACAGGTCAGAACATAAAATTCAACAAAACATGCCTAGACATGAATGTAATACCAAACTATGTACAAATAAAAATTAAGAATAAAAGTTTTGTAGCTAAGAAAGTTAAGTCGTTGGCAGAAGTAATATGGGTCAAAAACGAACTTAAATATTTATACAGAAAGAAAAATTTGCTAAATACTTTACTTATGAGAAAACATTTAGAACTATTGAACGCATTGCACCCATCACAAATTGATCAAGTAATCAATAATATTGACAATAAAGTCAATAGAATTATCTTCCAGAAAAAGAAAACCCAGAAAAAGAAATTAGATAAATTAGTTGAACAACAAGCTAAGCCCATTGAACAGTTTTTAATAAATCATCAATTTTACCCAAGAGTTAAAAACTACACAGATGTCGTTTTTACTGACGACGAAATGAGCATTCTTAACAAAGGACTAAAACATAGTTTATCAGGTGGAAATTGGAATAAAAATTTGATATCTGAAATACTGAATGCTGAAATTGCAATTTGTTCCATTAATGACGAAAACTCCAGAAATTATGTGAGATATGTAATAGATAAGAAAGTAAAATCTATTTTAGATAGTAAGAAACATAAAAATAATTCTCGGAAAAATGAAATTAAACTCATAAAGACAATAAAGGAAAAACTTGTAACACATGATTCAGTCGGTTCATAAATTTGCGAGATATTTCCACCCCCCTCCCCGGATCTTATTTTTTTAATAGCAAGGTACCACCCCTTGTGACATATCAAATGAAATAGCATGAAAAAAGAAAATGTTTGGTGAAATTTATTTTTCATTTGATATGTCACAATGGGGTACCTTGCTATTAAAAAAAATTAAGTTCCGGGGGGGGAAGGGGGGGAATATCTCACAAATTTATGAACCGATTTTCATTTTTTTCATCAAACATTTTCTTTTTTTCATGCTCTTTTATTTGATATGTTACAAGGAGTACCTTGCTATTTAAAAAAAATAAGTTGTGGGAAGGGGGAAAAGGGGGGAATGTGAATGTAACGTTGAATTTTAAAAAAATGTGCCCCCTACGTCAATAGATGATTCCTGCCAACTGCATATTTCTATCTATTGCGGTTTTTACATACATAAAGATGCAAGTTAAAAAAAAAAAAACACCCTGTATATATATCTATATATAGATATATACAAATTTGAACGAATGGTGTTTTTGGCCTCTGGGGACATCAAAATGAAAAAGTAAATCGGTCCCGGGCCTAGGTCTTACCATGAGACCTACGGTAATAGCTACTTCCCTAAAGGGAAATTCGCTAAAAACCACTAAAAATAAACACTTACTCCTAGCAGCATGGTTATGCAATCCCTCTAGCCTGGAAAACAGCTTTCCTCCTTCCAACGTGCAAAGTGACGCTGAGCATGATACTGCAACGCCAACGCTGCTCTCCACTTTTCAATGTTTTTACACAACGGCACACAAAATTGTCCTTAATGATGTTTTATTTTCCTTTTTGACCTAATCATAATTATCACACTAACACAACACTATTTACTAAAACACTACTATATATACACACAATTATATCTAACTCCGACATCCGATCTGACTTGTATGGTGTTCACTGTTCAAACAGAGACTGCAGAGAATGAAAAATTTAGTGGAAAATAACAATGGTACAAGGTACAACTAGGGGTGGGATGGCTGCAGGCCACATTCCAGAGTCGCTAAGTCACATGAGTCAGAACATGAGTCAGCGTCCTCCTCCACAGGTACGTACCTGTGGAGACCCGGGTTCTTTCCATGCTTGAGATTAGTGAACCTTTTTGTTTTTTGGGGATTAAAATTTCCCATTAAAAGTTCCCATTATTTCTAATTTAGTGGGATTATATTACAGTAAACGTTAGTAAATTAGTAACTAAAAATTAGTAAAAAAATAATATTGAAATAAAATGGAAATCATTTGATATTGTATGAATTATATTACGAATGAGTATATATATATATATATATATATATTTATACATATTTATGTTATATATATATATAAAACATACATATATATAGCCTAATGTATAGTAATAATAATATAGAATACTAGTGTTAGTGTTCTTAATTTTGTTATTTATTTATAATATAACGTAATAAACGTATATACAGTATACTCTCCGGGCAAACTAATAAACTGGTGAGCATTCAAATAACGAATTTGATACCATAAGAAACCAAATTTCCCTATATAGGGGGAAATCCCTCAGGCTGGTAGGAAAGAGACAAGGGCCGTTGCCGTTGCTGTTTGCTTTTCTAGGAGGCTGAGGGTGTAGTACAGAATGGACATTTCCATCCCCCCCTTCGGAAGTCCCTGCACTGAATATGTCGTGCGTAGTCCCTATCCTAGCCGGCCTGAAAATATAACAAGTTCCTGCCCAACTGTCTTCGAATTGAGTTTGTAGCCAAGATTGACTCAATCCGATAATCGATTGAATTACTACAGGAAACTAATACAAAATTGTATATCCCATCACTATATGCGACTTAAATTATAGCATTAATTAAAGTACAGAAGGTGATACTAATGAAAATTTTATCGCCAGAATAAGCTCTTATGCGATTACTAATTTGTTTTGTAGGCCTAAAGGAATAAGAAAGAAAGATGTTTAAAAAAAGCCAATACGCTTTTTCGCTGTACGCTTTTTTCGAATATTCAAATTTCTCAGTGGCCAGGAACCCTTTTTCAACAAAATTGGCAAATTTTAGAGGGGAAGAAAATTTACTTAAAAGATAATACAGTATGAGAAAGGGGGTACCGATGGTCAAAGTACCTACACCGCACAACATTACTATTCTAAGCTCGGTCATTTAAGAGTGTTGAAAAACTCAATGTAACTGCAAAAAACGGTAGGAAAGTAAAATATCTGTTAATTGGATTTTAAGTCATATTAAACCTACTGACCGTACCAACAGACAGAAAAACAAAATTCCAGGGGTGAGGGGTCAACAACTAAGACAGAGGTATTGGTCATAGCAAAGATCATCGATCTATCGATGACTGAATTGGATTGTCGACTAAAGGTCAGCTTCAGGCCGATAACAGAGCTGTGCCCCTCTCTGTCACTTACTCACTTATCGTATTTTATCTATGTGTATATTAAATATATTTTTTGATTGTTCTACTTGATATAAGGAATTTTAAGTGACGTTTTTAGTAGGTTATCGTGTGTTTTAGAATATAAATTTGTCTGTGATTTCTTTAGTGTATTTCTGAATGGGATTACGAAGTTATATTGGATGAATCTTAAACCACACCCAATCACGCGTACTATAATACAATTTTTCAAATAAGAATACATTTGAAGTTCAACTTATCATAAACCCAATATTTAAAAATAAGAAATATACACAGAAAAAATATGCAGAAAATATACAAAAGAAATATACAGTAATATTTGTATTTGACTGTTGGTTTTCGGGTTTAAGTTTTGTTTGAAAAAAAGAGGATGAAATACGTACAAGTGCAATACCTATACTAATATTGGGTTTTAAGAAATGGTGAAGTAAGTTTATTATTTTTTTAACTACAATGATACAAACATGTCATTTTTAATTTGATTTCAAGCGGCAATTTTTTGTAATATCGAGTGTCAAGTGTGTGTGTTCGTTAAATGTTGAGTGCCATATTTTAACTAAATGTTTTAGGTTAATCAGAGTGCACTCTCCTCTTTGTTAATAGTACCAAACAATACAGGGTAGAAACAAATTATTTAAATGATTAAAATGATTTGAAGCTGGCGAACTATCAATAAACATAGAGTAAACATGAATAAATACTCAAACTTTACATAAAAACAGAAACATACATCAAACTGCCTTTAACTGATCCATAAGGATACACTTTTTAAGAGTATGTCAAATATGACGCTGAAGTAAGTGATACAGTCGGTGATACAGTATTGTTATATGTATTTATGCTATAACTAATTTTGAGTTCAAAATACAATTAATATACGAAATTACAATTTTTTATTAGTCAAAACTTGAACTACACGTTGTCTAACAGTATTTGTTGCATGAACCGTAGAATCCGGTCAAAACCGGTCTAATGTAAACAAATCTGTCACAAACAAAGATAAGTAAGCACTCGAATCCGAATGTTGACTCTCCAAGGTTCAGAAAAACCAACAGTCTGCCACTTATAAAACATCTTTGAAAGAATCCACCAACTATTGTACCCAGTAATATTTGATATTACAATTGATACAGACACGTAAAAGACAGGGGTGTGGGAAAGGATATAAAAAAAATTCTTTTGTTTTATTTCAAACTGATTTTGATTCTCCAACAATATTCGAATACGACAATTCTATTATTATTGTCTTGCATGCCAGCAAGCATTGCTATTTTGAGCTATTGTTGGCGATGAGTTCAATGATTTGGCCCTGAACTATGTAATGCACAATGGGTTTTGGTCTCATTGTTTATCCATACGATTTGAAAAAATATCGTAGTATTAACAATAACATAATTGTCTAAAAACATATAAAAATATGGAACTTACAACGAACAGAACCTTACAGTTTGGCGTTTTAAGAGACTTTATAATTCAAAATAAAGTGTATGAAGAGTTTGAACGAAATTTTAAAACCTCGACGTTTTACAGAGCTATAAATAAGAAATGCTCTTTGCAACGTTCTTGGATTCGAATACAGGGGTCCAAGATGGATGTAAACCACCTCCGCAAATTTTGCTCAACCACAGAATAAAGAGCAGAGAAGAGGTCTAACAATCGTACAACAAGAACCCAATCGTAGTAACCACAGTCTGAGAAAAGCTCTAACAATCGTACAACAAGAACCCAACCGTAGTAACCACAGTCTGAGAAAAGGTCTAACAATCGTACAACAAGAACCCAACCGTAGTAACCACAGTCTGAGAAAAGGTCTAACAATCGTACAACAACCCAATCGTAGTAACCACAGTCTGAGAAAAGGTCTAACAATCGTACAACAAGAACCCAATCGTAGTAACCACAGTCTAAGAAAAGGTCTAACAATCGTACAACAAGAACCCAATCGTAGTAACCACAGTCTAAGAAAAGGTCTAACAATCGTACAACAAGAACCCAACCGTAGTAACCACAGTCTGAGAAAAGGTCTAACAATCGTACAACAAGAACCCAATCGTAGTAACCACAGTCTGAGAAAAGGTCTAACAATCGTACAACAACCCAATCGTAGTAACCACAGTCTAAGAAAAGGTCTAACAATCGTACAACAAGAACCCAATCGTAGTAACCACAGTCTAAGAAAAGGTCTAACAATCGTACAACAAGAACCCAATCGTAGTAACCACAGTCTAAGAAAAGGTCTAACAATCGTACAACAAGAACCCAATCGTAGTAACCACAGTCTGAGAAAAGGTCTAACAATCGTACAACAAGAACCCAACCGTAGTAACCACAGTCTGAGAAAAGGTCTAACAATCGTACAACAACCCAATCGTAGTAACCACAGTCTGAGAAAAGGTCTAACAATCGTACAACAAGAACCCAACCGTAGTAACCACAGTCTGAGAAAAGGTCTAACAATCGTACAACAACCCAATCGTAGTAACCACAGTCTGAGGAAAGGTCTAATAATCGTACAACAAGAACCCAATCGTAGTAACCACAGTCTGAGAAAAGGTCTAACATGAGTGATATTCTACGTACCAACAATGGAGTCAATATAGAACCCTAATAGTGCTAGTGCCTGAAGGGAATAATCGAACATGGAAAGTACTTAAGGCAATAGTAGATTGATTGCCAATTTAGCTTATATTTAGACCCAATACCCAATACAGTGTTATAGAAAAGAAATCTTCCTTTTAAATTTTTATATTTTATCGTTGTATCAAAAAATTAAAAGATAAAAAGTCAATTGACGATCATATCAATGTATCCCTGAATAAAGACATCGACATGATATAAATCGGCTCATGAAGAACTTTGAATAGCGAAACATCTATTAATAAATTCACGTATCTGGATACATAACAGAGTATTTTACTTTCGGTGATTGTATGACTTTTGCCTCCGCTTGTGCTGAAAACCTTGCTCTCGCTGCCAAACGCCGGATTCGCGAGGTCAAAGACGACCAAATAGTTAACACAGCAAGGTCCAACGGCCAGATATTGTGGTATAAATATCCTTGACTTACCCTTCCGGTTCTACACGTCTGCTTGTATGTTAACACCCTAACCTGAATGTGTTCCGAAATTATGTATGCTAATATCCAGACCTGGATATGTTATTCCAAAAATAACTACTGTATCAACATCAACTACAGTAGTTATAACGTTGGCTAACACATGTGTTTTTGTAGGGTAGTAGAACTTAAGAAACTGCCAGTTAAAAATACGATAGCTAAATATACGGGGTCGGGGAACTAGACAGTGGTGTGGGGGGGGGGGGGGGGTTAACTTTGTACTTCCCTATATTACTCGAATTTCTCAACTATACAGGGTGTTGATAAAAAACGTTTCAGGACTTTGGGAAATGAATTCTCAAACTAAAAGGAAGAAAAACGTTTATTTGAAGATATGTTCGAAAATGCATATTTACCCAGTTATCCGCCATTTTGTTTTTAATACAAAAGAATTTTTATCTGTGAAGTTTTTCATTTGATGATTATGGAATTTGGTAACCATGTTAACATACACAAGACCTATAATAGAAAAAATAATAAAGTTGTTCCGATATTAAATTTCAAAATGGCGGCCTTAAACATAAATAACTCAAAAACGGCTAATTCTATAAAAATTTCAAGAATACTTTTTTTGGAATTTTTAGTTCCCTATCAAATGATACCAAGATCGAAAAGATCGGACAAGAGATAACTGAAATATACAGTTTTTTTGTGTAAAAATATGGCAAAGTTAGTCGGGGACCCCTTAATTTTGCCTTATTTTTACACAAAAAACTTTGTATTTCAGTTATCTGCCCGATCTTTTTGATCTTGGTATCGTTTGATAGGGAATTAAAATGCTAAAAAAAGTATTCTTGAATTTTTTTATAAAATTAGCCGTTTTTGAGTTATTTTAGTTTAAGGCCGCCATTTTGAAATTTAATATCGGAACAAATTTCATAATCATCAAATGAAAAACTTATTTTAGGGTTAAGTTCATGATTTGTGCTTTACTGTTTAGTTATACAGGGTGGAATGAAGTTAGTGTTACACTTTTTATGTGTTAAACTATTAGTGAACAAATGGCACCAATTTAGGTTTCCATACCCTCACAGGTTGGCTATAACAGACAAAATAAGATTTTTTCAAAATAATTGCAATTGCTTAGATAATATGGCTAACAAATTACAGGGCTTATACAGATGTTAAATCCCAATGACTTTGTACTATTGTTATTGGAAATTTAATGAGGATTCTGAAAATGATAATACATTTCAAATAAAAACAACATTTAGTGCCCTTATTGCCAAACCTAAATTCAGTGGCATCATTTCACCAAATTCTTGGGGGGTATTTTGCAGTTTTGAAACAAATAAGAGTGGTTTAAGCTTATTTTAATTGTCAAAAGAACTACGAATAAAAACAAAATGAGTAAAATATATTTAAGTTTATATTAGACAGAAAATTAATGAAACTGACAAAATTATTGACAACAGACAGAAACATAATAATATGTTGGTAAGTTAGCCATCTAAGAAACGTGATCAATAGTTCCATGTTAATATATTAATATTATATAATATTATAATATTATTGTTATTATTATTATTAATATTATTTTAATATTATGTTTGTTATTAGATTCATGACCAATTTCTCTTGTACAACATTTAGACCTATAGCAATGAATACGGTTGTATTTATAGCCTATTTTATAACAGTTTATTTTGGTTTTTAAATAAAACACAAGTATTTAAGTGCTTAAAAGCATATCAAATTTTATTATCAATAAAATAATTTGGTACAAAAGTACAAAAGGTTCTATTTAACTATATTGAACTGGTAGTTTTAGAATTTTCAAAATAAATTACGTAAAATTGATACACGTGTATAATTTTAATGCTTAAATAATTCATAAAAGTAAATAGTAAATGACAAAGCAATGCTTCTAAAAAATCTGCATATTTATGTATAGATAAACTAGAAAAGTGGTTGATCTTACAGAACCAAACAGAAAAAGTAAACGAATAACAAAACTACTAATTTATGTAAACTCAAAATGAGACACTAAAAAAAAATGAAACTGAGACACTAAAAAATAATATTTTTGTTTCAAATTACTAAATATATCAGCATTGTACGTGTTATTAAATTTACGGAAAGTAAATAAAGATACGTCTTATAACACTTAAAACATATATTTACGCTCGTACTGTTACTCACAAGACGGTAAATATACAAAAGACAGTAATAAAAAAGTATAAGCGTAAATATATGTACAAGTGTTATAAGACGTATCTTTATTTACTTTCCGTTCAAATTACTGTTCAAGAATAGGCAGATTTTTGTTTGCCGTGCTTTTTAGGATTTGACAGGAGAAAATATTTGTATATTAGCTAGTACAGTATATTTTTTGTCTCTAGCCGAGGAACTAGGGGGGGGGGGGGCGAAATTTTTGTGTCATCGATGACCTAGTTTTTTACAAACCATTTGAGCATTGCCCTCTAATGACAGTGTTTAGAGTTACAAAACATCGAAGACATTTTCTAATAACATTTATAAGTTTATGTGATCCGGTGAATTTTAACCAAAATACAGTATAGAAATAACAATAGTTAAATTCAAATACAGTACTTTATGAACAAATCCTACGTTGCAACTGAATACAGTATAGACAAAACTTGTAGTTTATCTAAACGAAGCCCAATTTACCAAGTATACATTCGCAACGATAACGATACGTTGAGTAACAATTTGATTGCTCGGCTTGGTCATTGTTGGGAGAGTCGGAGAGCCAGACAGAGGGGAGAAAGAACATTAGGGAGAAATACTTCCCCTCCCCTCTCCCCACACTCACAATGCATGACGAATTGAGGGGAAGTTAGACCTAGACGAGGGGATGAAGGAGAAGGAATAGAGGGGCAGGACCAGGACCAGTGGACCGGCTTTCCTTTGTGCACCAGCGACCAGCATCAGCTGTTTTATTTGACTTTTACTGCCAATGCAGAGTGTTTGGAGTTTGGGCTACGCTTCACCTGGGGATGGAGTAGACCTAAGTCCTATAGCAACTTTGGATGCGAGCTTCTTTGTTCTTTGTAAGAAAGTTGTCAGATTTATCGGGTTCTGATTTATTATGATTGCTGTGCAGAATTTACCGTCTAACATGACTCTGGATTTGTATACATCTATAGTAGAAGGTATGTAGTAACTATACAACTTCATACGCTCTTGTTAGGTAGGTGTAGAACTAAGACTTATGTTTCTAAACAAACTACATAGGTACATCTAGAGTTGTAGTTTCAATTCAATGTGTCATGATACTGTAAATTTGCTCAGACCAACAAAAATGATCACCTTAGCAACCTAGGGATTGAAAGCCCATGTTAACCCTTTTAACTCTAAATAAAGTGGTTACCCTAATTGCTGTAAAAATAGCGGGTAATTATTATAATTTCCCCATAAAAACATAAAATAACAAACAGTTTAAATTTTTGTAAAAAAGGCTTCACCAATTACGGTTAAGTTTAGTATTTTATGGTTCATAAAATGCCATACTTTCATCTGATAAGGGTTTGTTGGTAATCTCTTGGGGAAAAGTATGTGTCAGATTGCTGATACCATTTTATTATAACTCTTGTACTACATCCATGTTCTAAGAACAGCTGAAATTAAATTAAAATAAATCATATTACTGTACTTTTAGCAATTAAATTAATTAACTGGAATAATAAACCTCTCTGCTTGTAAACAAAGCTATGCTTACTGTATTATGAAGACAACTTACTTTGATTGAACTACCTATTTACTAGGTGGCGTTCGCAGAGGCATCCACAAATTTGAGCGGAGTCATCAAGGGTTCATATTATATTGTTTTTTATCATACAGCAGTAAAACAGTAGTTTTTTATGCATGCGTTGCGGGTCTAAAGTAGCATTTTTATTCTTTAGGGAGTAAAAATCGTTTTTAGCCTCTATGGAGTAAAAATCAGTTGTTGTCAACTCAGTTGTAAAGTTCGATTGTAAAAGATCTAAAATATGTATCGATTCGTGCTTCGTAATCATTTTAACCTACACAGTCTACAGTCTCTTCCCATAGCATTTTAGTATTGCAGATACATTAATAAATTCCCACACTCAACATTGCTCACCTTTACTACTTCCTTCATCACCCCCTACGTCGTGGACCTGTTTCCCTCTCTTCCCATTGCATTTTAGGATTGCAGATACATTAATGTAATGGCCAAAGACAGTTTCCACAATCTGCCCTGCTAGCCTTACTAATTGCTTCACAATTTCCTACGTCATGGACCTGTTTCCTTCCCTTCTCATAACAATTAAGATTACAGATACTTTTATCTAACTGCCCACACGGTTCCCCCACTCTGCACTGCCAGCCTTTAATACTTCCTTCACCACGTCCTCCGTCGTGAGGCCTATTTCCTTGCCTTCTCATAGCATTTTGGGATTGAAGATACATTAATCTAACTGCCACAGACGATAGTAGATACCTAATCGTCATAAACAGTTCCCATACTCCAGACAGCTCGCCTCGACTACTTCCTTCACCACGTCCTACGTAGCGGACCTGTTTTCCTCCCTTCCCATAGCATTTTAGGATTGCAGATCTCTTAATATACCCGTCATAAACAGTTCCCAAACTCCGGACTGCTCGCCTTTACTACTTCCTTCACCACTTCCTACGTCACGGACCTGTTTCCCTCCCTTCCCATAGAATTTTAGGATTGCATATACCTTAATCTAATCATCATAAACAGTTCCCACACTCCGGACAGCTCGCTTTGACTACTTCCTTCACCACTTCCTACGTCACGGACCTGTTTCCCTCGCTTCCGATAGCATTTAAGGATTGCAGATACCATAATCTAATCGTCACAAATAGTTCCCACAGTTTAAACTGCTTGCCTTTACTACTTCCTTCACCACTTCCTACGTCACGGACCTGTTTCCCTCCCTTCCCAAAGCATATTAGGATTGCAAATACCTTAATCTAATTGTAATAAACAGATCCCACGCCCCGAACAGCTCGCCTTGACTACTTCCTTCACCACTTCCTACGTCACGGACCTGTTTCCCTTCCTTTCCATAGCATTTTAGGATTGCAGATGCCTTAATCTAATCTTCATAAACAGGTTCCACACTCCGGACAGCTCGCCTTGACTACTTCCTTCACGACTTCCTACATCGCGGACCTATTTCCCTCCCTTCCCATAGCATTTTAGGATTGCAGATACCTTAATCTAATCGTCACAAACAGTTTCCACAGTCCAAACTGCTTGCCTTTACTACTTCCTTCACCACTTCTTACGTCACGGACCTGTTTCCCTCCCTTGCCCTTCTCATAGCATCATAGAATTGCAGGTACCTTAATATAACGGTCATAAACACATCCCACGCCCCGAACAGCTCGCCTTTACTACTACCTTCACCACTTCCTACGTCACGGACCTGTTTCCCTTCCTTTCCATAGCATTTTAGGATTGCAGATGCCTTAATCTAATCGTCACAAACAGTTTCCACAGTCCGAACTGCTTGCCTTTACTACTTCCTTCACCACTTTCTACGTCAAGGACCTCAAGCTAGTGTCGTAATTTGATTATATTTACGATCCATACCGTTTCTGTTCTAATATCTGTGGAATAATGCTATCAGCTTTTTCTTTATTTACTGCATTCAAAAACAGCTGATCATATGACTTTGTTTATGTGTCAAATACTGCTTCCATAAGGATTACATTGAAACTTTGAGACCCAGTGGGGCGGATTCCTGAGAGACTTTTTTAACGCCATATAGATGTTGGCACTCACCGATATGGCCTTTATCACCGTGCAAAATTTGAAAACGATTGATTCAGCCGTCTAGGAGGAGTTTGCGTATTACGAAATGCATAAGAGTCGACGTATAAGAGCTTCGCTCGCTTCGCTCGCTCCGCTCAAAAAATATAGGTACTTTACCACTTTTGAAAGTAGGTTATAATAGATGAGATAGGAAATAGTTTATTGAATAAAAACATGAATAGATCCAAAATACATAAAAATATGACTTCAGTCTCAGAGTAATAAAACAAAATTATGTGTATATATATAATATATATATATATATATATATATAAAACAAAAATTATGTTTTATTACTCTGAGCTTCAGTGAAGGATAATCATGCACACTACTTCTGCTTTTAAAATATATTGACTAACTGGTGGTAACATGAGTTCCCATATTGTGTGCTTATCTAATCACTCTAGTTCAACATGGAATCACATACTTTACTAAAACCTTTGACTAAAACACACACACTTTTTTACTGAGTCAAACTAATGGAATGAATAATTGTGAGCTATATGATATATATATATATATATATAGGAACTCATCAACTTGGTCAGCAACAAAAAGTAAGGCAGAAAATTGAACCTTATATCTTAGCCATTATGTTACTACTGTGTTCTTGTCAATAAAAAATTGCCTACAGCTGGTGCATATATATGGGATGTCTACTTTAGTATCCAATAGTAAATGACAAAACTTAAGAATCATATGGTTAAAAATAGGCCTTTGCCCTATTATACAGGGTTAGGCAAAAGTCTGGAACCCCCCAGTTAACTTTTTAACACGTTGCAGTAGGAAAACCAAACTCGGCACATATTTACAACATAAGAAATCATACTTTTTCATCAAAGTTACAACTTTGCCCCAGCCCCCAAAATGGGGTATTTTGGGGGCAGCCCCAAATTTTCAAATGTATCATGTGACCCTTCATTTTAAAGGGTTTAACAAGAGAAATTGAATGGCGCAAAATAGAAGTCAATATTGCACCCCTAATCAAAATGGCAGCCATTTTAATTATTTAAGATGATCAGGCAAGATAAGGTCTGGACACCCCCAGTTAACTTTAAAAATTTAATATTTTATACTGACCAAAAGGTGAATTCTCTTTTTTTTAGCGAATTTCCCATATAGGGAATAAGCTATTACCGTAATACTCATGGTAAGACCTGGACGCGGGACCAATTTTTTTTTTCGTTTTGAGGTCCCTAGAGGCCAAAAACACCATCCGTTCAAATTCATATATATATATATATATTTATATATTTATATATTTATATATTTATATATATATATATATGTGTGTCCGTCAGCACGATAACTCGAGCAAAAATGATCCGATTTTGATGAAATTTGGTACAAACGTGTAAACGTACGTTTATTCGAACGAGTTCGCGATCCAGCATGATCGGACCATGGGAACGGGGGTTTACGGGGGGTTTTATGGGGTAAAAATAGGTTTTTCCCATTTTTGACCCAAAAAACATAAAATTTAGCAATTTCTTTCCAAACCATTTTGTAGAGCTTAAAAAAACAAATAATTTAGTATATTGAAGCGTTATTATGCGCCTAATGGTTACGGAGAAAATACCAAAAATTGTACATTTAAAATTCCCATGTTATTCTTACGGAGAATAAGTAAACTGTTGTAGTTTGCTTGTTTGTGAACATATTTTGATCAAATTTGGAAAATGTTTTTATTTCTTACTAACTATTCACATTTTACAAAAAAAAAAAACAGTTTTACCCTCCCTGATGCAGCAAACCTAAGTACTTGTTAAACTAATTCTATTTAAATCAAGAATAAATGTTATATTTTTAAGTAGACATTTCAGTGTAAATCCAATCAGTCAAATGGAAATTCGCTTAGTCTGCAGGTTTGCTGCGGCGGGGGTATTATAAATTTTTACTGAGTTTAGTTTTCCTGCTATAACCTGTTAAAAAGTTAATAGGGGATATTTCAAAATGACAGGCATTTTGATTAGGGGTGCGATATTGACCTCTTATGTTGTAAATATGTGCTGAGTTTGGTTTTCCTACTGCAACGCGTTAAAAAGTTAACTGGGGGGTTCCAGGCTTTTGCCTAACCCTGTATATTTTTGAGTTATACAGAATTCACAGGTGAGTATTTTTATTTAATCAAAGGGGGAGAGAGGCAGCTTGGAGTTGTTATTTTTTAAGTAAAATTTTTTTTGTCTTAACTTGTACATTGACTATTTTAGCAAAATACATGCTCTTTGCCCACAAAATAGATTGTCAAGACAAGACTTGGCATAGTGATTTATGTATCACATATAGACATACTCAATTAAGTATGCAAAGTATGTTTAATTTATTTGTTTTTCGCCATCCCTCCAAAATGTGAATTATTTAGGGAATTATAATTGTATGGTTTCATGGCAAAATAAGGCGCTTTCTCGATTATTAAGTAAACCTTGCTAAATTCTTGCTCATGTGACTTAATTTCCTTGTTTATATAACGCCAGTCAGTCACACATTCAGGTTATGGTTACATGCCTACATGCCACTTGGTAAGGTAGCAGATGTCACTGTATACCCACGTGTAAGGTATTTGATAATGATCACGCCAATACCACATGTGTCAAGTATGATTCATCATGACACACTCATACCACACCTGCATGCTTTTGTTTTAATCATTCTCTTCAACTTCACTGCTTTTTGTTTAACTGAAGTGCTATTTATACTTTAAACTTGATTACAAATCAAGTTGAAATATTTACAAGTGTTTATTTTGATATATATTTCTAAAACAGTATCAGTTAAGTACCGAAATAAATACAGTTGTTGCTAAAATGATTCTAAGTGGATTCTGCAATAAGTTGTGTATGTTGTGGTAGATCATGAAACAAGTAAAATATAAAGATATTTTTATATTACTAGCAGTTACCTGGCGTGCGTTGCTGCGCTAATTTGTTCTAGCTTGGTATTTTAAGCCAAGTATGAATGGAGATGAGTGGCGCGATCTTGTAGTCTTGTTAGTGACTATAAGACCGACATTCCTTAGACATATGTATCACATATAGACATATCACTAAGTTACATAAATACCAAGTTAATTGGTAATTTGTTCTTTACAATAAATAATAAAAATGTATTAATAAAATTAATATAATATTTATTTTACCTAATTGCCAGTGGACAAACAATGTTTATTTTTGTTTTTTCATTAGGTGTATAAATATATAATTTTTTAGGCATACCTACCACCATGTGAGCACGCAACATACAGCTTTCCGAGTGAAAAGGGTGCATTTTCTAAATTAAAACCGGCGTGGCGATAGTCAGCCATTGCCTTTTGCCTTATAATGGTTATTGGGAAAGCAAGACGCAAAGGAAATTGTAGTTGCTTGAATTCAAAGGGTAATTTGGATGAAATCATCGGTATTCTTGGGATTAAGATTATTTCTCCTTTAAACTTATTCCAGATGATGGTTGCTTCGATCAAGTTTTGTGTCATTTTTTTATTGCCAGTCTGGTTCCGTTGCACAGCTTGGGTAGATTTAAGTTTCGCATTACTGTAGTATTATTGGAGTTCCTTCTTTTAATGACAATTATGTGGTGGGTTAGTGAAAAATTGGGAGGCTTTTAAATACCTAAGACGAACAATTATTATTCACTTAATAATTTATGTTAGATTGTGTATATAGAACAAAAGATAAAAATATTTTAAGGTATTGTCATCCCTTTTATTGTTTATAATACTTTGATTAAGGTTTTTGTTTTTACTTTTTATTTTTACATATTTAATAGAGGAGAATTTAAATGTTGTTGAGTGCAAAGGTGTGCTGCAATTGGGGTTTAATATATTTGGACTTATCCAAAAATTCAAATAGTTTCCTGTTCTGCATTCTGTGGAAACAGTATGGCACTATTTCAAATCATGACCTTAGACATTCCATCCCCATGTTAAATTTGTTACCAGGTTTTTTATCAAAATTGTGGTAGTTGATGTGAGCCATCTATAGATTGCGCTGATCTAAATTACTAAATTCTGTCTAGTGCACAAACCTTTTTACCAATTCAAACTTAGGGAATGACTTATGGTGAGCTATAGTCTAATAGCAACTGTTATGACTCGAGAACCTGGTCAGCAACAAAAAATAAAGTATAAAATAGAATTTTAGACACTAGCACATTCTGTGACTGGTTCTCACAACTACGTTCTTATTTAGTAAACAAATTAGCGAGAGCTGGTCCATATAAATGGGATATATATATGTTGGTCCTTTTAAAATGCCTTAAAATTAGTTTCATTAGTTGTTAATAACAGTATATAGAAGATATAGATATACAGATAGATAGATAGATAGATAGATAGATAGATATCTGTTCCATATATAGTATTTCATCAGCCTTTCAATTGAATAAATAAGTTACATACAAAAATTTAGTTTCTTGTTAAGACCAACAATGAAATTTTTGTCAAAACTTATACAATTCAGTTATGGAAAACAATGTTATTTCAATATTTGGCCAAATACGTTGATGTTCGACAAAAACATTGATGTATAAAAACATTGGTAGCGTCATCAATGTAAAAAACATTGAACAATGATAGAAAAATAGGGATGTTTTGAAAACATCCACTATCAATACTCTCATCCCTATACATCACACATTCCTCAAGCGCAGACACTTTGTCAACAAAACAAAGACTTGCATCTGAAGTGGAAACCGTAACTGCAAAGAGCTTTTCATACGTTAGTAGCAAGACCCTAATAGTTTTCTTTTCTCATTAAGTTCAGTGATACGTTTATACCCAAAACAAAGATGAAGTTATCTGATAAGGGTTAAGGTCTAGTTCCAGGCTGCCTCTAGAGGTTTTTCTAGTTTGAGTTCCTGGGGTTTGTATATTTTAAATCCTTAACGCTCAAATCCAAAAGCTTAAATATAGATCCTAGATATTACAAACTAAGTCCTAAATTGTAATTCTGTCTGTAGCGGAGGAAGCAGAGTGGGAAGTAGCATGTTCAGCTCTGGCCCAGAGGCTAGGTGAGGAGTTGAGGGCTGCCAAGTCTGCACAGTTATCCTGTGGTGAGGTGTTGCTGCCACGAGAGTTGCTGCCTACAGTCGCTAGCGAGATACTGGCCCAGTCCGTCTGCGAGCCCTGTGGTCTAAGGTAAACATCAATAATTTTTATTTTCTTTTGAAGAAGAAAATACTAAGACTATCTATAAATTAAGATCCCCGACAAGCTCCAATCTCGGCCAAGCATTCTATCACCATTCTCATCACACTCCATTCTACATTCATCCTTCACTTATATTTGAGTTACAATACGCACATAGGTAGCGTCCCCATCTCAAATGGCAATACTAAAAATAATAGTTCAAATCTTAGAGCAGTGCTGTGCTCTTTACTTAATCCAGTACTCATCTATCCCACACCTATGTGACAATTGGTCTTACTCTCTAACAGAAGATAAAAACGACGTGAAGGAAAATCTACACTACTGCCATGTATGAATGACAGAAATCTAGTAGTTCTAAGTAGATTTTAGTATCCTAGTTTAAGGTGTTAACTGTTTTTGAAGTCCATTTGCAGTTGACAAATAAAAAAAAAACAAAGACAAAACATAGTCCCTGAATAGATTTCCCATCCTAATGGAACAGCTGAAGCCAATTTTAAATTGTAAACAAAACACAACATCTACAGAAAACCGAACAGATCTAACAATAAAATTGGCTTCAGCTGTTTTATAAGGATGGAAAATCTACTAAGGGACTATGTTTTATCCATGGTAAAAGTGATTGAACCAAATTTAAGTTGTGAACCTGTCATTCTCTTTTTTGGATATGTGGAAATTATTTTCTCCCAATTCAGGATTTCTTGGTGCACAGAGGAAAGGAACAATTGGACGAGTAGCTGACAATTATTTTCAACATGTAGTTCTCCTAACATTTATCTCTGATGAAGTCAATCCATATAGATTTTCTTACCATTTCCCTTGGTTACAGGGGCTGCACCCTTTCCAAGGCACCACTGAGCACATAGCGACTCCTGTGAGAGAGCAGGGTGGGAAAAGAGGGAGACCTCCAAAAACGTTTTGAAACTCACAAATTTGATTGCTCAATTCTATCATGTTGTTTGTTTGAATATTTCCTTCGTAAAATATGAACAACCTTTCTAATCAGTAAAAATATTGATTAATAATATGCATTTACAGTCTTTTATGAGAGGCTATGAATGTGATTGTCCCAATCCCTGTACAATTTCTTCCATTAAAACATTCCAAATAGCTCATAACATTTCAAATACATAATTTAACCACGAAAAAATAACCATAACAGTTACTGATTTGTTTTCTGGCAACTCACATTGTAAAGGACCATCAAATTCTTACAGTAATTAGTTATTTTAAAACTCCTTTTTTTACTTAAAATTTTCCTTGTTTACAGGGGCTGCACCCTGGACATCCAGCTAGAGACTGAGGAAGGCAGTCAGGTGAAGATCAGCAGCATCAAGTGGGACCCTCAGATGAGCTCCACCTTCCTGCTGAGTCTAACGCTGAGGCAAGACACAACACACAAGTGGCGACTTTCTCAGCTGCTGAAGACTTTGACCAAGGGTCGCACTCTGGTCATCAGCAACAACTTCCTCCTACACAAGACAAGGCTCTACCGGTCCCTCTCTAACACCCAGTGAGTAATCATGTCAGATTTGACTATTGATACATCAAAGTAGACATCCCAAAGGCATTTTCAAGCTATAACCAGTTTTAAAGCAAAAGAAAACATGATGGAATTCAACCTCCAACAATGCTGTTGTCAGATAAGTTTTTCTAACCTTCCATCTTTTACTCAAACCCAATTGAAAGGATAACTAAAATATTTGTTGTGCCACCAAGACGGAAAACAGCGATTTGACTACAGCTCATTCTGTAATAGTCTCATCCACTTCAGCTATAGTTTTTCAATTAGTTAACTAGCCGCAGGTAGTCCAAACAGATAGGATGTCTACATCAGTACCATAGTCAGTGTTCCCTGAGAGTAAAGTCTGATAGTTACTTAGTTTTAAGTTTAGAAATAGTCTTATAATTATTTGAGATCAGTAAAATATTGTAGTTTAAAATAACATGGAACAATTTTAATTAAATTTACATTTGGTTGAAGATCGAATAAAAAATCTTCTCCAAATAGAAGGTTTTACAGGTTGATTAATTTTATTTTCATCATTCTGTCCGGAAAGTAGCCATCATTAGTTCTTTAAATCGCCAGAAAAATCATCGTTATCGGTTAACTTCAAATAGGGAACCGAAAAAACACATGGTAAATCTTTCGGTTCGCTAACCTCAAATTTTGTATAAGTGCATTATAAAAACGCTACTAATCATACGATATTAGAGTTATGTTTGTAAATAACAAAAATGTAAACATTGATGACGACTTTGCATAACCTCAAATTGTGTGGTCTAATTTTGTAACGATTAGAAGGCTATTTCCACAGTATGATGAAAATAGGTGTTCATCACACGGAACAAAATTGTCTTTTTGGTACGTAATCGTATTAATTAAAATGCCATTGCCTACGAAAAAACAACTTTCGCTCCTAGTGATAAAAAGTACTATTATTTCCACAACGTGTATATTTTGTCATCTAAAAAAATGTTTTTTTCTCCCATACATTTGCACATTTGTAATTCATATTTTTGAAACCAAAAAGATGGTTTCATTATTGTGATATTTTAGACTGATAAATGTAACTTAGTTGATTTGAGCTTTCCATGTGTGATGATTTGTATTTTTATAGAAATGATAAATATAGAGTAATTTTATTTGAATTATTTATTAACAAGTTAATGATTGTTGAAATGGTTTTATTCCGATAGGTGTAGAGAAAGTCTTTCACGAAAGTTATTTATTCCTTATATTATTTATCAACTTAAAGATGTATTACTTATTTATTTTGTATAATGTTAGTTTAAGAAGTAAGCTTTGTTGTACTGTTAGGTAGTTTATTATAGATCAATTTATGCTTTTTAATATTAGCAGTTTTTTTCACTTGCAAAGTTATTTCATTATTCATGTTAATTCGCCTCCCTTTGATAATCTAAATACTGTTTTAATAATGTGTCTGTATAACATTTAGGAATAGAATAGTGTTTTTTAAAATTATCTGTGGTTAGAGTAATAATTTAAAACTCGTGTCTTACCCTGTGAAATATTTGAGATTTGAATAAAGTGTCAGTGTAAAATTTAAATTCTAACTTCTTGACCTTTGTAGTTAACCACATACCTCAACTGAATATTATAAATTATCTGACTTAAATGCACTTACCTTGTGTATTTAAGGATGATTAGGATACTGTACTTTATTACAATATATTATGTTTTTCTCTTCTTTGAAAAGTAGAAAAATAGAAAACACGGGTAAAATGAAAAGAAAAGTATGATGTTTAAACTATGCTGTTAATTGGGACCATTTGAAAAAAAATATGTTTGAATCATTTTCATAAAAGCTTGATTCATTGTCTCTTGCATTTATTCCTTTAATAAAACATTAGTTAATCTTCGATGAGCCTTAATATTTTCCGCTAATCTTTCATTAGCTTCTGTTTCAAGTTCATCTTTTGTTGCATCTGACAGTGATTTTCCGTAACCATAGAATATATTTTCATTGTATATACGATCAGTCTTGCGATATGTTCCATGTATCTGTAAAGAATCATACAATGAAGAAAAAAGTCCTAATCCTTCTTTCTGAAATGGAATTAACCCTTCATGGATCTCTTTGACTTTAAAACACGATCGGTGACACACAGAGTTTTTTCTGGGTGTTGAAACATAGACAAACAATGTTTTTTATACAACAAAAATGCATTTAAATCATGTATAATCAATAAAATGTTTCATGAAATCATTAAAAACTTTGCTTTACATATTTATAAAAATATGTAGCAAACATAAACAGCTACACTATCATTGACACACTAAAATCCACTGTCCGATAGGTGACTTACGGAGCTGCTACTCGACTCTTCCGGCTTCATCTGATCAATAGGGGTTTTGCGGGGGAGGTGTGAGAGCAAAATAATAAAGATGCACGTAAGGTACTGTCACTCCTAAAACTTCCGGCAAGCAATAACATATATTTTTCTATAAAAACAAATGCACCCTATGAGTAAAACTCAGTGGTGTCACCAATGAAAGGTTAAATGTGCCTTGAGGAAGTAAAAAATTCAATCCTATTCTATTAGGTAGCACACTACTAACTAATTTTAGAATAAATAAGAAAGTAGTTGATTTTAGACATCACCAGACTGTGCTGCTATAAAACACAATTTTTTACCTTTTACGAAAAGAGAACTTGTAAACTCAAACTGTGACATCTTTTATGTCCCATCAACTGTAATAGCGTAAAACAAAAAAAAGGAAATATAACTAACTTCAATAGTAACAAATATATAAAAGATTCATTCAACTCTGGTCCTCTTTCAGCCAAAAACACTGTCTTACATACTTTATTTTTGTCAACTTCATTATCCAAAGTTAATGATCCGACTACTATAAAGTATAATCAATTCTTGCGTTTCCTGAAACTATTGATACTATCATGCGAATTACGAACACTCCCATGTATTACTAGGTATCAAAAGTGTTTGCTATGATGACCGGTAATTAAAATAATTTTAGTTCTAGTATATAAAAATGACTACTAAATATAGGATGCGGTAGAATGCACTGAGCAGTTGCACTAGCTTAGTCTGGCTGTGGAGAAGTCATGAAGGTCTCTTTCACACGGCATGGCATCTTTCGGGAAACTCGCGCCTGACAAGCGAGAACCTTTCACACAAAGTTGCTCTCGTCCAGCGCGTATCGAGCAACGCTGCCACAGTAGAGGCTCAGCTGTTGAAAGGATAACCTTGTGGAAGAAGAAGGTGCTGGCAATGTATCTACTATGGAGACGGCGAAAGAGAAGAATAAATAGGTGGTTTGGGGTCCACCCTTTGATTGATATAATTAACATTCTTGTGGTTTCTTTCAAATGCTATTTAAATCATCGTAAAACAGTGAGAAAAGATTTATTTTTACTTTAGAATGTCAATCAAATCCTTTATTTGATGAGTAAATTTGTCGAGCTGCAAAAAAAGCTATTAATCGACAGTCTTCTACTCTGCACAACAACGTTGTGGTTCCTAGTGAAAATAAAACATTTCCCAGTGTTTTCACTAACCTGCGTCCGTGTGATAACACTTTTTATATCGTTTTAAACAACAATAACTAACTAGGAAACTGTGGTTGTGTGGAGTAAAAATCTCCCAACGAAGAGTTCTTTGCGTCACAGTCCCTGACTTGTTGTTTTTTAAATACACATACTTTGCATAACCTCAATGTTGTCCAAACATTATTGATGGTAACTGAAACGGTATGAGTGGCTGATGATAAAAAGACAAAAAATGTCTGCCTTCCTTCTTTTAAAGCCGTTTTGCTGTGCCAAGGCCACACTAAAAAAAAACAGGCTGTAATGCTCGTCAAGCATGATGTCACGATAGAAGACGACAATGACGTAGGTATTTATTTATTTATTTTCCAAGGAAAGATTAAAACAAGTAGGCCTAGTTGATCACAAACGGCAAACATTACGTCATTGCCGTCTTCTATCCTGATGTTCTGCTTGACGAGCATTACGACCTGTTTTTTTGGTGTGGCCTTGGCTGTGCCCTGTATTAAACAAATTAGATTTTTTAATTTTATCGTCAATTAAAAATAGTGTTAAACAATCAAATTCAAGCTGAGCCAATGACTCACATATCAAATCAATTGATACAAAATAACAAGTAGTATAAAGGTTAAAAATGCTTTTAATCATTCATAGGTTAGTAAATATGTATGGGGACTAGTAAATGCATATAGCAATAAATGTAAAAAAAAAGATTGATTTGATTTGATATAATCTTACCAGATCCCAGTAATAGCAGTTGAAGCCATAGTTGACATGAGTGTATTGGTGGTGGTTGTCATGAAATATGGAATCCGGTTTCCAGAATTGCCACTTGGGTGCTTTAATATCAACACCAGAGTGATCCAGAATGGCATTGTAGTAGGTGTAGATACCAACAGCAGTAAATGATGCTGTAAAATAGTTTCATATTATAGTTAGGATACATTCAATGGGATGCATATCTTAGACAACACAAGTCAATTGGTTTTTTGTTAATGTAGGTTATAAATGTATAGGATCCAGACATGCCATAGTGTGTAATTCACTCATCTTTACATCAGAAGGAAGGGTGTTGAATTAATAATGATAAAACCTCATTACTGACTTAGATCAACTCATTCTTTAGTCAGAACCATTCATTAAACTCTTATCAAGGGCTGGATTCTCCTGCAAATTTAGTCTGCTTTGATTCTACTTGTAAGATTTAATAAAGTTAAGCCTTGTTTAGTATTTTTTCCTCTATGTTTGGACATTATTGCCTAGGACTTATTCATTTTTTTAATAAAAAATAACATTCTGATCCGCATTTAATATTAAAATTGCAGCAATATCAATCAATAGTCTTTACTCACTAGGGAGGCAATAAGAAGATAATTTAGAAGGTAAAAGAAAATATCTAGGTACGGTATATGAAACAAAGTTAGTACAGTAGACTCCCTCTTATCTGGACTCCTCGGGACCGAGGCCAGTCTGGATAGCGGGTTTTCCTGTGAAACTGATGTTCCCTGAAAGTACAAAGTATCACAAACAGTAGCATAAATATATATATATTTTTAATTTGGGAGAGCATAGTACATGTATTTATTTATACATGTGATCACTGGTTTAAAATCTTTCCCACAAGAAAAGTCGTTTAAGAAGTACCGCCCAATTCCTGGTGATGTAGTTTAGTTAAACTGATGTGCTGATAAAAGTTTTCTGGTTAAAGAGATGTCGCTTCTTCCGAGTGTAGTCCGGTTAAACCAATGTCCGGTTAATAGGTGTCTGGATCTGAAAAAGAGCGGAGTCTACTGTATTAAGAAAATTAGGATATCAAAAATGTTGAGGGTATACAGTACATGTCCCATCCTCATATCGTTCTCAGTACATATATTTAATATACATCTTATTCGCAGTTCTAAGTCATTGATAAATAGCCAATTTTCAAAATCGTAGGGGAGAGTGGGGATCCTTGAGACAAGGGGCACGTTGAGACAAAGATAAATTTAGGGTAATTTAATGTTGCCGGTTGGAAACACTGAGCTTAAACTGTTGTTTTCTTTCTCCTATAACCCCAGTCTGCATATTGTATCTCTCTGAATGGTTGTGTCTGAGTTAGTGAGTTAAAAGTATTTGTGAACATCAAAAGTAAATACTTGAGTCGTTGGGTAAGTTAATACTGTTAGTTTACTTATAGTTCAAATTTGTTAAGATTTGTATTGTTGAACAGGCCATGTAACAGTGTGGCTGTGTTTTTATTCGCCAATTTCTATTTGTTTTAGTAGTAATGACGGCTTTGTTTACAAATGCAGAGTGGGGAAGGTTGAGACAAAATTAGGCGGGGAAGGTTGAGACAAACAAACTTCGATGTAGAGCAGGTTGACCTAGAAGATTTTGTGCTTGTTAAGTTCTGGACAGAAAAGATGTTTTCTTACAAAAACTGAAAATGGAGACTTCGTTGTAAAATTTTTTAGAAAATCTTCTAAAATGAAAAACTCATTCTTTTTCCCAAATGTTGACGACATTGGCAGTGTAGCAATCAAAGATATAGTTATGATCTTGCCGTCTCCTTCAAATGACAAAGGAAAACCCAAACCAACCATCCCCACCACCTGTCTCAACGTACCCCATACATAGGTGGGGCACATTGAGACATTTAAAAAAATTACAAATTATTATTTTTGTTTGTTATGACTTAGTATAGATCTTTGAAATTCAATGGAAGAGAAAGGTATATACTTAAGCTTAATAATAATACATAATCTAGTCCTTCAAGTCATATTGGAAAAAAAAAAATTATATAAAAAGCTTGTCTCAAGGATCCCCACTCTCCCCTACACTTGTACAGGCTAACATACTCCAGTGGACAGGTAGAAAGTACAGTGGTGATGCCAGCACCATCTGCATAGTGAAGATCTCAAATGGATGAAATGCCGTCACAGACCAACATGTTGGGGCCTTGTATCTGTGGTGGATCTTGTGAAATCTCTTGTATAAGAACGGAGTGTGGTAGATGCGGTGGGCCCAGTAGGTGAAATAATCCTGCAGACAAATATTTGGACTGATATCATTTTAAGAAAACATTGATTTATTAATTTATCTTGTTAAAAGCCGGTTCTAATATCCAACTTGTTTTTATTCTGTACCTACAACAAGGAATATTACCATTTCAATAAGTAATTCCTTAATTAAGGAAATCTTCATTGATAGGCTTCTACGGCCAATTACTATAGATTTTTTGTCTTCAGGCGAGAACCTGTCGCCTCATTTTTAACCAAAATGATGAAAAACTACTATTGACCATTGCTTCAGCCTTTCATATAAAGCGCCATCTTCAGGGTGACTTGACTTGATCATAGTTGGTATAATCTGGATCGGTTTATTGAGTTTTGTTTTAAAAGCAACAGTCTAACGGGTCTAGCTAAAGTCCTGAGCTAGATTAACCCATTTCAAATTTCAACAAGGTGTATGATTTGTTTGGACAGTACCTAACATACCTTAATGTGCGAAGGAAAAGTGAAAACACAGTTGGCTTTCATCTTTCAGACATATTGTCATATTACAGTTCTTTATCAAATATATTATTTGAATTGATTATTAAGATATTTAATTTAAGAACAAGCTATAATGGGTTATTCACAAAGGTACATAATTCATCTCGTTTGTCTGGCATTTACGTTAAATTGAAAATTTTACTTAAAATATGCCAGATCGCTGGACGAGAGCAACTTTGTGTGAAAATCTCTGTTTCTAGTGCAGAGGATTATGGTTACATTGGTCCTCTATAAAAATAATGACAACTTCTATGACAATGCTGAAAAATATTTCAGAAAGTAACTAAAACCCTCCTCTATTTTAAAATGACACAAGATATTAGTCTTATTCTTTGATGAGAAACACTTAAATGTTATTTTTGCTAAAAGAAATGCCAATTTTGATACCTGCAATACAAAACAGACTGGCCACTGCAGGAAGTACCAAATGAGAGGATAAGTATCCAAGCGGTAGTAGATAGTAGAGTAACTTCCATTGCGGATAAGGGTAGCAATAACAGCTGATCCGGTACTTGTGGTTAACAATCCTGCACAACCCCACAGGAACTCTTCCCTCTCCTGCTCCTGGGACAGCCATCTATCTGGCTGACACTTCCACTGCTCTGGCTGATCGTGTTGTGTTCTGTAGTAGTACCACTGTAACGTGGAAGCTCAGTCACACTACAAAACTATGGCTGCAATGTCGTGGGTTCGCATCTTGATGAATGCCACTAAATGTTGTCAGTGCAGTTCTCTTGTACTGCACTGACTCACCCCTTGCTTTACCGGAAACTTTTCATCTGTGACTATTATTACACAATACATTACATCCCTAGTTAAATTATTATGGTACCAGTTTTACAATCAATATGGACATAGTTGAATTAAGACCCCAACAGAGTTCTCTGATGTAAATTTCTGATTTATGTTGAATACCTGATTTTTTTAAACAAGTGATTGACTTAGTGTAAGTTATAACATATGTCACATCAAATACCATATAGTACAGTAACAAAAACTAAGGGAGAAAATTGCATTTTAGACTGTAGCCCACTCTGTGAATGGCTCATTATCTTTTTGAAGAACAAATATAAATGGGTCCGTATTTGGGTCCATCTACTTTGGGGTGACTATTTCAGTATAAAAGTCAATGGTTTCATAAACAGGCCCAAGGTTATGCGAACAATCAAATGCAAGATTTAAAGATGTTGCCAACCTATTGAAAGAAAATAAAAACCTTTAGAAGTAAAGGCCAGATATAATATTAGAGAAAATGAGACAACCATTTCAGTTGTACGAACCTGAAGGAAACCCCCTACGCTGAACCAAATGGCGAAGCCAGCAAGATTACTCGTGACCCAAGCCAAGGGGAGTCCTTGAAGCCGAAAGTATTCTAGTGTCCAACCTTCCCAAGGTAGTTCACTCTTGTCTTTAGCTAGTGCTGGGGCTTGATAGCCATATTGCTTTAGCAGATGAACAAATAGGAGGATCCATTCTCCTGAAATGTGTTTCTGATAGAGCAGTCGATTAACATAATAAAATGTTTGTAAGATATATTTAGATCGAAGGAAAAAGTATTTTCAATAATTTTAAGGGGAAAACCAATTTTATTTTCAAAGTTCAAACAGGTTTCCTACAAAAATTTTTTTTTTCTCAAAAGCTTATTTTACAGAGGATTTGATTAAGTTTTGCTTGAATTATTTCTAATTTGTAACTTAATTTCTCAGTTGATGCATAAATTCACATTTTATCCCATAACAACTACTCAGGCTACTTCTTTGAAAAAAAAAAAAAAAAAAAAAAACTGCTACTCAACTCTTTATAATCTTTTACTCAAGGCGAGAAAAGTATTTATTTATTACAGTAGTAGAGTTTTTGTAGCTTTAAAGTTGAACAAGAACAATACATTCCATCCCCATGTTAAAGCTGTTGCCAGTTTTAGAACACAAATTGTATAATTAAATTGAGCCACAGACATAGTTGGATGATGTAAATTACTCATTTCTGATGGATAAGCCAACCAATTGGATGACTTATTGTAAGCTATAGCATATTTTTTGTCACATTAGGCCACGAGAGACTTTTTGTCGGCCGACTGTTGGCCATCTGTCTGGCTGGAGTCGGGTGGACAATCGAAAAGTCGTCAAGACTGTTTGGTCGTTGACTATGGGTGTGCACACGCCACGACTGTTTAGTCGTCTTTCGAGTGTCAAAAGGATGTATATGACAGAAACCGCTGTCATATGTGCGTTACTGATAAGATTTCGTTCAAGAAAACGTAAGAGAAAATACTGGGTGCATCCAATTTATAGTCCGAGTACCATGAAAGGCCAGATTTACCTCTATACTCGGATTTGAGGAATTATCCGGACAAATTTTTCATGTACTCATGAATGAGTGTTGATAGTTTTGACCAATTGTTAATACCCCGGCTTCCGATTTATGAAGTTTGGTACAAACGTGTAAACCTACATGAATTTTATTCGATCAAGTTCGCGAACCAGCATGATCGGACTATGAGAATGGGGGTTTATAGGGGTTTTATCGGGTAAAAATGGGGTTTTCCCATTTGTTTACGATAAAAACAAAATATTCCGCAATTTCTTTAGAAAACATTTTGCAGAGTCATGATGGGTTAGCCTCTGGATCGAAAATTGCAATATAAAATGGTTTATACATCAAGGATCGTTTGACGCAAAAGGTAACCTAAACCACTTTATTTTGCAGAGCTTAAAAAACATATAATTTAGCATGCTTATTGTTATCACAGGGAAATTCCAAAATATTTAAAGTTAAAATTTCCATGTTATTTTTATGTAGAACAAGTAAACTGCTGTAGTTTGCTTGTTTATGGATGTATTTTGATAAAACTTGGCAAATCTATTTATTTTATACTCAGCTATTAATATGTTACTAAAACACACCCTGAATACCCTCCTTGTAGCAGCAAACCTAGGTACTCGTTAATCCTAATGTTATTGAAATAGAAAAAAAATTAAATCAGGCAAATGGGAATTCATTTAGTCTACAGGTTTGCTGCAGCGAGGGAATTTCTTTTATTATGTCCAAATACTCCTTCAAAGACTTTTTATAAAGAGGAGACTGTGCCTTCACTTCATCGATAAGTTTATCGACTTTCTTGTCCCTCAAAACACTAGCACGGGTGGTTGTCGAAGCCATAATAATAACAATAACACACAAATAATAATACAAATCATAATAACAATAATAATACACATGATAACAACGCACTCAACTGTCAGACAGAGAGACATTTTAGTCGTCAGTGTGCGCGTTCATACTTATCTCCATGCCTTTGTGAATACGAAACGACAGTTGAGTCGGGGAGCAGTCGGCAGGAAAATCGGTCAGCACCAAAATGCCCCGACTGTCTGCGGACAGTCTGCCGACTGTCTTGCTGGGGTCGGCCCGTGTGCGCGTTTAGATTTATCACTATGGGGCCGACTTTTACTCCCGACTACGACTAAATAGCCGGCCGACAAAAAGTCTCTCGTGTGCGGTGGGCCTTAACTGACTCAATAACCAAACACTCAGGGAGAAGATAGAATTTGAGACAGTAGCACATCCTAGTAGTTCATTCAACTATGGCGTTTTTCAATAAAAAATAGACTACATCTGGTAGGATATAGATGGGATATCTACTTGTCTACTTCAGTACCTATCCATAAGTCAATGACAGAATGCAATGTTAATGTGCTGTTTTCCTATAATGTTCCATGATGTGCTCAGTGTAACTACGAGATGAAGTACAATGACAGAGTATAAGAGGGGTTTAGGACATTACTTAAGGGCAGTAGTCTGCAGGAATCTTCAAATTAAACAGTTTATCAAGCACAATAAATTCAATGCCATCTTTTATCTACAATTCCTCATCTAGTAACATCACTTAAGTTGTTTCCTGCTTAAATGAAAAGGACTCATATTTACTCAAGTATTATTAGGAACATTTTTATGACAAGTTGAATGGACAGTGCTATTATTGTGGGGCTAGCTAACAAGGTGTATACCTACCTAATAAAATACAACACAAAATAGTACACAAAATACATAGCTAAAACCAAGTGTTAGCATATTAATCTTGTTGTCTCAGTAAGAAGACTTCACATAAATAATAAGCATACAAGTTTTTACCTTTTATGGTAATTCCAAGAAGGAAAACAGCTAAAGACACTATGCATGGCTTGACAGAAGAAGGTAGTTTTTTCCAGTGCTTCTCAAGAAAGTTGTAATACCATTCCAAACATAACCTCATCATTTCATATTACTATGACTTTTACTGTACATTTTAAACTCACCTTGCAAAAACAAAACTGAATGTAGATTGCATCACACTCTCTAATCGAGTTCTGAACAATTACGGCAGTACAAGTGTTTTAGAGCAAGTTCATTTTTCAATGGTCTAGCAAAAGTTGACTGTTCTTGATTAGAAATGAAAGCTTTAATGTTATCACTGAGTTGTTTGTATTTGATTTATAGAATTATTGTGAAACTTTGCCGAATTTTACCATGAAATATCTCAATGATAATTCTGCTATGAATTATCTCATCTCAAATTTAATACTTGGTAATAATAATACCAAGTAATACCTGGTACGGTATCAAATATTTTTTCCAGAATAAATTATTAGTTTTCCCTTTAAAAAATTTAATTTTTAAGATTTGTGTGTTTTGTTTAAAATGTTTATTTACAAAGTTCTAAAGTGGTTTTAGCATGGTAATTTTATTCACTCTTATTTTGATTTTTCTTCACCTCCATCAACATATTCTTTTTTGACTCTTATTTAAATGTGGTTATCGAAGGTACTTATTCTTACAACCTTTGGAAAAGGTTTATACAGTCCATTAAGTGGGTGACTAATCCCCACAAAAAAATAATGTTATGACATAATTGTAGAATCTACAGTTCTTGTATTTATGTCTTCCTCTTAAGAATCCGAGGTATCTGTTTGCAAAATGAGTCTTGGGAAAATAGTTACTTGTGTAACTAGAAGTCTCTCGAGTGCAGGAAAGGCACTTTGGACTCATTACGTATTATATTTTTCCTACAGTTACTACAAACTATATAAATAATTAGTCTTTCAAACACTATACAAAACAACATTTCTGTTAGTTTTTAGGTAAGTCTAAGAGTCCTTGGGGCATAGACATTTTAACTCATAAAACAATTAAAAACTACAATGAAAATTTCTAATCCCTCAGTATACTAGATATTTAAATTACAATCACTTTGGTATTTGAAATAATAATTTGACATGGTAAATAACTCTTCAGCGGCTATTTGAAATTCACATTGCTCTTATGGGGGGCAATTCCAAGATGGCTTCCATGGACTGCCTTGGAAAACAATCCAAAACTATAAAGACAATTTCTAATTAAATTATAATTACCGTACTTTTAGTGTTTGAAAATATTTAATAGTTTATAGTTAATGCCATCTCAGGCTGAAGCATTTCTTTATGCTGGTATGTAAAAAAGTCAGCAACTAAGCTATCTTTTACATTTAGAATTTGTAAACTAGCAATCCTGTATCTTAGCCATTTGCCATTACCAGTAAAAAAGACCATGTGGATTAACGAGGAACTAAATAAGCCACTTTATGGTGATTCATCAATGTTTAAAAAAATAATATCTTTATCACTTTCCTGCAATGCATTTTCATAAACATAATATTATGGTTGAAGAAACTATTACATCACCATAATATGACATCCATTCTCATACTTTAGGCCAGGCGCACACAGGCGATTTTGAGTCGCGCAACAGTTGCCCGACTTAAATGTTCAACATGGTTTTAAATTGGAGTGCGCACACCAAGGAAACAGTCTAGGGACAGTCGCGCAACTGTTGCAACCGATGTTCCCGGACCCAATTTGCCAGCGACTGCTCTTCGACTGAATTGTTGCGGGACTGTCGCTCCAGGGTTGGTATCCATTGAAACAAGTGTAGATGCGCACACATGCAACTAAATTGTCGCTGTGTCGCTCAGTCTCACCCCAGGAGTTCAACTACTCGTGGCCAGAACTGTCACTAGTATTTGCTCTCTTGTTGTGTGAAGTTTTTAGAAAATTACAAGTATGAGTGTGCTTGATGAGGATGTCGAACAATTAATTGATGAAGTTGAGAAGAGGCCGCCTTTATATGGGATTATATGGGATGAACCCAGTATCTATCTTTTTCTTTCGCACGTGAAACTTCAGCAACAAAGCACATACTACGGCTGAATCATTGAAATCTATTCGGAACGCTGTAACGAATGTATGTCCAATACGTCTGAAGACTAGATTCACGACTAAAAAGTTGCCTATGTGTGCGCACTCCGGCTCAACTGTCGCTAGACTTCAGAGTCTCTGAGTGGGTTGCGCAACAGTCTCCCGATTAGTCGGGCAACTGTTGCGCGACTCAAAATCGCCTGTGTGCGCCTTGCCTTATTTGCCAAAATGGACATAAATGTTTTGAAATGTTTTGGGTGGTAATAAAGCAAAACAACCCATGATTTGAAATTACTAACTTTTTAATTCTAAACAGAGTAATAGACTGTATACAGTTATTTTGTGTTGGCAAACAAACCTCAAACATTAATTGAACATTTCATAAGGTAACTAAGTACATAATAAACAAAACAATTCTAAATCTGTAGACAAATCTGCATTATTAAAATTCAACTATTAGGAAAGGTCAAAACCATGATTGCATGTTCACAACATTAACTACAATACGGTACTTAAAAACTTTTAAATATCATTCTGGGATAAATGGGGTTTCACCTTAAAAAGTTCCTTGAAACTTACAAATTCAAAATAAAATATTTATGGTTTTAAAATAATAATTTTTTTTTTAAATCCATTGTGGCTTACACACTTCCGCTAAGAATCTGGAAAAGTTAAAATATATTTAAACATACAGTATATAAATTATTAAAACAAACTGTTAAAGATTAGGGTAAAGGCTAATAAAAAAGAAAGTATTAAAAAACCATTAGTATAATAACATTGTTGTAATATAATAATTTGTTATTAGTGTGCCAAATCTACACTAGTGTTATTAATGTCTGCACTGTACAGAACATTTTTTTTTCTTAACTAATAGCTTAATGGTCTCCAACTGAATTTAAGTTTGATGTTTCAATTGAGTCTAGACAGAAATAAAATCTTCTAGTGGTGCATGAATAAAAGTTTAAACATTCACCCAAATAAAGCTCCATGGTTGACAGTACTTTCCTGAGCCAGAAGGGCCCAGTGATGAATGTTGATGATTTCTAAAATCCATTCTGCTTGATTTAGATTACATCGTGGATTAAATACCCTCCACAATAAATTTATTTACCTATAGAAAGCTGGAGACACCTAGAAGATTTATTTGCGTTCGGCCGTAGTTGACTTAATTTATTTATATCCTCTGTTGTTTTACTGACTTTGAAATTACTTTGACCAAATCACAGAAAACATAAATTGCTGAGTGCATGGCAACGCTGGTGGCGCTGCCTACGATTGATAGGCAAAGCTCTCTCAAAACACTTAATGCTTTTTACCATGCGGTTGGCATTCTGGGTTATAGTAGTATGTTTTCTGTGACCAAATAGAGTAAAACAATAATGTATTTTAAAGAAACATGATAACTGTGAAGCTATTGCTTTGTCTTCTAGTATTAGGTACAACAGAATAGTAAAATACTCAATGTATCCTGGAATAAGTGAGGAAAATATAGTTGACATTATCACGTCTAAACATAAACGAACATGAAACAAATGTCAATGACTTTAGAGATTTCTATCGATGGAATTAAAAATGAACTTACAATATTCAAAATCAATTATTTACTGAACGACAATTTGAATTCGAAAAATGTTCCCTTTTTATGATTACATCCGTGAAATGTAGATTCCATAGTATGATTGCAATGATAATATTATATAACGATACCTCTCCTCTCTTTATGATGTGACAGCCTCGGTAAACTTACCTCCACCTCTTTTATCCTCTTCTATTAATTCTGATGTGTTGAGAATAGGATTGATGTATCTATGAGCATTAATGTTTTCTGACTCGCGGGATTTAACCTCTTCTTCAATCTCCTTGGAAGTAGCTTCAGCTATCGGCTTACCTCTGCCATAGAAGATATCCTCTTTATAAATGCGGTCTCTGCGGCGATACGTGTCATGTAGCTGAACAAATTGTTTTAGAATGTATAGATTATTTATAGTAGTAAAACTAAAGATCATTTTGTTATTGACAAAGAAAATTAGATTTAGATCAATCAAATAGATTTCAAACGTTAGATTATGGTATTGGAAATAGCAACAAATTCAATTTAAAATTGAATATGGTTGATTTAAATTGGATTTATCATGTTTTTAGCGAATTTCCCATATAGGGAATAAGCTATTACCGTAGTACTCATGGTAAGACCTGGACGCGGGACCGATTTTTTTTTTCGTTTTGAGGTCCCTAGAGGCCAAAAACACCATCCGTTCAAATTCATATATATATATATATATATATATATATATATATATATATGTGTCCGTCAGCACGATAACTCGAGCAAAAATGATCCGATTTTGATGAAATTTGGTAAAAACGTGTAAACGTACGTTTATTCGAACGAGTTCGCGATCCAGCATGATCGGACCATGGGAACGGGGGTTTACGGGGGGTTTTATGGGGTAAAAATAGGTTTTTCCCATGTTTGACCCAAAAAACATAAAATTTAGCAATTTCTTTCCAAACCATTTTGTAGAGCTTAAAAAAACAAATAATTTAGTATTTTGAAGCGTTATTATGCGCCTAATGGTTACGGAGAAAATTCCAAAAAATTGTAAATTTAAAATTCCCATGTTATTCTTATGGAGAATAAGTAAACTGTTGTAGTTTGCTTGTTTGTGAACATATTTTGATCAAATTTGGAAAATGTTTTTATTTTTTACTAACTATTCACATTTTACAAAAAAAACAGTTTTACCCTCCCTGATGCAGCAAACCTAAGTACTTGTTAAACTAATTCTATTTAAATCAAGAATAAATGTTATATTTTTAAGTAGACATTTCGGTGTAAATCCAATCAGTCAAATGGAAATTCGCTTAGTCTGCAGGTTTGCTGCGGCGGGGGTATTATTTTATAAATTATAAAAAATAGAAGATTCTAACAAACTGTTTTAAGTCTTTAACGAAATGTGATTTACCTTATAATTAATCCTTTAGATTGCTTTTCTAAAATTATTTCCAAACAACACTTAACTTCCAAATAGATGAATATAGTAATTAAAAAAGTATATTGAATTAATCTTTCTATGAATAAAATCATATTCTTTGATGGATAAGATCAAAAACTTAAAAAAAGAAATAGAAAAGATCAACCAACAACAAATATGCTTCAAAAACCTTTCAATTACTTTTTACAGAATTCCCCTCAGCTTTAGGAGCTTGAAAAGAGTTTAATTCATCCATTGATTTCCTTCTCTCAGAAACAAACTCTGTTTGATCTGAGAAATGTATAAATTCAATTGATTACAATACAAAATTTAAATACGCACAATATCCTTAACAGTAACAGTTGAACACAGAGTATATTGATGGTGGTTGTCTTGGAATATTATAGTTAATTGTGAAACAAAAAATTAAATACCTACAACATTCCAATAGTAGTTCAACTGATGCGAAAGTATGCTAATTGTGGTTTATAGAATGTTGTGTACTTTATTTTAATTTTAAAAGCAATCAAATTACGTACAATATCCCAATAATAGCAGTTGAAACCAAAGTTAACGTGGAAGTATTGGTGGTGGTTGTCATGGAATATGGTGTCAGGCCTCCAGGGTTGCCACCACGGAGCCTTAAAATCAATTCCTGAGTGGTCGATGATGCCGTGGTAATAGGTATAGAATCCGATGCAGGTGAATGAAGCTGCAAACAGTTTGAAATCAGAGACTGGAATATTATTCTACAAAAGGTACTATATAAATTAAAAACATGTCTTACGAATACTAGAACGAGTAACATTGATACAAAAGATTTATCTAGATTATTTTAGCTGGTAAAGTTTTTGACTGCTTCCCGATGATAATTTAGTTTTTAATAAGGGTAAGCCCCTGTATTCAGGCTTGAGTTATTTGGTATATTCTTTGTGTTTTGCTCTAAATAACCTCTCTGCTTTTGAGATTGTAGCCTCTTTTAACCAGAATTTTGAATTCTATCCTTTTTCTACCTTTTTCATGATTGGTTTATGTGATAAAATCATTACTGACCTATGCTTAGTCACTAAGTTAAGGTCAGATCAACAGTATGAAGTAAAAACATTTATAAACAGAACACACATATTACATCATAAAATAAATACTTTATAAAGTGGATAAGTTTGGAAATAAAGACATAACCAGCAACACATTCTTTTCAGTTCCATTTTCCGACCTCATTAAAATTTAGGGTGTAGTTTACCACAAAATAAAAAAAATATATTTATTTTCATTCTTGTTTGGTGTTTAAAAACTTATCTAAAACTGTGATTGTGTCAATGTTTTAATCTGATAAAAACAACACAGCGATGAATATTGAAATTTCACAAGAAAGACACTTGTATTTTGTGTTGGGCCGTGCATTGAGCTGTATTTGAATGCCGCTATACTTGGTAGACGATGCAGTTCTCCACCACCATCAGGGCACAAATCCATTAGTGAAGGAACTACAGTAGTAAGAAAAGGAACTATTCCTAACTCCTTGATTCCCTGATGATAGAGAACTGCCACGTCTCCAAAACGTTGACATTTAAGTACAGCTTGACTAAACGGTTCAATCCAGAAGACAACAAGTATCATCACTGTGGAAGTCTACATTCTTCATTGGGAGTTCAACTCACTCCAGTGTGTAGGGATGGTAAACAACGGTAGAGCCAATGTTAGCTGTATGTGAACTATCTCTACAGGGTGGATGGCAGTAACAGAGAACGCTGTAGGCTGGACATAGCGATGGTGAGCCTTGTGAAACTTGCGGTACAACCACGGAGTGTGGTACATACGATGCAGCCAGTACGTCACGTAATCCTGAAATACGCTGCAAAGTGATACCCAGTTTAAAAACTACTGTAAAAACTAACTACAAATAGCACTTTAAGAGATTAGCAAAAAACATAGGCCTAATTCTAATGTTTCAAAAAGTAACTGGATTCAGTCATGACTAGATTAATTTGTACAACGCTGACAAACCAAGGTGTAGGACAAGATGAGTGGAGGGATATTGTTGAATACATGATCTGGTAAGTAAGCTATGTTATTGGAGAAAATATATTGTTTCTCTAAACCAGATAATATTAGACCATTTATTAGATTCATACACAAGGATTAAGGACAACTGGGTCCAGTTTTGAGACATTAAACAGCAACTACTGACTTTCCATATAATCAAACAGGCACTCCCTGATTGACAGGAGAGCAGAGTTACCACTAGACACCACCCAACTATAGGAGAGCAGTGTTACCATTAGACACCCCCCAACTATAGGAGAGCAGTGTTACCATTAGACACCACCCAACTATAGGAGAGCAGTGTTACCATTAGACACCACCCAACTATAGGAGAGCAGTGTTACCATTAGACACCACCCAACTATAGGAGATCAGTGTTACCATTAGACACCACCCAACTATAGGAGAGCAGAGTTACCATTAGACACCACCCAACTATAGGAGAGCAGTGTTACCATTAGACACCACCCAACTATAGGAGAGCAGTGTTACCATTAGACACCACCCAACTATAGGAGAGCAGTGTTACCATTAGACACCACCCAACTATAGGAGAGCAGTGTTACCATTAGACACCACCCAACTATAGGAGAGCAGTGTTACCATTAGACACCCCCCAACTATAGGAGAGCAGTGTTACCATTAGACACCACCCAACTATAGGAGAGCAGTGTTACCATTAGACACCACCCAACTATAGGAGATCAGTGTTACCATTAGACACCCCCCAACTATAGGAGAGCAGTGTTACCATTAGACACCACCCAACTATAGGAGAGCAGTGTTACCATTAGACACCACCCAACTATAGGAGATCAGTGTTACCATTAGACACCACCCAACTATAGGAGAGCAGTGTTACCATTAGACACCACCCAACTACTGTATAGTCATGAACCAAATACAAGGCATTATTATTAATCAAGATGGGACGCCACCTAGGTGTGTACTTTAACCCAAATATGGGTGAAGGATGAGTGTAGAGTGGAGTGAGATGATCTGTGTAGCTTTGTTACTGACTAAGACCAGCTGTTTAATTTAGTACAGGTAAAATAAGGTTTTATAAACAAACATTCATAAAATTTCACCTGTGATATACTGTAATATGAGATTTGAAGATCCGATGAGTCCCCAAAACTTTGGGCGTCCTAAGCCCCTTTTTGTTCGGAGGGGGGTAATTCCTAAATAATTTTGTTTTTACCTTTATGGTCGAGTGAGGCATGGTTTTCGATGGTTTTAATTATTTTAAAAAGATTGGGACTAGTTTTAAGTGTATTCAACCACTACATACGAATATTATGTATGGTGTTCAACGAATATTATTACTTTTTTTATGATCTTTTATGAATTTCTTATGAATTATGTTACTTCAATGCTCTACATAAAAGAGGATTATTGAAAATTACTGTAAATTCTTTACTACCTACATAAAGGGAAAGGGCCGAAAGGAGTAAGAGAAAATCTTAAATACCCCAGCCACAGCAAACCTGCAGACTAAGCGAATTTCCATTTGCATAAATTGATTTTTAACTAAATCTATTTAAATAACATTACGTTTAACGAGTACTACCTAGGTTTGTTGCTACAAGGGGGCTAATAAAGCGTGTTTTTGGTAAAATATTAATAGCCTAGTATAAAAAAAATCAATTTGGCAAGTTTTGTTAGGATATATCCATAAACAAGAAAAACTAAATCATTTTACAATATTCTCCCTCTGTAAGAATAACATGGGAATTTTAAATTTCATCCATAACCTAACCTTACAAAAACACTTAAATATACTAAATCATTTTTTTAAGCTCTTAAAAATGGTCTAGATAGAAATATGTAAACTTTGTGTTTTAAGGGGAAAAAATTAGAAAACCCAATTTTCACCCCATAAAACCCCGTACCCATGGTTCAGGACAAAAATGTTTGCACCATGCTGCTCAGATGTCTTAGTGCTGTCCTGGTCGTCATAACCATCAACAACCGTACTTGATGTGTTTGTTGATTGACAATGGCTTTGACGATGCAAGTTGCAAATGTCAGTAGGTATGAAAGGTGTTTTTGCACCACATCACATTGTTCCTGCTTCAAGATTGGTGTTGCCTGTTCTGCTATCTGCAAGGTTTGTGAGAGAGAATCCTGATTGAACACAGCCAACTTGGACAAAATCGGTGAAGTTGGATAAGTTTTCAAGAGATTAATGAAATTGCTAATGAGTCGCCTGAGAATAATTATTGTGATGATGAAATTGTAAAGAGAGATACTATGGGAATTATAGAAAAATGGCTTTTTTGTTCAAATATCCTTATATTATAATACGTGAAGGCGATTTCTACGAAACACTACTCCTCCGTTAATAATGAACGGATTTTTACAAACGATGTGTAAAAATTAAGTATTTCTTGTGTAGACGCCCCCTTTCACCAATTTCTGTAATAAAAGTCCTTTTTAAACGTAATGTTATTTAAATAGATTTATTTGAAAATAAATTTAGGCAAATGGAAATTTGCTTAGTCATGCAGGTTTGCTGCGGCGGGGTTATTTAAGATTTTCTCTTACTCCATGCAGTCCTTCTTTTCACTGTAGTGAAAAATTGACAGTTATTTTCAATAATCCTCTTTTATGTAGAGCATTGAGATACCTAACTTTATTATTTTATGAATAAATGTTTAAAGATCTTGAATAATTAATAATATTTGTTGAACACCCTGTGGTTTAATACATTTAAAACTAGTCCCAATAGTTTTGAAATAACTAAAACCACCGAAAACCACACCTCACTCAACCTTACACGTAAAAACAAAATAATTAAGGAATAACCTCCATCTGAACAAAAAAGGTCCCAGAAAGGGGCTTAGGATGCCCAAAATTTTGGGGATTCATCGGATCATCATTTC
This sequence comes from Macrosteles quadrilineatus, assembly GCF_028750875.1. Lineage (NCBI taxonomy): Eukaryota > Metazoa > Arthropoda > Insecta > Hemiptera > Cicadellidae > Macrosteles > Macrosteles quadrilineatus. The sequence continues at coordinate 3,926,047 of NW_026542596.1, read as the reverse complement.
TTATATTATTAATAACTCACAGAAGAAATTTCATGTTACAAATGTTATTGTTTATATGAGGTGTTTTTGTATTATTTGCCCTGTACTAATTAGCCAGGTCCATTTAAAAGCCTTATCAAGGACAGCTGGATTGAGTTTCGAACCACCGAAAACCTACATACTTTTCTCAGAATCATCATACTGATCCTAAAAATATCTTCAATTCATGTTGAAGTATAAATATACCTTGCAAAATCATATTTAAGTAGTTACATAACCCATTGAGGTATGCGATGAGTTTTAAAAGCAAATATGATCAAAACACCAAATTAACAGAATGGTATATACCACAGTTAAGGGATCAAATTGATTTCTCTTGCCCAATTCCTCAAAGAACACTGTAAGATCCTTTTCAACCATAATTACACTCATCAAATTCTCAACTAGAGTAAATAAACCTTATCTATCAAACAATTAATCCCAGACTACAACAATCATCTATCTTACTATAGTTAATTACTGTGATTATCTTTGAAATAGATACTGGTAATCTGAAATGATATTGAATTCTATTCTCTGTGACATGGGACATAGTTCTCACTTAAATGTAATCACTTTGAACAGGTGTTTTAATATGATCATGGGTTGATGCCTGGGTGCGGCGAAAAAGATTTAAAAGTAGACCTTTGCATTTTACTTACTCATCCCATTGCATTTTGGTATGCTCCCAGCTATCACATTAAAAATCATTAGGTTATAGTTTTAGTTTTGAGGAGTACTTTTCACTTCCAAATAAAAAATTAAATCTTTTTGTATTCTTTAGGTTGACTTACAAAACTCACAATTCCAAGATAATTTTGTAATAACAATGGCAAATCTGTAGGAACACTAAATAATTTTTCCTCGTTGAGTTTTAAGTGCAAAGATATGCTAAAATTTGAGGCCCTTCAACATTCAGAAGCACTTTAGTTTAGTCGCCTATGGGCATTCGTTGAGACAGGAGGTCGATATTTGCACACAGTGTTTTTTCATTGTTCAGTTCAGTCACAGAAAACATACTACTATAACCCAGAATGCCAATCGCATGGTAAAAAGCGTTAAGTACTTTGAGAGAGCTTTGCCTATCAGTTCGTAGGCAGTGCCACCAGCGTTGCAATGCACTCAGCATAGCAAAATCAGCATCGGAGACCCTTGCCCTTTTGTTTTTGGGTCATTGGAACTTGGAACACCCAGGTAATAACCGCCACTGAAAATTTGGATCTTCCTGGACGCAGTCCTTGACAGTTTTTATTCCTCGCTCTGGACTTTCGGCACCAACTTCACACGGACTCTTCTCATTGCCGAATTCTCCGTTACGATAGTGTGGACGGTCGTCGGTTCCCACTGAAGAGGGATGGTTAGACGCCTGTCAGATTCCAAAACTTCTTCCACTTTGACCACGTGAGCTTCTCGGTTCAAACGGTTGTCGGGCGTCCGACGTGGTGCTCGTCTTCCACGTGTTCCCGACCTTCCTTAAACATTTGGTGCACCACAAAAACTATTGTGTGGCTTAAAGCATCATCCCCATAAGCCTGTTTAATGAGGGTAAGGGTCTCCAAAGCGGATTTTCCTAATTTAATGTAAAACTTCACAGAGTTGCTTGACTGTACACTCAATGTTGGCGTGACGACACAATGATAAAACACTCAGCGCAAATATCGACCTCCTTTCTCAACAAATGCTCGTAGGCGACTACACTAAAAGTGCTCCTGAATGGTGTAGGACCCCTCATCCAGCCCAACCGTTCAGACCCCTCTCCACTGCTCTTTTGAGGCTACAGTGAACCAGTCCCAATACTAATTGAATGGAGGATGTAAGCCATTTACAAAAATATCATTATAGTTAGTTATTATGTCTATTTCCAATTAAGATTGGGTCGCTACTTTGATTTCAAAGTGGTGTTTACACCGGAGTTTTAAATAAAAGATTACTATAGTCCAAAGAACACTAGCTTTGTGAACATGTTTTCAAAAGCTTTTCAGTGTTCACAACAGGTTGTTTTCCGCAATAAGTTGTAAACATATTAAATATGTAGCATTTTTTTTAAACCATGTCTATATAGGAATGAGAAGTGTGAAAATGTTTCAACAAGACTTTTGTTGACAAAAGCTGTTTTGTTAGACATTTTGTTATAAAAACTCAGTTTTGTTGTAAATGCAGCTTAAAGCAAACATGAGAAAAGGATGAGAGGAGAATGAAAAGAGATGCAAGAAGTAGCTTTATGACTAAGAAAAGTTGTTTCTTAACCCAGGATCATTGATTAAAAGCCCAATGATAAAAGACAACTGGGTCAACTTTTGAACCATCAAAAAGCGACCGATTTGCCTCAAACCTGGCCACTGATCACTTCTGATTACCTCTTATGTATATCCAGCTATTTTATATTTTTTTTTGACACAATACACTTTAAGTAGATTCTTACTATACTCTTTTTAGACCAGAAATCCGTTGTTTTAAGAAAGAGATCAGTGTACAAAGTCAACTGGAGTACCGTGGTTAGTTTTTCAATAGACTACAACAATGCTTTGCAATGCCCACAAAGCTATCTCCCCATCCTCAGCGTGTATATACTTGTCCACCGCAACGATACAAATATTTTGCATTAGTGTAAATCACAGATTGCTTAGTGCCATCTTGTAGAATGCTGTGATCATTTGATAATCAACAAATATTAGAAGATGCATTGTGATAGAGAATATTGTGACATTCTACATTAAATATTAATTATTTTGAAATAAATAAACTCTAATCTGCCGTCTGATCTATCTAAAAACAAGTTTGTGTTAAAGTATTCCATGTTTACGAGTGGCAAAATGATAGTAATATTAGTAAGGTGTGTTAGTCTACCATGTCTAAATCAGAATAGAATCTTGTCACTGGTAGAATGGCAGAAGTGTCTTGTGCCACCTGGGAAGGTGTTTACAGCACTCATATGAAATCCTGTTCCCGGGAAGCCTCACACACAGGAAATACCTACCTCTCAGCCTTGTAGTGTAATACTCTATCACTCACCTGGTAGATAAATATGACAGGCCACTGAAGGAAGTACCACATCCAGGTGTACTCGTCAAACTGGTAGTACACCATAGACCATCCTCCATTCTTGATGTATGTAGCAAAAACAGAAGTCACTGTGTCAACACAGAGAAGGCTCAAACTACCAAACAGTATTTCATGTCTCTCAAGCTCTGCGGAAAGCCATTTCGTCGGCTGACACTTCCATAGGTTTGGTTTATCTTTTTGCTTCAAATAATAATGCCACTGAAAAAAAAATAACAATGAAAAGGATAATAAGTCAGCATACTCCAATACACACACAATGCCATTATCATTACAGGGAGACAAAAAGACACAAACCTGAAAAAGAGAAAAAAAGTGTAAAATAATTGAATTTTTGATACTGAAGTAAAAATCCCTTTATAAACCAACTGTAACCATGTAGTGTTTGGATTCAATTGTATAGTGGAATGAACCTTTTTTACAGATTTGTGGTAATGTAAAAATTATATTTATTTCAGTCATTTTTTGACGCTACCGTATATGGTTAACGTTCTTAAATTAACAATAAGTTCAGTTTAACTTGGTTTGATGTTTGGACAGTATTCTTAATTCATCTACCTTAATTTTAACTTAAAACTGGCTACAACTTTGTCAAAGGAATATATTTTCTTGTTCTCTCAAATCCTTAGCCAAAGATAAAATAATTATTGATACTTTTAGTTTCTGTTCTGACTAAGACCAGGCATACAGTAAACAGTCGGTGTAAAAGAAAGCATATTATGTATCGTACATAAGCGTACTCAGTCACAGTTTCTAAATTGAAGCACTTAAAATAATTGAAAACTTTTAAATACTGACTAGGATATTCTCATTATGTATCTAGTACAAGGTAAAATGCAATAATTTAAAATTTAGAACCGCTTCCATCAATAAAGTCAAAACTCTTACAGATAAATATTTACATGACAACTAAACTTACATGGAGAAATCCACCAATAGAGAAATATACGAGAAATCCAATAAGATTACACACTATCCACATTGTAAATAATCCATGCAGATGAAGAGATTCCAAAGAAATGTTTTCAAATGTAAATTCTTCAGAAGTAAAGGAAGAGTTAGAAGGTATGTTTTCTGGGAGAAACCCAAATTGTCGAAACAAATGAATGGCAACCACCACCCATTCTCCTGTAACAAAAATAAAATAATTATTGATATTCTGTGAAACTAACTTATAGTAAATTAAAAAAAAAAACATCAGCCTCAAATACTTTTAAATCTGGTGCTACACAAGTAAAAGGAAATATAATGTTGGTACTGGTATGCAATTTTAATTTAAGTCAAATTTAGGAAGTATAGCCCTAGTATATTAGATATTAGGTTTATCAGGATCTACTAGACATTATTACATTTTGGGGTGAAAGCAGTAGAAAATAGTTACTGAGCCATTAAAGTTAATTAATTAATTGCCCTAACTGTATGTATACTTTTGTATAGAGCTTTTCAAAAGTAATAAAATTATGCTGACATAAATGTGACTTAAACTTTTTGTGTAGATTAAAACACCACCACCTCTTAGTTTTTGATCCTCCTAAGCTTCTAACACATTAAAAAAAAACATTCTTCTTGTATTTTAAACTTATATTGTAATAAATATCTACCTTTACAAGTAATTCCAAAGGCAAACGTGGCTAAGGTAACAGCACATGAACTTAACTTATGAGGTATATGTCTCCAAATAATGTCTAAACATTGAACAAATTTACTTCTAAACTGAAACATCTTCAATAACATGTAACTTCACCTAGACATTTCATATTGAGTTAGAACCGTCATTTGAGAATCTCAATTAGGGATTAAACTTGTTAAAGAAATTGATCAAATAAGCTCTAAAGTGTTTTCTTATTCAAGTATATTGATAACATTTATGATGCTAGCAGATTATTTGCAAATTATTCTAGCACCAAATTGTTTTTTGTTTATTAGCAGCTAGTCCCTTGCAACGGGGTCAGTATGCAAAAGGGACATTGTCTGTTCTTTGAAAATGGCTTAAAAATTGTTTCAATACACCATGTAATTTAGAAACGAAATTGAACTGTATTACTTAACTTGATAATAGTATGTTTTTGTCAACTCAGACTGAAAACACTTAATTGGGCTACCTAAGATACAAAAATCAATGATATATTTTAAGGTATAATCAAATCAGATGTTGAATGCTTTGTACTATAAACGGAAAGCAATCACAATAGTTCCTAACCTGTCAATAGTGTAAATACAAATATTTCAAAAAAATAAGTTATAAAAATTTCTAGCTTATTTTTTTGAAATTATAATCAGGCAAATAGAAAACTCTCAAGCACCATTACCAACGGTGATAAGCCATTGACCTCAGTGGTGTAATGGATAGCGAAACGGGCTAATGAACTGAAGGATGCCGGATCGAATCTTACCAGAGGCATTAACTTTTTGTCTAAGATTTAGATTAGAGTACGATTACATTTATTGTCAGAATTTGAGGCATTTGTAATTTTATTTTATGAACAGAACTATTTTTCAATCAGTAAATATTCATTCAATTTTGTTGGTATTGGTTATGGTCATTAGATTCGTCGCTGTATTCTTTTTATTAAAATTTTGTTAACCATATTTATTTGTTAATATGATAAATCAACTAGAAATTGGTTAACAATCTTTGTGTTAATTAATGATTTGACCTATTATATTCATGCTGAACTATTAACCCAATTTTTGTTCCATACATTTAAAATTCACAAATAAACTGAACACCAGTAAAGGTTTTTAACATTCATTTTTCAAATACTGTATTTTCTAAAGAGGGTGAGTTTCACTAAGGTGGAAATCAATAAAGATGAATTAAACTCATTCAAAGCTCCTAAAGCTGTGGGGAATTCCGTGGAAAGTAATTGAAAGCCTTTGCAGCCTCTTTTCGTTAGTGGATATTTTATATTTATTTAACATTTCTCAGTTCATCATCCATTTAAGTATTTGAATTTATTTACAGAAATGTTGTTTACAATATTTTCAACAGTAATATTATCTTTCCTTCTTCAATTGCAGTTTTTTAATGGCTAGTTTACATAATCTAACTGATTATTTGAGACATTTTCCACCAACATTAGTAAAAAAATTACAATGTTTTCATGGGTTCTAGAATCTGACTCCGTCCTCTGGAGAGAGAGTATTAAAAAATTAAGCTTCTTTCCAGTCCATCTATGGAATCATTGGAGCTAATGGCATTTCTAGAATCGAACAGTCTTCTGCAATGGTCCTATGAAAACCAGCTGATTTTGAACGCGGAAAAAACTCAAATGTTAAACTTTCACATGTCTAATAGGTCTTCGTCAGCAAACAGCTGTGGCCTTAATGTTCTTCTAGAAGACAAAGTAGTGACCTCGTCCCAAAGTGTAAAGTTTCTTGGTGTGATAATGGACGAAAATCTGAAATTTCACCATCATATTGAAAGTGTAACCAGTAAAGTTTCCACTTTTTTTCTACAAATTTTTGTTCATCTGTTTTGTTTGTTATGTTGTTTGGGATTTTTGTTCTACGAACTCTGAAACAAAAGGCTGGTAATGAGGTGCTTCTGTCCGCATACTATGCGTTTTCCCATATCTATCATATGCTGTATCTGTCTGGGGAAGTGAAAACCAAAGAACTTTGCTATTGTTTCGTCTCCAAAAAAAGCCCTAAGAGCAATATTCTCCCTTTCAAAAAAACAATCGTGTAGAGAAATCTTTAGGCAGTGGCAGTAAAACATTCTAACATTTCCTTCTTTGTACATATTGGAGACACTGTCGTTATTTAAAAAGAATCTTGACATGTTTGATGTTGCTTCCTGTCACACTGACAGTTACTCACTCCGAAATACTCGTGGCTTACAATGCTTTTTGTCAGTCCTATCTTTCGTATGGAATTACTCTTTGCTGCTATTCGGGTTTTGTATACTTAAAATACAGAAAACATCATTAGAACAATTTTTAGGACAAGTGACACCAAACATTGCAAAACCACTTTTTATAAAACTAAAGTAATGACATTTATTAATCTTTACATTTACCACATTCTCATTTATACCAAACTACATATTACTAGATTTCAATAATAGGAAAACATTCTATAGCCACAATACAAGAGGAAAAGACAAATTTGACCTTCCCCAGCACCGCATAGCAAAAACAGGAAACTGCTTTAAAATTAACCACAACAGATTTTATCAATAAACTGCCTGACACTGCCCGATTTATGACTATGAAACAATTTAAATTTAAAATATCTGAGTGGCTTATTGCCAATCCTTTTTATAAAATAGAAGATTTTTTATCATGTCCTGTTACTATTGGCTTTAAGATTTAATTCATGACCAGCTCTGCAAAAAGCTAAGTTCAAGTCTCTACGTTATACGTAGGATCAAGCAAGCTTGCAGCCCAGAAGTAGCCAAAGTTGCATATTTTGCTCTATTCGAGTCCCACCTCAGATATGGCATTGCGACTTGGGGTGGAACATCAAAAGGCAACCTGGAAAGAGTACTCCTAAAGCAAAAAAGAGCAATTAGATGTCTTGCCGACCTGAACTACAGAGACAGTTGCCGAGAAGCCTTCAAGAACCTTAATATTCTCACATCAATTTCACTCTACATAAGAGAAGTCATTATCCACACCACTAAAACAGCCCAGCCAAGACACAGAGACATACACCAGCACAACACACGACATGCCACCAATTTTTCCCTCCCACAACACCATCTGAGTCTGTACGAGAAGAAACCATCCTACAAAGGTGCTCTGTACTTTAACAACCTACCAGAGCACCTCAAGAGAGAACAACCCAATCTGCTCAAGAAGCACCTGACAACATGGCTTATGGACCGGCCGTTCTACTCTGAGGATGAATTCTTAAACAATAAGCTACCATGAAAAAAAGAAGAAAAAAAAGAGAAAAAAAAATTCTAATTGTAATTGCAAATTACTGTAATAGTTTACGTACATACTGTACATTTTATGTACCTGACGCATGAATGTTCTCTAGGAATATTTCAATAAAGATTTTGTCTATTGTCCATTGTCTATTGTCATGTTATTGACTGTTATTGTTATTATTGTTCACCACCTCTATGTGCCGTTACTGTTAATTTAGCATTTGTAAGTATTTGTAATTATTGTTACCATGTGCATTTATTTATTTAATTTATTGACAATGCCAATGTCTGTATGTATGGATCAAAGGCAATAAAGATTCTTGATTCTTGATATTTGATTCTTGATTGTTAGGCCCATTCATAAGAATGGAAGCAAATATGATTGTAGCAACTATCGACCAATTTCCTTAACTTCAAATTTCTACAAAGTTTTTGAACGTCTTCCCACCAGTTTGGGTTTATAAAGGGAAATTCGACCCTCGACGCAGTCAATCATGTTGTATCATTCTTGTCAGGAACCCTAGAATCTGGAGACGCTGCACTGGGAATAAATTTTCCCATTTCATTAAGCATTTTGATATGGTTAATCTCCCTTCTCTTCTGGGAAAGCTTTACCATCTTGGAGTATGGAGCTTAGCTCACGAATGGGTGTCATGCTTTCTTCAAGGAAGAACTCAACCCGGAGGGTATCAGTCCGGATACCCTTCGTTGACTCCCAAGGAATTCGTAATCATGCTACCTCTGCTTCGTCTGTTGTAATTCGGGGAGTTCCCCAGAGTTCTATTATCGGTCCAATCCTGTTGTTGCTCTTCATTAATGACCTGCCTTCTTTTGTATCAAATAATCCAAGTTCAAATTTAGATGTTTGTTTATATGCCGACGACACCTCACTTTGTGTTTCAGCTAGGGACGTGGCTCATCTAGAGACAATAGCATTTGAGAGTTCTAATAGAGCTTTGCAATGGTTCCAAAACAACAAGCTTCTTATAAACTGCAATAAAACAAAAATGCTCCGATTCCATATTAACAGCTGAAAAAAGCAAGTTCCACTGACTGTTTTGGTAGGTGACGAAGAAATCTTTTCATGCAGCAATGCTAAGTTTCTTGGTTTGGTCTTAGACAGGCAGCTCAACTTTCATGACCATATAGAGCTCATATCCAGAGGAATTAGCACAGGAATTTTTGTGATTAGAGGTCTTTCGAAGTTTACCGATTCTCGTGTGACCTTGATTGCCTATTATGGACTGATTACCCATTGTTGTCGTATTTGGTGGCAGTTTGGGGCCATGAGAGCGTACGAACAAAGTTTGTCTCCTGTCTTCAGAAAAAAAGCTCTAAGACGGAATATCCCGTCTTCTTGCCTTTAGAATATCCCGTCTACTTCTCGCAAGCCTCTCTTCAAGGAATACAATATTCTTACATTTCCATCCATTTACATACTGAGTTGTCTATCGTTTTAAAAAATAAATTATCATCTGTATCAACCATAGTTCCATTCAATGCAGTACACTCTCAGGCACAAAAACAATATTAAGCTACCTAAGCACAGGACAAGGTTCTTTGAGAGACACCTCTTTTATAATAGCATTAGGTTTTTCAATGTGTTTCCAGAACCCCTGAAAGTGGAGCAAGACAAAGATAAATTTGGGAGAGCGGTCAAACGCATACTCTTAGAACAAGCTCCCTACACTGTGATGAAAGATTTGTTTCAGTTGCCGATCGAATTAAGATACTGTTCAGTTACATTTGAGTTCTAACTAACAGCATTTAGGATTTAGTTTTATTATTTATTCTTGTGACGCTATTATACAGTTTTTTCTGTGCGAAAAAGATGATTTAATTTTATTTGATTCAATAACGGTAGTTATTTATGTAACTAGTGTGTGAAGTGGCGCTTTGCTGCTTATGAGAGAAACTTTTACCCAAGAGCCACAGGTGAGTGTGGAAAGTGTCTCGAGTGCAGCAAAGGTTTTTCGCTCTCGTGTTACTCATTATATTTTTCCTACAGTCACCCGACAAAGTTGGCTTCCTTGTACTGTTTATAGTACAGAAAGCTGCTAGTTGCTGCATATTTATACTTTACCGTACGGTTTATACTTTGTCGTACGGTTTATACTTTGCCGCACATCAGGATTCCAACGAAACAACACAAAACAGCGTGGTTCCATTATGCACGTAATCCGTGTACGCTTGGAAATAGGTTGGCATAATAATAATACTATGAGCAGCTGATTGATTATTATAACTACGATTTAACCTGTCATTTCGTGTTTATAGTTTCGGTATTTCTGAACTTTCTGGACTTTTCTTTTAAACGTTTTTAAAACATTCCTACGATCTTAATAAACAAGAAAATACCTTTAAAGAATTTTTTCGGAAACCACTTCAAATTACAAAAACATATGGAACTATATTCTCAAAACGCGGAGCACATTTCTTGCCGAGGAAAAATAACGGGGTGATACAGACCGCGGGTACTACTTTCTCTAGGGCACCAATTGTGTTGCCAGCTGAACCTAAAAACGTGTTGTATAGTGTTTGAAAGACTAATTATTTATATGCTTTATAGTGACTGTAGGAAAAATATAATGTGTAACACGAGTGCAAAAGGGCTTTGCTGCACTCGAGATCATTCCTCTCGTAAACATTGCTCTCGTGTGCAGCAAAGTGCCACTTTGCCCACTAGTTACAATAACTATTTCCTACAGTTTCCACTCGTTTTCGGTTAGGTTAAATCTAAGGGTTGAACAAAATGGGAAACGAGTGAAAATTTAAAAACGTACGTTTTCATGTCCCTGGCCTTTTACTTCGTAGATACTGGATTTGTAGTTTATTATTATGTGTTTTAATATTTTTTGGGACGGGGGCAACATGTTACACACATTTATTTGGTTTTAAATAGGTTCTAGGTATTTTTTTCGTATTTTTAAAGTCTCGAAATTCACGACCATGACGTGTCCCTAGGGTACATTTTCCAACTTTCACGCTGTTTTTAGAATAATTATTCATGCCGAAATATATAAAGCCATATTTTTATGTCATCAATGGTTATTAAACTTACAAAAAAGGAGCATATTATAATTTTATTGTCATTACAAACTGACTACCATGACAAAATAAGTCTGTCCCTCGATTTGGCGTCACGACCATTTAGGAAAAATTTTCAACTTTGGAGCACGACAGTGGCAAGCCTGGCGTCGATGGAGTCAGTTGGTTTTAGAGACTAGTTCGGGGTGTACGTTAGGATTGTAGTGCCGGTCGTTTCGAGTTGAAAGGAGGAATTACAAGATTAATAAAGGAAAGATTGTGTTTTTTGTAATTTTGGTGTGTCCATGACCGTACGTAGTCATTCGATGAAGTAGACATGGTGTTAATTTTTGTTTATAAGTTATTTCAATTGCTAGATTAACCTAGAAGTCCACTTTGTATCCTCGAACATGAGGTGCAGGGCTACCACCAGAACAGAGCCAAATAACACGTAATTTCACGACCAAAGTTTCACGACCATCGCGGGTTTTTTCACGACCAATCCAGCCCTATGGATTATAGTGTGTTTGGTCGTGACAAGAACTTTAATATAATTGTAAATTGAACATTTTTGTGCAATTGAAACACATATTTTTATTATAACTAACAGGATAATTGAAGGATTGTTTAGAAAGATTTAGATTATTCCAGACAATTCACGACCGTACCGCTTGTCCCTGACCATCACGTTTATGATTTCTATCATAAAAATTTCAAAAATTAAGATATCGTCATATTTCAATGTTTTATACACAAAAGAAGCACACCTCTATACAAACATAACGATTTTTCGGGTCTCAGGTAAGTTTTTTCTGAGTTATACAAACTTAAAAAGATTTTATTGGCTTTTTTCAATTTTTTGAGTTTTTTTATTTTTTTCTAGAAAGACTAAATATACCAAAAGCTCAGTGACCTTTTTATTGTATAATGGGCATAAAAGTAAATTAGTTTATAGCAAAAAATGTCTATAAAAATAATACTAACTATTTTTAATATTCACTTAAACGTCCGTTATGGTCGTGACAGGATTTTGTGTTTTTCCACTAAAGATGCTCTTTTAAAAAGAAACTATCAAAGATATTGCGTTACCATGGACATTTTATAAAACTTCAAATGTTAATGAAATAAAAAAAATAATAAAAGTTTTGAAAAAAGGGGAAAAAAATTTGCAAAGTGCTTTTCCTGAAAACGTACGTTTTTAAATTTTCACTCAAACGCTACACCAGCTGATCGATGTCTTAGTGTCTTTTTAGTGTTACCTACTTATTTTCAAGCCTACACGTATTACTTGCCTAATATTAACGGTTTTGTGTTGTTTGATTGGAATACTGGAGTGCAGCAAAAGAAATTGATTCGGGAAAAAAAGTCAAATGAGTGGTGCAAAAGTAAGTAAATGCAGCAATTAGCTACTTTCTGTGCTATAATCAGTACAAGAAAGACCGTTTTTCAAGCAACTGTAGGTAAATAACAATATATGACAACAACACAAAACCAATATAACAAAAACAATATACAACAATATATAACTGGAAATTTGCGTAACTAGTGTGCGAAGTGGCACTTTGCTGCTCATGAGATAAATGTTTGCAATGTTTATCCGCAGGCGAGTGTGGCAAGTTTCTCTAGTACACTAACTATTTAATAAATATTTATAAAGTAAGTACACTTAACTTTTAATACACTTTACTTTTTGTATTAGTTTTAACACAGTCTGAAGTTGAAAACATAGTTTTTAAAAGCTCTTGTGGAATTAAAAATGTATTAACTATAAATTGGATTCTTTTACTCTAAAATTTAGTATTCAAAATGTAGTATTATTTACTTTTAACTTTGTACTTAAACATTGGAAAGGTTAGCCAGTGACAAATACCACTGTAGCCCACACAGGAGGCGACCATTTGTAAAGTCCTATTGGGTCGCCTTAGGGACTGGGCAATTGATCACATTTCTTTTTCTCAACCCTAAATTCTTCAACTTTGTACTTCATTATTTAGAAATGTTAGCCAGTGACAAACCATTGTAGCCCACAGAGGAGGCAAACCATTTGTAAAGTCTCGTAGGTTCACCCCAGGGGCTAGGCAATTGATTACATTTCTTTGTCACACCTATAACATTCACAACTTTGTACTCAAACACTTAGTCAGTGACAAACTCCAGTGTGGCTCACAGAGGAGTTGACCATTTGTAAAGTCTCGTAGGGTCACCCTAAGGGCTGTGAAATTGATTGCATTTCTTTGCCCCATCAGCCCAACAATTTTGCAAGTTATTTGTAATTTGAAAACTCTAGAGACAAACAATTTTTACTCCAATAAAAGCTCATTTATTAGATTTGGACAAATTAAAACGGTGTCCTTTATTTTTTCATATTTTTGTAATATTGTTTATCTGATGTATTATTTAACTCTAGCATATATATATATATATATATGAAAAAAATCAGAATTTGTTTAAACTATGAGCAGTCTTGAGAAATCGTACTACATCCTACTTGATCTGGAGAATATCAGTGAAAGATGAAATTCAGGAGAATTATTGTTTAAATATTATACACCTTTAAAACCTCCCATAGATTATCACCCCCTGATACCTGATACACTAAACCATGCAGTAGTTTAATGATCTTAACAATAAGTTACAAAATAATAATGTTATATTATAGTTATGATAAAACTTTCACTGCATGTTACTGAATAGACAATATAAAGCCTTACAACATTTTGCTAATGACATTCACTATTGGATACTAAGCCATCCCATGTTTATGGACCACCTGTGGCAAAATGTTTGTAAACAAATAACATAGTTGCTATGTGAGCTAGACAAAGAAAGCACTAGTGACTAAAATTTTATTTTCATCACTCCTTAACGAAAGTAACTATTTTCGATAACAGCTGATATCAATGAAAGTAGTCGTTTCCCAAGCTCTAATTTAGGGCGAAGGAAAATCGATCAGCTGATTTTCCCTCGCTCTAAATTTACTTTCCCTCGCTCTCAATTAGTTCTCCATTTATTCACTACGCGCGCCAGTGTTTTGTTACGGTTTAATTTAATTATTTTAATCAGCTGTATGTATTTTTAAAAGTTGTGTTATTCTTTTATTTTGATGTTTAAACCAAATTTATTGAGAAATATACGTAGGTTTCTTTTTAGAAGATTTTATTTTATTTTGATGTTCAATCAAATTAATTGAGAAATCAAATTGTTTTAATATACTGAGGTCTGCTATTCTGTGTTTGTGTATTTTTGCGTCGTGATGAAAAGTATCGTTCATAACTCGTACCGAAAGTTATTATCCGGCACTTGCTCCATTATTCCCGTCCTCGGCTTCGCCTCGTACGTGAAAATAGCTCTCACATACTCGGCTTCGCCTCGCACGTGAAATTGGAGTTCCCTATGTTTGGCTTTGCCTCACACAAAAACTTGGGCGCGCGACGGAAAATGCCACTTTCGGTCCTAGTAATGAAATATACTATTTCTACCGTATTTTTTGTTGCTGACATAGTTGATGGGTCATAACAGTTGCTATAGCTCACAATAAGTCGTAAGTAGTTAGTTAATGAATACATGGTGGGAAAATAAGTGTCTTCTTTATTTGCTAAAAAGATTATATAAGAAATCTTTGATTACATCTAGTGTAGATTCTGATAATAAATAAACACACTGATGTTCCAACAATACATTCATAGATACACACTTTAAAGTTTTTAAATTTAGAAAAGCTAGCCAATGACAAAGACACCAGTGAAGGGTAAGGTACACTCAATGGATCACCCAGGGATTGCGCAATTAATTACATTTCTTTGCTCCCTCCATGATCTCTCTCTCCACAACTTTGCAGATCATCAATGACAATATTGATGGAGACTTTACAAACAAACATTTTATTAGCACTGAAGAGACTTGCTGGAGAATATTTGGAAAAATAAATATACCTAAGCAGTCATTACCATGACTTTTTGCACCCTAGTTCTACTTTATGCAGCAAATAAAACACCCCATTTGTATTCAAATCGGAGCTGTGCTGCATCCACTCCTGTTAAAACATCACTTTTTTAGTGCTTATGTCTAAGGATTATATTGTAGCCCATTTAAAATAATCAAATCATGTAATAACTACAGAAGTTAATAAAAAGATTGCTCATTTAGTGTATGAGACTAATTATATTTAACATTTAAAATTTTTTATGCAATAATTTAAATTACGGGTTCCTTCATTTTCATAATAGAACTGCAAAAGTGTTTTTAGCAAAAAACTAATAAAAGCCATTGCAGAATTAATGAGTGTTTTGTTGATTCTAAGAGCTGGTTTGTTATTTTGTCTGCATCATTAACAGCCTAGGATTCTAGATTAGAATCAAACCTCCACAAACATTTCTCATAATCAATCCAATATCTTTGGATTACCTACCATAATAATTACCCTGGTATGATGATAGCTCACATTCCCGAATAACATATAGACATATTCTTATCTCAAAAATACTTTCGTAATTACATTACATAAATTATTATATTATATTTAATAAATTTTAATATTAATAATAATCATTTGTTGTTTTAAACAATGGAATGAAGAGGAAACACCACATGTAGGTAGGCACTTGCCCTTCGTAGTATATATAGTGTATAGTATTTATATCACTCTATTCACATCATCACCTCCATCGCCTCCATTGGCCATCACGCACTGCCGTAATCGTCGTCCCATTGACTCTCGTACTCACTCCAACACTCGAGGCATTTATCCTCCAACATCCATCTTCAATTCTCTCCCTCAGCTGTTCAACATTGTTTACAGACGTTGCATACACCATACTTTTCAAATGTCCCCATACAAAGAAATCTATGGGATTCAAGTCGGGCGATCTTGCTGGTCATGCTATCGGCCCACCACGACCGATCCACTTATTTCTGAATCGCTGGTCTAGGTAAGTCCTTACTTCTGAAATGAAGAGGTGCACTGTCGTGCATAAAGCACATGTTTCGACGTGTGTTTAGGGGCACTTCTTCCATGGCTTCATCTAAATTATTCTGAAGGTAGTTCAAATAGGTAAGTCGATAAAGCACTGGACCATTAAATTATTCCCAATAATGCCCACCCAAGTATTCAATGAAAAGTTAAGCTGGAACCTCGACTGCACTATTGTATGAGGATTCTCGTCCGCCCATTGGTGGGTGTTATGGAAGTTCAAGATCCATTTCGGTTAAACCCAGCTTCATCTGTAAAACGTACTGAAGACAGGAACTGCGGACTCCTAGTACATTTATTTATCTGTTGACTAAATTGCAGTCTGTTTGGGTGGTCCTCTTCTAAAAGAGCTTGAACCCGATGAACAAGGTAAGGATAAAGTTGATTGCTTTTCAAAATCCTCCATACCGTTGAGTTGTCAGCTCCCTTGGCAGATGTAATTCTTCTTGTGCTCGAGGAAGGATCGTCTTCAACAGCTTACAACACTCTTTCTTCCAAATCCAAAGTTCTTGTTGTTCAAGGTCTACCTCGACCTAAAGGCGGAGTGGTAAATGAACCATACTGTGTGAGGCGGAGGTGCACTTTTAAGAACGTATTTTCACTAGGCTGTCGGTGATTTGGAAAACGTTCAGAGTACAAACGTCAAGCTAGCGCTCGATTACAATCTGACAGTCCATACATTAAGTGGATATCAGCTAGTTCCGAGTGTGTAAACTCTACTGGCATTGTGAGCTAGTTTCGTAAACGTCCAACTCCAAGCAGCAATTGGATGCTAACAAAACAGCAATAATGTGTGGCAGGTCAACAATGGATTTGTTATAACAGCTGATTAAATGCATATAAGCTGTTACTGTGGATGAAAAAAAATAATCAAGATTGATTAGTTGATTGATTGCCTACCTACATGTAGTGTATCCTCTTCATTTCATTGTCTTAAACAACAAATGATTATTATTAATATTAAAATTTTAAGTGCGTTTTAGGTGAGTTGTGGAAACTGAACAATAACCAACATTCTTTTTGAGTAGTAAACAATTTAATGACACATTTTTGCAGGTAATGAACATAAAACGAAAACAGGCGATTTCACAGTTACCGAAAGTAGTGTAGCAAAAAAAAAAACTGATTCCTTACCTTTTTGGAGAAAGTGAATTCAATTAAGTTCTTTCAGCAAATTTTATTATTGAAATATTTATTAGGAGCACCTTAACTATCTTAAACACTTGATCTGAACATAGTCCTGATAAGTTTTTCGACTTGCAGAATCACTTGTTTAAAGTCAGACCCGTAAAACAGTGTGGTTGCAAATCTGACTACACTGCGAACATATTTGTACAGAAACGTGTGGATTTTTCTAATTGAACAGCCTAAGAAACTACAAAACAGACATGAACGAAAGAAGCAGTTGATAGGATGGCAACAGCAATAGCAGTGTGGACTGTACATGCTTAGTGAAGTCACTGCTGGTACACCCGAGTGAAACGGGAACAGAACAATGTTGATAACAAACTGTTTGTTCTATCAGATAGCAACATTTCTGTATTTCGAGATGTATTTTGAATTTTGAACAGGAAAGCGTTACCAGAGGCAATGTTTATAAAACTTTAGAAAACTGTCAGTTTGTAAGAACATGATTTTGGCTAGAAGTGGGCATATATCTAAATTAAATAAAGAAAAAATGTTGAAATCACCAATTAAGATGTTGAGGAAATGTTTAGCCTGTACCAACCATAGCTGTAAGAAATACGGCTCCATGAAAAATATCGGTAAACAGTAGATTCATGAGACTGAGAATATTAGGCAAGTTAGAGGAGTAAATAATGCATCTTTTACAAATTATTTTCAAAATATTTAATCCTCTTCGGACTTTATTGCCACCCTGTATACATAGATTTTTTCGCTCTAAATCACGCCGCTCCGCTTTGCTCCCAGTCGCTGTATGTGTGTTTCTACCCTACAGCTGGTTTTATTATTGGTTATGTGTCCGGTTAAGATTGAATGTACCAATACCCAATATTGACCAATATACCAATATTGAATGTGTCAATAAGATTGACATATTGACTTAACGTTTCAGGCTTATTTCAGCTTAAATTTTATAATGTGAACTTAATTTGTTGGTTGTAATTCCAGAGGACAGCAAAAGTTTACCAAAGGTGTACTGCTATTAGTATTGGTACTGGTATTATTTATTTATTTATTTATTTCCCAACGGTTTACACCAGTTTACAAGAATGTATACAATATTAAAAGATGGCAAAATACATGCAACAGTGAGTGGTAACAGCAAGAACATAATTAATGAACAAAAATTAACAAGTAACAAGTAACAAGTAATAGATACTATATAATAACAATCTTGAATAACAATAACAATAGCAATAACAAAAATAACAAAATAGACAAGGAAAGACGATAAGTTAACAATATAAATTAGAAGCAGTGAAGATAGTTTTGGATAATAGTACAATGTGGCAAAAAATTTGATTTTACAAAAAAAAACATGACATGAGAGGTGATACTTGGCAGCAACAACAGGAACGATTAATTCGACTAGAGCTAAGGAAGGTGAGATTCTACAGTTAGTGACTAGAATTATTATCACATAAGCAGGGAGGCGACCTTTCTCCGGAACGAGGACAATGAGTCGTGGAAGAAGTCCAGGTGGATTGCGACATCACTCCCAGTACGTAGAAGTCTCGAAAGGCCGCTGTTAGCTGCATAGTAGGTGGGTTGGTAGCGTCTACGGAATATCGTTTTGGAACGGGTTCCTGTTGGTATATGCAAGTGGATGCCGCAGAGTAGATCCGGACAGTCCAGGAGCCCATTAACCAACTTGAAAAGTGTCAGTAGGTCCGAGTGTTGCCGCCTCACGTGAAGAGGGGTGAGGCCAAAAAGAGATTCGACCTCACTCACAGGAGTACGTAGGTAGTCAAACCCAAGCCTACATCCAAGAAGTCTGACGAAGCGGCGCTGGATGCTTTCCAACTGGTTAATGTGGTTCAGTTGATGAGGGGACCAAATTGTGGAACCATACTCAAGTATTGGACGAACAAGGGCTTTGTAAGGTGCCAAATTTTAAGGGGGGTAAAAACGTACTACGAATAAATGAACACCAGAACTTACCCGATTTTTAACCACAATAGCCTACTCCGAGGCCTATGTGTTGGCCATAGCTTGGGTTATGGACCAAAGAACGTAGGCCTATTTTTATTCACAGTGAAGTACACAAACACATCCACAACTACATATTTATTCATAATAGCACTTCGTTTCACATAATAAAGTTAAACCGACCGATTTTACATATATTTAACGCCGACGACGACATAACCCCAAACTGGTGTTTATTTGTTGACAGACGACAGACGAAACTAGACCAGCTCAACAAGTGAATTTGCGATCAGCTGTTGTCTAGTAGTAGGTACTTGAGTTCGCCGCTTGAGCGCGTAAGCCTCGAGCGGGGAGGAACGAAGGATTTTACTCCAAGACAGGATTATTCGTTCGTACGCCGTCTTCGAAGTAACTTCGTCGTTACAAGACTACTTACGCATTCCCGCCGATCGCCGATATTACGAAGGTTAGCTATTCTAATAGTGAGACCATTTCTACGTTTAACGCACGCATTCTCGTTTTACGACTATTTTCGTTCCAAAATTCGATATTAAATAACTAAATTTTAATAACTTAGTTTCCGCTAACTCGAGTCTCGACCCGCCAGTTCCTGCTTGCCAGTGACTAGCGGTGATTATCCTTTGGTTTGATTTAAACCAATTAGTTTCAAAATTACGATTTCTACGAATGATTAACGTACATTTATTCTAATTAGTTTGCCGTTTTAATGCCCCGAGACTTGTCGTCTGCGTTCTAAACCCCGTCTTTGGCGGGCGAGAGAACCTAGTCTTGGGAGTAGGCTGATTTGAACAATCAAACAGTCACGAATATTAATATTAAATTTTTTTTAAATCATCCCACGATAAATTCTCCATTTGATTATATTAGTTAGGCTCCGACGACTCTGTAGGGATTGGGTTTTACATTATATTCGATTTTATTTTATTTACCTAGGCCTTTAGTTAATTATTTTAAAGTTCATTACGAGTAATTGAATCACATTGGCTTCAGATTGAATACTCGTCGGCCCTACAGAGTCATTCTAAAAGTTAGGCAAAATTTACCAAAACACGTTAACGAAGGCTGGGATGATATAGCTCCAACTGAGCGTCTGCAGGATTTCCTGAACGTTTCCTAAGCTCTGAGCCTTCGATTAAATTTAAATAAATTGATCAGTCAAAGCCGTGACACCTTCGTATCGACCCCTGGATTTTTCTCGGCTCCTTCTGAGCACTCCGGGGAAGAAATTTGAGTGTGGCCGGTTCTAGGGGTAGGCCTAGCCTGACTTGGTGAATACTAGTTTATTCCCCCCCTAGAATTTTGCGTCACATCTCTGGCGCCCGAACAGGGACTCGATAACACGGTTTTGACTTTGAAATTTACACGAAATGACTGGAGAAACTAAATCAACGACTTCGAGTACCCCGACGACCATTGCCCGACCCGATACGCTACCGATTGGCCCCGTGACGATATCTACGGTGGGAATTACGACGTCAACGACGACCACGACCACGACGACGATCTCCCAAATACCTTCGACGATGGAGAGCATCCCGAAATCACCGTTGGACGACTCACGCGTCGGCTGGATTCATACTCTGAGCAAACAGCTACTGATAGCCGAGATGAGTAAATATCATCTAGAAACTGAGGGTAGCGTTGCCGAACTTCGCAAACGGTTTTGTGATTATTGGAAGAACCCGTTGGGAAGCATCGGTCAACCGATGAACCCGACGGCGATAGCGGCATCGGGGCCTACAGCCTCGACAGCCTACGATACGCAAATCCGACAGTGGCTGGCACCTCCTTCCGCGTACCAGGAGATGGCCAGCGTGCGAGAAATGCTCGGAGTCTCTCCAAACGCTGATTCCGAATCCGTTCGACGAGCCCTTGCGGCGTTGGTAAAGCGTCCGGCCTACATCCCGTCGACCGGGGAAGACATTCTGTCGTACCCCGTACCCTCCGGTCTACCGACGGAACGCGAATCCCGCACGATGTTTGAGAGTCGCGGAGAACGGCCAACTACTTACCTGACGTCACACGACCTGACACTTCCTCGACAGCCTATCATACCGGCACGAACCCAGACGACGCGTCACGATTACGAAGACCGAACCTACATCCCTCGTCACGAGTTCGAAGACCGGACCCACGAATGGCCGCGATCCAACCAGGGCCTGGTGACGTCACAACCACGACCCGCCTTCTCAACCTCACGTCCAGACAACCCCAACCCGTGGGGTGGGACGAGAGTGGGAGACGACACGCCGTCGTTGTGCAATCGGGTCCGCAAGTGGAATCTGCGGTTTGACGGCAAGAAGGACCCGGTCTCGTTTCTGGAACGTCTGGAGGAGTTGGCGGAAGCCTACTCAATCGATATCGACGAGCTGACGAAGGCTTTGCCGGAACTTCTTCACGGCCCGGCATTGCTTTGGTATCGGAACTGTCGCGGTAGCTGGCGGACGTATCAAGATTTCAAACGTCAGTTCGAAGATCAATACCTCCCTCCATTATATCGACAAGATCTAGACGACGAGGTAAGGCGACGGACACAAGGCGAGCGTGAATCCATTCGTGACTACGTCGTCGCGCTCTCAACGTTGATTCGGAGGAGCGGTACGTTCTCGCAGCAGGGTAAACTCGACCTCATATACCGCAACATGCGCCCGGAGTACAAACTCGTCTTACGTCGTACCGATTTTTGTACTCTGGAGGAGTTGTTGGAAAGAGCTGAGGGGTACGAGGCGTATGTACGTTGCCAACAGACCTTCCGTCCGCCGCCACCACCTTCGATGTCGCTGATCCCGGAAACCGCCTACGTTCGTGATCGGAAAGTCGACCGGGTCTACAATAGCGCGGCAATTGATCGCTTGTCGGACGACCATGAAGGGGAATCCGAGGTGACGGCCAGGTCTCGACCTGGTAAACCCTTGGAGGACGGTCGCAAGACTACAACGTTTGCGCGGTCAAACCCCCGTGACCCTTCGCTACGAGTCGACTACAGGCGGAGGCGGACGCCGGACTCTACGAGGACCAGATCGCCCGGTACGACGAACGAACGAGTGGCAGGCTCTCGGCAATTCGTGTGCTGGAACTGCGACGAAACCGGACATCTGTTTCGCGAGTGTTCGAAGCCCAAGGTCCTGCGTTGCTACCACTGCAAGAGGGTAGGCATCTCGACGCGTCGTTGCAACTGCGGCTCGGGAAACGGACATCGGGTTCAGTCTGCGGGAGGTCGCCTGAGCCCCGTAGAACGAACCGTCACACGACCTCCGAGGAATGGAATCGCTGGCTCGGCTTCATAACGGAATTCACGGGAACCGTCAGCCGCGAACGCGCCCCCAGAGATGACCGACCCTTCGTCGACGTGGTCATCTCAGGTGATACGTTCAGCGCCCTCGTCGATACCGGCTCGTCGGTCAGTCTGATTGGAGATCGCGCCGTACGTCACCTTCGGACGTGCGGCATCGAACCCGACCAGGCTGACGTCAACTTACGCATGGCCAACGGAGCGAATTGCCGTGTCTCGGATCGGTACAGAGTGGACGGTGAAATCGTGGGCCAGGCGTACTCGTGGGATGCCCTGTATGTCCCGAACCTGAGTGTGGAGGTGGTACTCGGCATTCGGTGTATTACTGACCTCGCTCTTGTCAGTGTACACACCGCTGTACAGAACCTCCGCAACGACGACGTTCCCCCTTCCTGTCCGGTCAACGCTATCCAGACATTGACTTCCGACGAAGACACGCGACTCGCGGAATTCCTGGAACGCGAACTACCACTGTTTGACGACGTTTCGGGGAAAACGGCGTTGGCTGAGCACTCGATACGGCTCAAAGAAAACGCCGCCCCCGTCAAGCAGCGGTATTACCCCAGAAATCCCGCGATGCAAGCTGTCATCGACGAAGAGGTGGCGACGATGCTCCGCGATGGTGTTATCGAACCATCGGATAGCCCTTGGAGTTCGCCAGTCGTGCTGACGAGGAAGAGCAACGGAAAGTTTCGTTTTTGCATCGATATGCGCAAAGTTAACGAATGCTCTGTCCCCGACGCGTATCCGCTGCCCAGAATCAACGCAATTCTGGAGAAATTACGGCCGGCGAGATACATCAGTACACTGGACTTGAAGCAAGGCTATTGGCAGGTGCCGTTAGCGAAGGAAAGCCGACCGATCACCGCGTTCACCGTACCCGGGTTAGGCCTATTCCAGTTTACGGTAATGCCCTTCGGACTTCATTCCGCCGGAGCGACCTTTCAACGCCTCCTGGACAAGGTCATCGGTCCGGAGCTTGAGCCGAAGGTGTTCGCCTACCTCGACGACCTCGTTGTGGTGTCCGCCACGTTTACTGAGCACCTGCAGATCCTCCGGGTGGTCTTCGAACGCCTTAGAAAGGCTGGCCTACGTTTAAACCCAGAGAAGTGTAACTTCTGCAAAAAGGAGCTCAGATATCTCGGACACGTCGTCAACAACGAGGGGATATCGACCGACCCAGAGAAGGTCCGTGCTATCGCCGAGTTCCCACGACCTACGAACGGCAAAACCCTACGGAGCTTTCTCGGTCTCGCGTCCTGGTACCGTCGTTTCGTGGACAGGTTTGCCCAAGTAACCGCCCCGATGCGACAACTGTTGAAGAAGAACGCTCGGTGGCTGTGGGGCCCTGAACAGGAGGAATCGTTCGAGGAACTAAAACGACGCCTCACTTCCGCTCCTGTCCTAGCCTGTCCCGACTTCTCGGTCCCGTTTGTCCTCCAGACCGACGCGTCGACCATCGGTCTTGGAGCCGCTCTCACGCAGAACCAGGAATCCGGCGAAGTCGTAATCGCTTACGCTAGCCGACTGCTTACGGACCAAGAGAAGAATTATACAACGACGGAGTTAGAGTGTCTTGCTCTGGTTTGGGCGACCCGAAAATTCAAACCGTACCTCGAGGGTTACGAGTTCGTCGCCATAACCGACCACGTCGCGCTGAAATGGCTGATGAGACTACACGAGCCTAGCGGACGTCTGGCACGGTGGGTGATGGAACTTCAGCAGTACACCTTCGAGATCAAGTACCGGAAGGGCACCCTGAACCGCGTCGCCGACGCTTTGTCGAGGCAGCCCGTGACCAACGAGGGCCAATCGGGCCTGGTCGCGGTGAGTCATCTCACATCGGAGGTGACAGACGCGCCTCGCGAGCGACGCACGTCCAGACGCAGGGGATCGACGAGACCGGGAGACCAACGGAATGACACGACGCAATCCGACGCACGCCCCGACGAAGCCAACGACGTCCCTCCGACTGATTGGTACGACCGGTTGTACGCAGCTGTGACCGCAAACCCTCGACGCTATCCGCGATATCAAATCGTGGAGAACCGCCTTTACCGAACCTCCCAACGCCATGGGAGTGGTGGTAAGCTGTCCTGGAGAATGTGCGTTCCTCCTGGGCAAGTAGAGGCGGTACTACGACAGAACCACGATGACGCTACGGCAGGACACCTTGGTGTCAAGAAAACACTTTGCCGTGTAGGGCCCGAATATTTTTGGCCTGGATGGCGTCGGGAGACGAAAGCCTACGTAAGATCCTGTGATGCCTGCCAAAAGTACAAGGTGGCGCAGACGAAACCAGCAGGGAAGATGTACTTCCGGGCTCCAAAAGGTCCGTGGTACACGGTGTCCGCCGATCTAGTGGGTCCGCTACCCAGGTCGGGAAAGGGCCACCGCTTTCTGCTGGTGATCCAGGACACGTACAGCAAGTGGGTTGAGTTATGTCCTATCGGGTCAGCAACGGCCAAGAACGTTGTCAGCAAAACTAAGGAGATGCTCCTTCGATACGGAGCACCTGAGTCCATAATCACCGACAACGGGACTCAGTTCGTTTCGAACCTCTTTAGGGACCTGGCGACGGATTGGGACATAACTTTTACGAACACAGCTCCCTACAGTCCACAATCGAACCCGGTAGAACGAGTCAACCGTGTCGTGAAGACCATGATCTCTCAGTTCGTGAAGGAGAATCATAGGTCATGGGACGCCCATATCGCCGAGCTCCAGTTCGCCATGAACACCGCCGTCCACGATTCGACGGGTTACACGCCGGCGATGTTGACATTAGGCCGCGAACTCAGAGTTCCGAAAGCTGTCCGAGGGAAAACGTTGGAGGCGACGCCCGACGTTGACGGACAGCCAACGCTCGCCGAAGTCCACGATAGCCGCAGCAGAGAATTCGAACGCCTCTACGAAAAGGTCCACGCCAACCTCAAGACCGCCTACGAACAGCAGGCAAGGTACTACAACCTCCGCCGACGGGAGGTGAGGTACCGCAACGGCGATCGCGTGCTGCGGCGAATACACACGCTGTCTTCCGCGGCCGACGCCGTGGTTGGGAAGCTCGCGCCCAAGTTCGACGGGCCCTGCGAGGTGGAGGAGCGGCGTGGGGCCAACGTGTACGTGGTGAGAGATATGCGCACGGGGGCGTCACACGTAGTTCATGTGAAGGACCTGAAGCCATACTTCGGTCGGCGAGCGTAGGTGACGTAACCTATGGGTGAGAGGCCGGGCGACGTTGTGAAACACACGGGAGGTAGGCAGCGAGATGTCGGTCATGACGAGGTTCGGGGAACTGAGTGGCAGACGAGTGAGAGCTTACTAACACACTAACGGGGTGGGGTTAACCCAGTGCATGAAGTTGTCAACCTTGTAGCTTACCATCCTGGGTTTTGTTTCAGATACCTCTGCTAGACAACCTGGTAGCTTGCTTGCACGCACCTGCACCTGCTTTTTCCCGCACGCTCTTACCCTTCTGCCAACCCACCTTTCCTTTTTTTTTTCCTCCCACGAACTACCCTGCCTGCATGAGCCATGGCTTTCATTCGGCCCAAGATTCCCCTACTCCCCGAGGATTGGCGGGCTCTACACCACGGGGAAGCCCTCAATTCGAACATCGTGCCCGCTTTTTTCCGGACAGTCGAGCGTCGGAGCGCCTACCCTCGTCTCCCGTCGGTGTGGGTCGTCGGGCCCGACTTTTTCAAGGAGTGGAACGAAGAGCAAACGTCCGCCGCCTTGATGCACGTTCGCGGCGGAGAAGTGTTCCAAAAAGAGATGATCCTCTTCCCGATCCGAATTCAAGAGGAAGGGTCGGTGGAGCGCTGGTGCCTGGTGGTCGCCCGGCCCACAGAACGGACGATTCAGGCGTTCGACCCGCACCATCGCGCACGTGACGGGATCCTCAGTCAAGTACAGAACTTCCTGAAGACGGTCGCGGATAGAGAAAACCGGCCGTTCAACGAAACGGAGTGGCGAAGGACGGGCACGCCGGCCGGAATGCCGGTCGCGCCAAACGATCGATCGGCCGCACTACTCATGTGCGTGTGCGCAGATCGCCTGTCAAGACGCTCGGACGTCACCCGCCGGTTTGACCCGGTTACCGCAAGGAACGTGGTCGCGGGCGTACTGCGGCGGGGCCGTTTTGACAACGAAGATTTTTCCCTGCTTCAAGAAGACCCCGTGTCTCGTTTCGGTCGCCTCGGAGCGTCGCAAAGACCCGCCGGGACGGTGACGATGGACGTCTGCGGGCCCGACGGGGTGGAGACCGTCACAACACAGGACGACCCGCTGCTCCGCGAACTTGACCGCGCGATCGGGGACCTTCGGATCGGGCAGGATTTGTTCGCGCCGCCGTCGCGGAAGAGACCCCTTGGCGGACCGAGGGATGGCGGTGGCCCTGGGCCGAAGAGGACTTCCACAGTGGTGACGGTGGCCTCGGGCGTGGCTGCGAACGTTGGGCCGGCGGAGAAGAGCCCCGAAGTTCAGGAACCCATGGACGATGATGTCCTCGTCCTCGACGCCGGATCAGACCTCGAGGTGGATGGGGGTTCGACGCCAGCGGAAGAGCCTGCGGTGGCACCCGCCGCAGCCCCAGTCGTGGGACGTGCAGCGGAAGGCCAACCGACACGCGCGCACTCGCGGGAGAGACCGCGGCAAGATGACGAACGGCGAGATGCCCGGCCCGTTGACAGGAGGAACGCGAGGAGGCGTCGGCGTCGCCAACTCCGTCGCAGTACGCTGGACCCGTCAGACCTAGGCCGGCTTCCTTACGACCTCGTTCGGCGGTTGGCTGAGGCAGCGGCGCGCCTCACGCCCGCTGAACGGAGGGCACAACGTTGGCGTGTCGAGCTTCCGGGAGGGACGTACATGCGCGTGCGGCCGAATCAGGTCCGACGTTTTCTGGGGCTCTTATGATCTGTTCTAGAGTACAGTCCCATTCTTCGAATCAAGAGTTTCGTTTTCAAGAGAGATTTTGTTTTATAGAGTTTGTCGTCTAGCGGAATGTAGACGGACCGAGTTGTTTCGTTTCGTTTCCAAATAGGAGAATTTCTTGTTTGTTTTACCGTTCATCTTTTTTCCGATTTTACGAGAGGTGTTTTTATACCAGTTGGTTTTTATTTTCGTTTAAGAAGTTTTTTTTATTTTGTTATCGAGAAGATTTTATTGTTTCCGTTTCCTTTTCCCTCTCGTACACGACCTCTTCTTCACGTCGCCGTTTCTTCAGCTACCCCTTCTACGAGGCCTTTGGACCATCCCCCCTACGTTTGGAATCTTTTTTTTTCCTCTTTTCTTTTTTTGCTGAAGTTGGTAAGGGGTGTAAGGTGCCAAATTTTAAGGGGGGTAAAAACGTACTACGAATAAATGAACACCAGAACTTACCCGATTTTTAACCACAATAGCCTACTCCGAGGCCTATGTGTTGGCCATAGCTTGGGTTATGGACCAAAGAACGTAGGCCTATTTTTATTCACAGTGAAGTACACAAACACATCCACAACTACATATTTATTCATAATAGCACTTCGTTTCACATAATAAAGTTAAACCGACCGATTTTACATATATTTAACGCCGACGACGACATAACCCCAAACTGGTGTTTATTTGTTGACAGACGACAGACGAAACTAGACCAGCTCAACAAGTGAATTTGCGATCATCTGTTGTCTAGTAGTACTTGAGTTCGCCGCTTGAGCGCGTAAGCCTCGAGCGGGGAGGAACGAAGGATTTTACTCCAAGACAGGATTATTCGTTCGTACGCCGTCTTCGAAGTAACTTCGTCGTTACAAGACTACTTACGCATTCCCGCCGATCGCCGATATTACGAAGGTTAGCTATTCTAATAGTGAGACCATTTCTACGTTTAACGCACGCATTCTCGTTTTACGACTATTTTCGTTCCAAAATTCGATATTAAATAACTAAATTTTAATAACTTAGTTTCCGCTAACTCGAGTCTCGACCCGCCAGTTCCTGCTTGCCAGTGACTAGCGGTGATTATCCTTTGGTTTGATTTAAACCAATTAGTTTCAAAATTACGATTTCTACGAATGATTAACGTACATTTATTCTAATTAGTTTGCCGTTTTAATGCCCCGAGACTTGTCGTCTGCGTTCTAAACCCCGTCTTTGGCGGGCGAGAGAACCTAGTCTTGGGAGTAGGCTGATTTGAACAATCAAACAGTCACGAATATTAATATTAAATTTTTTTTAAATCATCCCACGATAAATTCTCCATTCGATTATATTAGTTAGGCTCCGACGACTCTGTAGGGATTGGGTTTTACATTATATTCGATTTTATTTTATTTACCTAGGCCTTTAGTTAATTATTTTAAAGTTCATTACGAGTAATTGAATCACATTGGCTTCAGATTGAATACTCGTCGGCCCTACAGAGTCATTCTAAAAGTTAGGCAAAATTTACCAAAACACGTTAACGAAGGCTGGGATGATATAGCTCCAACTGAGCGTCTGCAGGATTTCCTGAACGTTTCCTAAGCTCTGAGCCTTCGATTAAATTTAAATAAATTGATCAGTCAAAGCCGTGACACCTTCGTATCGACCCCTGGATTTTTCTCGGCTCCTTCTGAGCACTCCGGGGAAGAAATTTGAGTGTGGCCGGTTCTAGGGGTAGGCCTAGCCTGACTTGGTGAATACTAGTTTATTCCCCCCCTAGAATTTTGCGTCACAGCTTTTTTTATTAGTGGATATTGGTATTAGTAATAAATGTATTGTATTGTTTTTAGAAAATGTATTGGTTTTATAATAAAAAGGTCTATAGATAAAGATAATTTATCTATGTGTCCATGGTCAATGATTTATCAAACGTTTAAACGCAAGTACGGCCTCAAATTTCGAAAAAAAATACTGCCTTAAATCTAAAGAAGGAGTGTTTTAGTTAGAAGTTAAAGTTTAGGAGAATTTAGTTTTTTAGACGGCTGGTATTATGGGCATTACAAAAAAAGTACAATGGCAGAAAAATTGTGAACGTGTGAATAATTAGTACCTATGGACTTTTATAATACAGGGTGTCCCGGGACTCTCTACAAAAATTTTAGAGCATTGTTCCTGAGTTAGAAACGTATGTTAATACCATATTTAAATTGGCCGCAAGTGCTTATTTACTTACACAGCCGTCATTTTGTTTTTTTTTTTCACTTATGAATTTTTATCTAAAGAACGGTTTAACATACGAAATTAGATTTAGATTTTTAGATTTAGATTTGTTGTCATGAGAGCCGAAGCCCCCTGACTGCTTACCCGGTACCTATCCTTCAGGACATACCCGGGCCCCATGATGTAGGCCGAAGCTTACGCATCAACCTTTAGCACATCATGGGCGGATGACTTAAGGTCATCAGGCTCGCCGGCTGCCGAAGCAGACCCTTCGGAAAGAGGGTTGCCCCTCAATCCTAACCAGGGATTCCGGCTGCTTGTTTAAGCGTCACTCCACCTGGGTTCCACTAGGTCGGAACCTAGAGGTCCATAGTAGAGCGCCCCGACGCATTTAGTGCAAGCAACACTCGGGACCTATCTCATCCCTGACAGGCAGAACCCGCCATCAATAGCCAGGAGGAAGGGGACCATCAGCACGCTGACGGGGGGAACCCCAATCTCCCATTTACACCGCTGCCCGATCGAGGCCTGACCCATTGCTGGGAACCAGAGATATCCAGAGCGATAGATCCCCAGATACCCCTGGCGGGCTCGGACCCAGCACCCGATCTACTTCGTTTGCCCGTCAGACCCAACATCACTGCCAGGCCATCAGGGTTTCCCAAAAGGAGGCAGGTATAGAAGTGGGACCCACCCGGATGAACCTATCCACCAGAGGTGGCGACACCCTTGACTCAATTGAGGTTCCGGGAAGAACCCCCCACACTCAAGATAACCATACCGTCCGTGCTCAGAGACAGGGATAGGTTTGCATAAGTACCTACAAACCGTTGCCCTCACACTGCGGAAAGTTACGTTGCCCTTGAGTGTCCCCGTGAGCTGCGGGTACTTGCCCGTTTTCACCTCCAGGAAAGGTTACTTCCAAAGTCGAGGATTTGCCCACTGAATGCTGGTCGCACACCACAAGCAGGCCGAAGCCCAAAGTACCACAGACACAGGTAGGTTAGAGATTATGATGTACTTCCATCTCTCCTAGAGCTAAACACCCCTCCATCCTGGATAAAGGAATGTCACTGGGACCCGATGCCCAGTCGACCATGTCTGTGGCCAACTTGAAAATGCCGATACCAACACGGAGCATTTACCTCCCCTCTGGGGGCTAGGTATTTCACCTCCCAGGACGAGGCTACTTCCAAAGTCGAGGATATGCCTCACAAAAGCAAAGCTAGAAAAAAGTATGAACATTTTCCAAATTCATCAAACAAAATGGCGGCCATTTAAAATTTTGTTTCTTAATAACTCAAAAACCGTTGATTTTACAAAAATGATAAATGGCCGCCATTTTGTATGATGAATTTGGAAAATGTTCATAATTTTGTTCTAGCTTTTCTTAGTTGTCATAAATGTTTGTGCAAAGTTTCAATGTCGTATGTTTACCCGTTCTTTAGAAAAAAATTAATAAGTGGAAGAAACAAAATGGCGGCTGTGTAAGTAAATAAGGACTTCCGGACAATTTAAATATGGTATTTAAATATGTTGCTAACTTAGGAACAATGCTCTAAAATTTTGGTAGAGAGTTAGGGGACACCCTATAAAATAGTGATAATCATTGATTACATGTCTACACCCAATTCTGTCTTCCTAAGAATTATTAACGTCTTTTACAAATTCCTTTACAATATAGGCGTTGGGTAAAACAATTAATTGCATTGTAGTTACATGCAAAGCGAGTAACATTATTGACTAAGGATATTACAGTGATGAATATCTGGATGAACTAAATGTGGCGAGATGTTTAATAGGTAAGAATGGAAAATATATTTTACAATACAACACCCTCATGACAGTGGCTCGATACAACAAGCACCTAGGCAATAAAAACCAATAAAAACATATGTCGCAAAAGAATAAAAAAAACTAGTTATTTGTGTAACTGCAGCAAAGGTAGTTTGCACTCATGTTACACATTAATTGTTTTCTACAGTGACTATAAATCATATAAATAATTAGTCTTTCAAACACTGTACAATACGTTGTTGGGAAACGCTGTACCAGCTGATCGTACTCGTAGTAGCTTTAAGTGTTGCCAACCTATTTCCAAGAGTACACGGATTACGTGCATAATAAAACAAGCTAAAGCATGCTGTTATGTGTTGTTTGGTCGGAATGCTGGTTTGCGACAAAGTAACAAGTGTGAGGGAAAGTAAGTAAATGCAGCAATTACCAGCTTTCTGTACTATAATCAGTGCAAGGAAGCCCACTTTAGATGGGCATTTTTAATCTTAATGCCATCTCAATACTAACAAAAATCATCACCAGATAAACATAAACCATATGATTTCAACAAGACAATAAAATAAAGACTATTAGATATGTAACGGTCGTTTTCCTCTCGGAATACGTACTGTTACTTTGGGTGACGTAGCTCAGGAATGAAACTCAGCACTCGCTTACAAAACCTAACTTTATTAATTACTCAAAACAACACAAAGAACACAAAGCTAAACTAACAATCAAAAAGGTAAAGTAGACTGGAGCTGTATAAATTAGTTAGGTACTTAAACCCCAATTTGGAAAAGATTCTAAACCCCAATTTTGAAAACCCTAAACATTTTCTTACCTGGACCCAAGGCCAAGGGCCTTGGGCTCCAGCTCCCCCAGCAGGACCCTGTCCTCCGGTGCACCACACAAACCACTCCACACACAAACTGACCCCTTGATCAAGTGCACTGGCCTACTTAAAGCAACAGCCTTCAGTAGGTCAGCACAACAAGTTATTGTTTAACAACACTACCAGCCTACTCACACAACATTGCCAAACACTTCCTCTTTACAATATTTGACCCTCCTATTACAGATATATTATCCAATATCACAACAAATTTTACTCAAACTCAAAAGAAACAAATAGTTAAGTTATAGTAATAGGTGAAATAAACATCTGTGACAAGTTAATTAAAGCTAGCTTTCTTTGGTAGCACAAGTCAATGACATGTAATTACTGTGTTGTATCCCATCAAACACGCCCACACAAGGTTGTTGTTTTACAGTGTGGGACTCTTGCGTCACAGATACGCCACCCTTCTCAGAACTCAATGTTAATTCTCCTCTTGCAACCGTAATTTGGATGTTCATGTTGTGCTACATTCTAGTAGTGAACGTATTTTCCTTTTTACCTTAAGCAATTGTATGTCAATTTAAAAAACATATTTTTAATGGGGTTTATTTTGAGACGCTTTAGAGATATTTGCATTGCAATTCGAAACAAAGTAGCATTCTGTTTTCAAATATTTGTTTGAGAATACCCCTAGGCATTTTATAGAATACAGGGTGATTGGTACTCAGTGTGACAAAAATTGTTTGGTGTAAGTACAAAGTAAATGAAGCGTGATGATGCATATCAAATGTTCCAGGTCTTAAAATTAGCTTCCCAAAAAATTATTTTATGTTTTTCAAAAATAACCATGCTTTTAAACTTAATACAGCGATTTCTCAATTACCTGTTTATGGATTTGAGTAGATAATGTCATTTTCGTGTTCTACATTAAATTTTGAACAAGAATAATGGAAAATGACAGAGGATCAGTTGTAAAAACTCCTTTGAATAAAAATTTAAAAAACAATGGTCCATTGCATAACCTTCATGCGTACTGGGAATTCTAGGATTCTAATGTATAAACACTTAAAAAATTTGATTGTTATGCACGGGTTAAATAAGCTATAAATTATTCCTAGTTATTCCATCACGTATTTTCAGCCATTAGAATGTAAACTTAAACAAAATATATCAATCAAAACAACTATCTAAGGGCTTAGTGGCTAAAATGAAATCAAGTAAATCATAGCAGTTATTTAAAGAAAGTATTGAATTTATAACAACCCATTATTTTGTCAAGACTTTCAACCTCGGCAAAGCATGAATGATGCATGAACACTTTTGTGAAAGACTCACAAATGTGTATCATTACGTACGTTCAGCGAAGCTGGTGTTTTGCATGATTGTGCAAATAACGACACGGATTCCTCGTCCACCAGTTGTTACGAAACTTTCATTATTTTTAGTGCTTCGAGTTTTGTTTAAAGAAACGATTCTTTTTTTATCGCAATCAATATATATTCTTCATAAGTAGTTCTTGTATTAGGCCTCTAAGATGTTACGCGATGGTTGCCATTGGATTTCGTATTAAAATATATTTATTTTATACCATTGATATGCTAACAGTAAGTCCGTGCTCGTACTATGAACGGGGATAGTCTGGTCAGTTCAAACCTTATTTGATTCAGAACAACAATTTGTTTACGTATTGTATACTGTATTTTAATCTACATAACAAAACAGTCAAAACTATTCATAAAGGCCCAATTCCAAAACAGTTTCAAATCAGGATTTAATACTATATACACACTATTTAGTTTAAGGAACAAGTGGTATGTATGGAACCTCTCTATCGTGAAAATCCTCTGTCGACGAGTCATTAACTAATTTATTGTAATTAAAGGTGCGGGAGTTAAAAGCTTTTTGTTTAATCATAGATGTACATCGTTGTGGTGTAGATTTGTCTTCATCATAATTTATAACGATATCATTATTTTTTTTAACTCCATTAATAGTGAATGAGATGTATATAAAATAAAGTTTTAACATCGTTACTTTGTTGAATAAAAACGAACTGATGCACGAAATCGTATTAAATTTATTTATAAATCAGAATTGCAAAATAAATCCGATATAAATAGGTCTCCAAGCACAAACTCTGTACGATTCGGAAAGCTGAATCGTAATAAATTTGATTCAGACAACGGAATGA
This sequence comes from Macrosteles quadrilineatus, assembly GCF_028750875.1. Taxonomy (NCBI): domain Eukaryota; kingdom Metazoa; phylum Arthropoda; class Insecta; order Hemiptera; family Cicadellidae; genus Macrosteles; species Macrosteles quadrilineatus. Next base: position 3,891,740 of record NW_026542596.1, on the reverse strand, counting down.
TTATTTGGAACATTTTACTCACCTTAAGGGCACAGTCTTGACTGGTTTTAAGTATTATTATTACCAAGTAGCTTATTAATAAATTTTAATATTGTTATATTTATGAAATGGTCAAGTAAATGGTAAAATCATTAACTGCCAAGAGATATATGGTTATTTTTGTCGTTCAAAAACTTTGTGAGCAAAGCAATGATTTGCAATAATTACGTTTCCCCTGAATTTTCTTATCTAATGAATAAATGAAGTACTTTTATTATTTCTTGCGAGACACAAAATATATTCAAAATGTGTTATCAGAAGTTTTAAAAATTTTATGAAACCGATACCAAAAGTAAATTTCGTTAACCGTGCAGGCCTAAAGGTTTGAGAAGATAAATTGATGCTACATAAATAATGTAAAAAAACCTATGCATTTAGATGGCTACATATAAATATACTTTCAACAAATAATATCGGACATTTCTCAATCAACAATCTATAAATATTAAATTTCTACTGATAAAATTGAAATTGATTACCATTACACAATTTGAGTAGGCTACCATTGGCGAGCAAATATACCTAACTAAACTAAAAAAGAAATTCTTTAATGCATTACTTTAATAAGCGTGGAATAAGACACGGTCACTATACGGGGTTTTTCAACGCAGCCCAAATATATGAAACTATTGTGGAACACATTTTAATGACAAAAAAGCTTATATGTAGGTATGCATTTTTACTTTACTTCATTGCCGATTATATGATATGCATAACTGCACTGTTATCTATGAATTTTAGTGTTATTGGGAATTTATTTTAACTGAGACTTAAAATCGTCTTTTCACAAGCACAAATAGAGTACTGTACACTACAGGTTGTAGGTCTACTAAGTGAGCGATAAAAAAAATACATGTCAATAATAGTTGATTAATGAAGTGCACTGGAATCACACCAGGAAAATTAATTTCTAACCTTTACTAGCATAAAACCAATAGTTTACTTTTAACGTATAACTCTTCGATATTTGGGAATTACCGTGATGTATCTTATTAAAATAAATTTCCAACTACACTAAACCTCAAAGATAACTATGCATCAATGCAAATCAGCTGATCGGCAATAAAACAAAGACACAGGTATACCAACGTATAACTATGCATCAATGCAAATCAGCTGATCGGCAATAAAACAAAGACACAGGTATACCAACGTATAACTATGCATCAATGCAAATCAGCTGATCGGCAATAAAACAAAGACACAGGTTAAACCAACGTATAGGCTTGTTTTGTCGTTAAAATGTGTCTCACAATACGTTTAAGTTGGGTTGCATTAGATATATAACCCCCTTTATTATGATAATATTCTTTATGCTAGAGCTTATGATTCTCATTATGATTCTTATTCTCATAGTTTGCTGGGTGGACACTGCATTGAATGAGCCACCCACTTCAAGAGGTAATCTTCTTGCTTTCGTGAAAACAAGAAAGTTGTCCTTAAGGTCCTGTTTAAGTTTTTTTAAAGATAAAGGTTAATAATATTATTTATTCCAAAATAAAGGTTTTGTATAGAAAAAGAGCAAGTTAAATAGCCTACAGTATTTACTTTTTCAGGGGGTCTATATATATATATAAATAATTCAACTATAAATTAAATAAGGTCTTGATACAATAATTGTATTAATCAAAACCACATATAGTAGTTAATTCAATTAATAATTAATTAATTAATAGTAGTTAATAGTAGTTAACCACCAGTACATTAATTTTGCAACCATTATTGATTGTAACCAATTATTAAACCTAATATATCAATCTCTTCATGTATAAATTGATCACATTATACTATACTCCTTAATCTGATTTAAACATTTAAACCTGATTAAAAGTTTACAAAACACCACCACACAGAGTCATCCTACATTATAAATCCCCAGGGTGAAGAGTGGGAATGATCAGTTCATTAACAGTGGTTGGATATGAATGAGTGGGCAGGCGCGTGCGAGTGTGTGGGTGCGCGGGGGTAGTTTGTGGGGGTGGGGGCTTAGCCCAGTCCAGTAGACGCGAAGCAGAGTGCGCGCAAAGTACTTGTGCGTTTGTGTGTGTTACATAGGATATTTTACAAAAACTCAGCCCAATCTCTCATGTAAGTATGATTGACACCACTATTTAAAAGAAAAATATGTCTAAATATATGATGATAAATGGTAAAGCTTTGATTGAGAATGCATCAGAGAACGAGGAAAGACAAAAAGTCATTGTTTTTAAAGAAAGGACATAAAAGAGGAGTAGGAACGACCAGGAAATGACAAAAAATAAAAGTAGGAAATTTATTTTGCGTTTCAGCTAAATTTATCGCTAAGGAAGGGGTGATTACTTTGCTGCCGTTGTTCTAGATATATAAATACTCTAGCATAAAAAAATAAACACTATTACAAATAATAAATGAAGGTTAAGTGTATTTTGTAAAAAAATATAATCTGGTATTATATGATATATCTTTCTTAAACAAGGATGGGATTCTTCTTCTATTGTTGTTCAAATAGGGGAATGCTCTAGAACTAGAAAGAAACATTAATTTATGAGTATATACTTTATTACGAAGTCAAATATATTAAACTGTATACAACTTACTTATTTTAAAATTAGCTGTAATAACAAATATTGTAGTACTGTACTGTTTGTTATAAGCTTGGACTCAGGGCGGACACTATCTTTTGACAACCCTCAAGAAAGTTATGATCATTGTATTTTCACTGTGATCTCAATGTGAAAAAAAACTTATATGTTTGAAAATAACAACAGTTTTTATAGACAGTGAACCAAAAAGTCAAGTTAAAGTTCAATACTTATAACAACATTTTGTTATTTTAAATTGTGTCAAAAGATTATGCTTCTTACCTAGATCTACAGCTTTCTAGTAAGAACTGTATACATGAATATCAAATACAGTAAATACTATTGTGTTTTCTTGTTCAACTTAAACTAGATACAACTTTGTGGTTTTAATAACCAAACACAACTTAGTGATGATAAAAAATACTATTATTTCTTAGTAAGAGGTTTCAATTCTACTGTCTCATCTACTGCATTGATGAATATAACAAAATGATTTAACAAATTTATGCAGTAAAATATATGCTGCGAGTTAGCTTGATGAACAAACCAAATTTATCTAAGGATACAATATACAAACAATTACTTAGATACATTATTAGTAATTGTGAATACTATATAAAAGTATGTCCATGAGACGTGTTTAGCCTTTTTTCCGCATTCCGTTGAAACAATCGTACTATTGGCAACTGGCAAACAAGTGGTTGATTTAAGGTACCATTAAATTATAGTCGCTGATTTTTTACATGAGCTTAGAACTGAATATTATTTTGTTATAATTGTTAGCTTCCATATTTTTGTCTACGTAACAGTTTTTTGTAATCTGATGCATGGTACATTTTCAAATGAATTAAATACTGTTAATACCGTACGTGTACGGCAGTCTTCTCATTTTTATTATTAAACCCTTTTTAAATCAGTAGGTATAGTAATATAAATTAAATGAGTGGACCAAATAAATAGTTTATTCCATTTTGTTCCATGGTGCTCTTGTTTAATCATTATCTTGAAATAACATTATGGAATTTTTCCTGCACGCTTCTGAGATTTACATTTGTGAACTCTGAAATTAAAATTTTGACGTAATATATATACACTAATAAAAAAATGCATCCTGTTTGTACATAGAAAATACTGCTGGACATGAATGTACAGTATCCTTATATATACTGAAAGACGCTCGCAAATAAAGGCATTTTTATTTATTTATTTATTTATTTATATAATACGTGAAGGCGATTTCTACGAAACACTACCCCTCCGTTAATAATGGACGGATTTTTACAAACGATGTGTCAAAATGAAGTATTGTTTGTGTAGATACCCCCTTTCACCAATTCCTGTAATAAAAGTCTTTGGGCTTTGCTCCACAGGCCATAAAAATCCCAATATATTTCTTATGGATAAAAGATTTTGTTTTAAACGGACGGATAATTTGTATTAATTACAGTTCAATTCAATTCAATTCAATTATTTAAGATGGGGACGCCACTATGTGCGTATTTTAACCCAAATATGAGTGAAGGATGAGTGTAGGATGAGTGGCGCGATCTTGTAGTCTTGTTAGTGACTAAGGCCGACATGTTCCTTAGACACAGCTGTTAATTAATAGCCCATACAGCTAATGGCAACTAAGGGACCTACAGTTTATAGTGGAATCCGAACCACATTTTTCCTTGTAATTTACGAATTGGTCTAATTATTCAGGATAATACTGCGGATAGTTGTTCATATGATACACATAAGAGCGTTCGTTTTCAGTTTCGAAGACTCGTAACATTTCCAATTGACCATACAGAATTCTCTTACCTGTGACTACAAATCTAAGGCGTAAAACTGGGCTCTCATTGCTTTAGAACTAATCTGCTAAGAGCAATTTATTAACTGTAATGGCGAAATAAATAAACGTTTGTTGTAGACGGTTAACCTACTTAACAGTTAATTTATGATACAAAGCCAACTCTCCTACGACTTGGTATAAAGTATACCATTTAATTGATAACTGTTGATAAACATTGCATAATATTGTGTGAAAATGATATCACATAATATTAATAGACTCGACTAATTACTTAACATTGAATCTTAGCAGGAACTGTTAGTTTTGAGATTGATGAGAATTTCAATTTAAGGTACAGTTTTGTATGTAGATATTTATCATAAAAGCCTACCTTTTTAAGCAATTGTCAATTTTCCTCTCCTCCAGAGGGATGGCCCACAAGTAGTAATAAGAAAATCTTTAATCTAAGCATAGTTTAGATGCAAATCAAATAAAAGTATTTACTAGTAAAACACAAAGCCACAAATTTGAACTCAAACTGACAACCGAGTCAAAAATGGCAGCTGTTCAAAGATACATTGAATTATAAGCTACATTCTCTGGGATGAGCCCACTAGAAGTCATAAGAAAATCATAAATGTATGCATAGGTTGATATGCACATTAAATTAAAGGCCTTGTTTAGTAGAATAAAATGCAACAAATTTGAGTTGAAAAATAACAACTGACTGAGAAAAAAATGGCGGCCGTTTAAAGTATCAAAATGATATCTTTAACATCTGCCATTTTTGACTCGGTTGTCGGTTTGAGTTCAAATTTGCGGCATTGTGTTTTACTAGTAAAGATAAAAAAATGCATCCTGTTTGTACATAGAAAATACTGCAGGACATGAATGTACAGTATCCTTATATATAATACGTGAAGACCAAAGAAGACTAAAGACCTTTAGTTTGATTGCATATCAACCTATGCTTACATTTAAGACCTTATATTTATATTTCCAAAGCCAAATTTCAGAAAATGATTGACTCTCAAGTCCCAATCAAAATAATACTTAACATCATATTTGAAGAGCTTTTCAATCTATTTCCAGTGGTACTGTGATTGGAAAATTCGGTTAGAAATAAACAAATGATGGTAATGTTTACGATATTTCGAAGCCTTAAGACACCTGAAATGATATTGATGTTATAGTTCTAGATCGTTATAGTATTTAAACTAATTAGTGATTGTTTTTAAACACAAGTCATAATACTATTAGTATACTGCAGTTTCATAAAGATTATTTATTATTTTTAAATAACCTATTCAACTTAATACATAACCATGATATTGTAGCTCGTAAATGATACATGTAAAAATCTCAGTTCCATGAAATACTGTTAAACAAGTATCCAACCCAAACTATGTTTATATGTTTCCATATCTCATTAGGGGAGGAACATCGAAGTCAGTTATTACGGCCAGTTTTGTTTAATATGTAACACGATCAACTTGTTACCATGCTGTGTTGATCCCCAATATAAACACAAAACAAAACTAATTTGTCACTAACTGGTGTTGTGCGTGTTTAATATCTCTCTTTCTCTCCAACTCACCTCCCCTACCCCTTCTCTCTTCTCTCTACCACTCCCATTTCCATTGTGTTGCTATTATCGGAGTTATTTAATTAACAAAAATCTCCTTGTTACTTCAACTAACGCTCATTAAAATATTATAACTTGTTTCAGCTTCATGGAATAAAGTGTTTGAACTTTTGAACGTGTTTTTTTTTTTATGTTGACACTGTAAAATAATAATTGAATTATTAATATTTTAAAAATAATTTGCAAACTAAGCATTCAGGCTTTGTACATTCTTCAAGTACGGCCTTGGAGGCGGTTGGTATGTTGGTTAGAACCACAGACAAAATAAATAAATACATTGATATACTTGTCTGTGTCAGGACCTTGGGTAAAATCACAAATGGTCAAGCGATTATTCCCTGGCACTGTGATTCGGTGCCTTTATCCGTTGAACTTATGTCTAGAAAACAAAAATATGATAGATATTTATAGTGGTTTGAGATTTATGTTGATTAGATGATTGCTACACAACTTCCTCTCCTCGTCCTTCATATAAAGCTCTAAGATAATTCATTATACAGTACAACGTCAAAAAAATTGGACGTCAAAAATCCGCTCTTGTCCCTAACAGAAAATACAATTTTGTATCGTCTGTTGCAAAAAAGTCTGTCACGAATATTTTTTAAAGCTCAAATATGTAGTGTTTCATGTTTTACTGCACGTTGAGACTCTAATTTTTTGGCTATAAATTTAAAAAAATACAGCTACTTACTTAACTATCAAAAAGTGTTTACTGTATCCCTTTTAGTTCCTTGGCTATACCTATAGTTTAAAATATACCATTTCAACAGATAGCTTCTGGCCCTTTTTAAAGATTATTGAAATTATCAGTGAATTTCCCATTTTTGGAATAATGTGTTACCGTAGTTCATAGTAAGAATTCGACCCGGGACCGATTCACTTTTTAGTTTTGAGGTCCCCCATAGGCCAAAAACACCATCCATTCAAGTTTTATGACTAGGTTTTCACGTCGACAATCTTAGTTTTATTTGTTTTTCTTTCCAAAGGCATTTTTTTTGTTTTGAAAGGGAACGGGCCAAACCCTATAGACTTGTTAATCTAACAGTCGACCTTTTAGCGGATTTCCCTATGGGGAAGTAGCTATTACCGTAGGTGGCACGGTAAGACCTAGACCCGGGACCGATTTACTTTTTCATTTTGATGTCCCTAGAGGCCAAAAACACTATTCGTTCAAATTTTTATATATGTATATATATATATAGTTTTTATAGATTATGTCCGTGAACGCGATAACTTGAGTAATTTTTGTCCGATTTTGATGAAATTTGGTTTAAAGGTGTAAAGCGGGATAAACTTGAATGAGTTCGCGAACCAGTACGATCGGACCATGGGAACGGGGCTTTACGGGGGGTTTTATGGGGTAAAAATTGGTTTTACTCACTTTTGACCCTCATAACACAAAATTTCCCAATTTCTCTTTAGACCTTTTTAAGAGCTTAAAAAAACAAATAATTTAGTATATAAAAGTATTTTTTTCGATTATTAGTAACGGAGAAAATTAAAAAAAATTTAAATTTTAAATTCCCATGTTATTCTTATGGAGAATATTGTAAAATGTTGTAGTTTGCTTGTTTATGAATATATTTTGATCAAATTTGGCAAATTTATTTATTTTGTACTAAGCTATCAATATTTTACTCAAAAACACACTTTATTAGTTTCCTTGTAGCAGCAAACCTAGGTACTCGTTAAACCTAATGTTATTAAAATATATTTAACTGAAAATCAATTCAGACAAATGGAAATTCGCTTAGTCGGCAGGTTTGCTGTGGCGGGGGTATTTGTTAGATAGCATCATTATTTCCCAGCCCAATGACAAATAACATCTGGATTTAGAAAAACTGTCGCTTGGAATTGAACTAGTGACCTTCAGGTTTGAAGGGGAGCGCTATAACCACTCGGCTACCCAGACAATTAAGTCCGTAATTAAAGTTTTAAATATCAGTAAGACTTGTATACAGCTCATGTCCATTTAAAATTTATTTCATTAACTATCTAATGGTTAAGTTCTTAATTGTTGTACCTCATTGTACATGAGAAACATCATAATAAATATTTTACTGACATAATGTTTACGGCCCATTCAAACTATACGTGAAACTCAGGTAAATTTATCACATTATCTAAGTTTTATTACAAATTCTGACATTAAAGTTGGACTAAATAATCAGCCTGAAACATTGTTCGCGTTGATCTACAAAATTAGCCCAAACGCAGGACATCTGTCTTTGTAAGTGGAAGTTTGCGTGATGTCCAAACCGAAACAAACGCCTGTCATTATTACTGTGTATTACTACAATTTGCCATCGTTTGCAATAAGACAAAATTAAAAATATCACCTGACTCCTAAGCGGATTTAGTTTTCAAAAATCGGAAAAATATCTTCTAGCCCGAGACCAACTCTTTTTCGGTTTCTAGGTAGAGGTTCATGGAACGGTCGCTGATACGGGTCGACGGAATTTTATGCCTCTGGAATTGGTAAAAATCTGGTGGTAATATTCCGGGAGTAAAAATCTGAGCCATCCACTCATGAGGGGTTGGGGGGGGGGGGAATTCTGATATGGGTAAAATACATATTTTACATATTTTTACATACTTTTTGAACTCCAGGTAGAGAATGTGCTGGGCTCAGGACACCGATACACCACTAGACGGCAGCGAGCGCCGCGGATGTGGCCACGAATTTCGATACTTTCACAAATGCAAACATTGAGACAGATATTTAATCATTTATTATAATGATAATAGTGCACCTGTTGCTCGAATTCGAGCAATTGCAAAGTATTACGGGTGTTATTTCAAAACTAATAACAGTCATAATTTCCGATTATCGTACCTACTTAAAAGAATCAACCACGAATCCTAGAAAAATACCGGTATGGATCATAAACATTAACAAATGACGTTGTTGGCCCGAATCATATACCAATAGCATTAACATATGTTTTGGCAGTTCCATTATGCAATTTTAAATAATGTTTATTTTCGGGCCAAAAACGTTATTTGTTTATGTTTATGATGATCCATACCGGGTCTTTTCTAGTATTCGTGGAATCAACTCAAAGATAATGTAATCAGTCACTCCACTCCAGTTATCGAAACTGAAAACGAACGCTCTTGTGTGTATAATGTGTTTACTATGAACAGCTGTAATTAATACAAATTATTCGTCCGTTTAAGTAAACAAAATCTTTTATCCATAAGAAATACATTGGTATTTTGATGGCCTGTGGGGAAACCCCAAGGATTTTTATTACAGGAATTGGTGAAAGGGGGCATCTACACAAACAATACTTAATTTTGAAACATCGTTTATGAAAATCCGTCCATTATTAACGGAGGAGTAGTGTTTCGTAGAAATCGCCTTCACGTATTATATGTATATAAGGATGTGTTTGAAAAATATACGCTTGATCGGAGAAACCCTAATTTTGATTTTGTAATTGCATATGTCCGATCTTTGTAAGAACAAAATTCTATTTCCCCCAAAAGGTCTACTCCGAGAGCCTTCCTCCTCGGAGTGACCCTCCACGATCACTACACCCAGGACTACTAACATAGAGTTAGAATAGAAGAAATATGACAATCAAAACAATAGGACTGTACATTGAACGACAGTAAAAAGTAAATACTAAAAAGAAAGGCACATTAAAAGGGAATGCTCTTTCCATACATTGACTAACGAGCTCATTGTCAAGGTTTGTATTATTGTCCACAGAGACGTTATTTTTTGTAAAATACCTTAGGTTATATATTTAATCTTTTAACTGAAATGTTTCTTTCTATGCCATGAAAGAACATATACTTATATACTGGTATATTTTTCTTTGTGGTTTGAGTATTGAGGAAGGAACAAACAAAGGGGAAGGAGCAATATATGGGACCCCTATTTTGAAACCTACCATTATTTTTGATGTAACAGTAGCTCTCTCATCGAATCATAAATACAAACGTATGATTAAATCTAGTTTTTTTACAATGAAAATACTTATAAGTTGAATATTTTTGTCAAAACAAAAGGCAAGTTTTCACTCCAATATATTTCAACCAACTTTCACTGAAAGAAAGGAAACTTCAGCAAACTCGAAGTTTAGCCAACCGATCTCTGGCACCACAATGTTATCAGAGGTTTCCGGCAAACTTCGCACTTCTTCTTTATTATATATAAAATAATAACGACACAAACTGTAAGCTCAACGTACAACTAATACAGATGGTGTGTATTAAATTATGGAAGTGTTATCAAAACTGACAACCATGTCTATTTACTGCCTCGTTTGTAAATATACGAAACGATTTAATTATCTTATTGGCGATACAACATTTATCCCATTTACAACATGTGCAAGATATCACCATAATGCAAATAAACAATTGTACTCCTATTGAGAATAGTTTATGTCCTCAGAGCCACAGAAAACATACTACTATAGCCTACTATATAAGGTTATATTATTATGTTTTCTGTGTCAGAGCCTAATATTGCAATCAAGAATATTTTAGAGATTTTTTCAGAGATAATTTTCAACGGTATAAAGGGTATGGCCAACCAAAAATTCTCATAACACCCCAGTTAACTTTTTAACGCGTTGTAGTAGGAAAACCAAACTCGGCACATATTTACAACATAAGAAATTGCACTTTTTCATCAAAGTTAAAACTTTGCTCCAGCCCCTAATGAGGGGTCACATGATAAGTGTTTACATTTGAAAATTTGGGGCTGCCCCCAAATAATTTATTAATTTGAATTAAGCTATTTGTAGATCTTTAAATTCGTAAATTCAATTGACTTATATATACTAGTTTTATTATGTTAACTGATGTGAAACAAAAAAAACATACATTTGAAAAAAAACTGAGTATTTTTTAACATTTAAAAATACGATTGAAGCTATTTAACTATGATTTAATTTTTAAAGTATATCCAAATTAGAATCAAACAAGAGAGGAATATATTTGTTTCGGAACTTTAGGAGGAAGTAATACTTTAGGTAATATTTTGTGTAAAGAGGTTAAACTGTAACCTTCGACGTAAACGTAGATACAGAATAATTTAACACAGCAGGTCTCGTGTGTGGGAACAAAGTGTGATAGAAGAACAAAGAACATTTTCTAATTCTTCCTTTGCTATTGTTTAAATACAAAGCCTCTTTCAAAACGATAGGGTAATTAAACCCGCAACATTTACTAATTAGCTTAAATTGTCCTAGGAGTTAGCAAACTAAGTCTTGTAAAGCTATATTTCGTACTATAGTAGTGACTATAGGACAATCGTAGTTTTTGAAAACAAAACAATTTTACAGCAGTGTTTTTTTTTTTTTATTTTTTTTATTAGAAGGTTGAATTATTGTTTGATATTCGTTAAAGCGGAGAATGTTAATCAACCCAAAAAGACCAATAATTACTTTTTGATTTCTAGAGACATTTACCTGCAGCTCAAAGTAGGATTGGAAACCATGTTTTGTATCTTGTTTGGTTACAAATTCAACTGAAAGATCAGATCTTCAAATTTAAATACACATCCAAACCGTTATAAATAAAGTTGATCAGAATCTCAATGGGGTGTCACTTTTTTAGGTCCCATTCGTCACTCCACTAAATCATAAGCTTTACAATGACACCTTAATCGTAAAATGCAGTAATGTAAGATTGTTTAAACAATTAGACTTAATGAGGTAAAATACAAATAAATGTGCCAAACACCATGCACAGTAAAAGTATAAGCCGATTAGGGATATTTAACAAGACACGGTTGACTGGCCAGCCTGTTAACGTCAACATTATTTATGAACTGGCTAAAATCCAAACCGGCTGGTTTATTCAATATATTTTTAAGAGTTAATCTATTTATAAAAACTAAACTACGACCAGAAAAAAACTGAAAAGCTTAACAGTATTTCTTTTATCCACATACTTATCTACTACTCCGTACTTATCTACAATATTGCTTATCCGTGTTTGTGTTGCGCTTTTTTTATGTATGTATGCCATTCAATTTGTGTTATTTATGTTTAGTTTTGTGTATGTTTTATGTATATTTTCCTATTTTACTATAGTAAAGAGTCCAAGTAGACCTGATTAGACCAGCATAATTAGTCAAAATCGATCGTCCTTTTATTTTAGCGAATTTCCCTATAGGGAAGAAGCTATTACCGTAGGTGGCACGGTAAGACCTAGGCCCAGGGTTTTCTCATTTTTAACCCTTAAAATAGAAAATATCCCAATATTCTAGACCTTTTTAAAGATATTAAAAAAGCAAATGATTTATATCAAAGTGTTTTTGTACGGTCATTGTCAACGGAGAAAATTAAAAAAATTTGAATTTAAAATTTATGTGTTATTCTTACGGAGAATATTGTAAAATGTTGTAGTTTGCTTGTTTATATTTTGATTAAACTTGGTAAATGTATTTTTTTTTATACTAAGCTATTAATATTTTACTAAAAAAACACACTTCTTTTAGTTTCCCTGTAGCAGCAAACCTTCTTGTTAAGCCTAATGTTATTATGCCTGTTATTTTTACCTCCTTTTAAATGTTTGTAATATAGGTGATAATGTATCAAAATGTGCTAGAAGACTTGTTTATCATACCGTAAATCAATTTTCAACTATTGTAGTATGATAGGAGAAGGTCTGTGGTGAAAAAGAAACATATTCAGATAGCATTACAACAATTAAACACCAAAGGAACAAGAGAGGAGGTGCAAGACAAGCTTCCAAATGGAGATTTAAGGAGAACAATGAACTAATCCTTCCCCAACGTTTACTTTAACATTAACCTCTTTCTGACTATAGCTTAACCTTTTTAAATATTCAAGACATATGTAGATTAAAAGAACAACTTAAACGGTGTTCCTATTTTTTTACTGTAGAATATGGTAAATACATTTTATGTTCAATATGATGTAGATCACTGGAGTAAATTCAAGTAACTAGCATATAGTTATTTGTTGGAACAAAAACAAAAATGCTCCTAATTTTGTAATTAAAACTCAATTTTCACAAAGAAGGTGCTAAAAGAATAAGAATGAAATACCGAGAGATGTGTTTAGTTTGACGATTTAATTACCATAGATGTTACAGTAGTTGAGTCAAACGATTTATTTTGAGAATCCTGGTGTTGGATTTTTTAAGACAATCTCTAGTAGTTTTATCTAGTTGCTAAGTAAATAACGGGTTTACAGATTTAAACGACGACCTTTTCTTAGAAAACTATATCTTTCATTGCTTTCTCAAATGACTTTGAGAAAACTATTTAAATAGTTACCTGCACTTAAAACATCAACTTTTTTGAAAGGTTTCGATATGGAACATCCTTTTAAATTATTGTGAATAATGTAATAATTCAAATCAGGAGTAATATTTTAGCTAAAATACCGCTTCCAATCATAATAAATCACAGGTAATTAGATGTTCAAGGCATTTTTATCAACTTGTTTAAACGATGTCTTTAAACATATATACTTCTCAATATACTTCTAATAAGAAAGCTACTGTACAAACTATATACATACATCTAAAAAAGCCATGTAACGAAGTCTTTGTGTTGGTAACAATAGTGCCTTTGTGGCAACAAATGACTTTATTGTGTACGTTACCTTGGGTCGCTAGAATATTAAATTGTAGGTCGAACTGCAATTTACACTCAAACAACAATTAAAATCACCTTGTGGCTATTTATCATAGAATGCCTCCACAGAGAGATATTTTTACCTACGACCGTTTTTTAAAGTAGCCATTTCAGTTCAGTTCTTAGAATTCAAAAGTTTCACTTAACAGCTGTTTACTTTCATAACAGCATAGTTTCATTTCATAACAGCATAGTTTTTCTCATAACAACACGGGTAACGGACCAATGAGATTCAAGGATTGAGAGAAAAGAAGTACAATTGTAATACTTCGAACGTCAACTAATCAGCTGATCAGCTGATCAGTTGACAATTTTAATTGTTGATCCGGCTTGTTCCTGTTGATACTCGCGTATTCTTAACCTAAGTTGGTGGAAGGTAAATGAAGGTTGATTTTAAAATATCAGTTAGTGAAAGTGATGTTGACGAGATAGAAATGAGAGCACAAACTGTTTGTGCTAATCTTTTGCCACCAAAATCAAAACAAAGGTACCATATGCAATTACATACCAGCAATTCATTAAATGGACGAAACAAAATAAGGTTAAATTGATAAATGTAAATGTTCTTCTGGTTTATTTTGTAAACCTCTTAACCACTTTTTCACCCAACTCGTTGTGGACCACATATTCGATGCTGAGATCTAACTGTAAATTAACTGTTTCACCATATTATTCAGTTGTAAAAATATATGCAATATATACCTAATTGTACCTGATACAGTATTTATGGTAAGAATGCTGCTGGCAGAACCTATTGCCTGAAAAAGTAACGTATTATTTAACAAAGTTTTACAAACACGTAATTACAGGAAATCAGCTGATTATACAACAAGTCGTTGCATCACTTTCAGTGGCAATGACAATACACGAAAACATAACCTCTCTAAAAAGTTATCAGTAGTGATTGTTAGTAATTAAATCCAGATTTATAGTAATTAAAAAACGGTCGTAGGTAAAGTAGGGTACGCAACTCACGTTAATAGTCTTTACGACACTCGTAGAAGTTTTTAAGGCACTCTCCAAGGCTCGTGCCTAAAATTTTCTACTCGTGTCGTAAAGACTCAACGCAATCGATACGTAAACTACTATTACTTCATACCTTATGCTACATTGACACCTGATTGATGTAATTTATCGCATACATCATTGATTTAGGTGGAATTGTCAGAATTAGAACCCGCGGATGCAGGCTGGAAGATATAGCCATAATTTTTAGCCAACCAATGCAAGTTTACTCATTAGGAATCTTGGCAAATTGTACAAAAAATTAACTTCCAATGGTACAAAGCTTAAAACTATTAAGCAGGTGGTTTTAATATTTTGCTCTACATTGATGCGACGATTTACTTCACGGAAAAGCGTAGAAAATTCTTTATGTTTAAATAGATTAGTGGTCGCCTTTGGTTCGAATACTTGACCAAAATATGTATTGTGCAAACTACTCTATTTTCACCCCACGCTGTAAACAAAACATGTGATTGGAATTTCTTCCAATTTTTTTTTAATTTTCTGTTTATATTTATTTGTTATTTCGTCACCAGCATGGCAACCCGTAAGGCCCATATAATCTTTTTATTTTAAATTAATCTTTTATGCTAATTTTTTTGTCTATTTTAATTTTATAAATGGATTCTGAACATCTACCGGCAAATATTTTCATTTAGTATGCGTAGATTTTCCCCGCAATGCACACGAGCTGAGAAAAAGTTTTAAAGAAACACTTTTGCCTATTAATATATAGATACCACCAGAGAAAATGGTAGTATAGTTGATAAATATTTCTACTCGGATTTGAGTAAACTAACGTTTATATTGGTTGACATTTAGCAACATGATTTGCTTCATTAAATTACATTATCTTAATAAAATAGTTTTAAAAGAAAACGTGAATAATGAATAATGAATAATGAATAATGAAGTTTATTTCCCACAAAAAACCACAATATAACAATACATGAGATGTAGAGAAATAGAACTGGCTACTTGATCCAGTAGTGTAACCAGTTTGCTTAAACTAACTTATCGGCTAACATGACGTTGTAATTTATGGTCTAGCATCTGTTATAAAACATTGAATTCCGCCTGAACTGTGCATCTGATGGACAAAACAAGAACTGTTTTAATAAAGAATGAAAGTTATTACAACAGGATATTATTGATATAATTTATGTCCTGCTGAGAAGAAAGCCAAATTATCGTTGCTTTGCTAAAATGCTTTAAATTTAAACTATTCTTTATTTGAAGTGGTAGATAATTATAGTATTTTGGACCTAGATATTGAAAAGAGTGACGAAAAATAGCTTTATTTACTTTGGGTAGTTTCAGAGTATTATTGGTAATGCTTCTTGTTATGTATGTGTGTGTAATATTTGGTATGACGTTAACTCTGTTTCCACTTCGAACAAAAAACAGTCTAAGAACTTTGAAAACAAAAAGGTGCTGTATGGGCAAAATTTTTAACTGTTGGTAGAGTGGAAATGAACTTGTTCTTTTAGGTTGTTTCAAAATTATCCGCATAAAAAAGTTTTGTGTTGTTCTTAATCTATTTATCAAGGTTTTATAAGTTCCTCCCCAGCATGGCAAGGCATATTGCAATCTTGAGTTGATTAGTGCAAAGTATAATGTTCTCAAAAGTGATTCGTTACAAAAATTTCTTAAAAAATAAAATTTTCTTATTTGTGTTCGTATCTTAGCATGTAGATTTAATATATGAGGTTCGAAGGTGACTTTTTCATCGAGTAGAACTCCTAAATATTTTATAGATTTTACTTTTTCTAACGGCTGGCAATTACATAGTTGTGGACTGCAATTTGAGGAGTGAAAAATTAAAGGAGATGGCAATTCAAAACCGGTTGAGTGGAAATTAACAAATTTGGTTTTGTTTACATTTACCTGCATTCTATTGATCAAACACCAATTTCTTAAAAGTAAAAGATCATCGTTTATTAAATTTTCCATCAACATCAAATCGTTTTGTGTGTAAAAAAGAGCAATGTCATCAGCAAAAGCAAAGATATTTCCGTTAAAAGGTAGATTTAATAAATCGTTGATGAACACTAAAAATAAAATACCTGAGGTCGTTGACCCTTGGGGCACACCCGTTTGTACAATGAGAGGATTACTGTAGTCATTGTTTATTTTTACTTGTTGCCTCCTATTTGTGATGAAACTCTTAAACCACTCAAAAGCTGTACCTCTTATTCCTACGTTTTGCAATTTATTTAAAAGAATGTTGTGATTTACCATGTCAAAAGCTTTTTTAAAATCAATAAATAGACCTGTTGTTTTCAGTTTTGAGTTTAATCCTTGGAAGATGTGATCGGTTACTGCCAATAAAGCACTTTCTGTTGACCTGCCTTAAAACCAAACTGCTTATTACTGAAAAAATGTGTTTTATTTAAAAAAATTTCAATTCTAATCATCATGAGCTTCTCGAGTATTTTAGAAAAAACTGAAAGTAAGCTAATGGGTCTGAGATTTTCTAAATTAAAAGAATTATTTTTTTTCAAAATGGGTACAACTAAACTTAATTTGAGTGTCTCTGGAAAAATACCTTTGTTGAAACTCATATTAAATATGTATTCTAAAACAAGAGATATTTCGTCAATTATATGTTTAAGTAAACTAACACTGATGCCATCAAAGCCAGTAGATTTTTTGTTCTTTAAATTACTAACAACTGACTTTATTTCATGCACTGTAGTTGGTGCTATAAAAAACGTTTGTGGACAGATGTACATAGGAGGTAGAATTGCTGCAGGGAAAGTGATTGGTTGTCCAGCCTGTATTGAGACAAGGTGGTTGTTTATTTCCTGGGCGATAAGGCCAGGCTCTGTTATCAGTGTCCCATCGTTTAGCTCAATCCTATCAATGTTCTTATCTTTTACATTTCCAGTCAAGTTATTAATGATTTTCCATTGTTGGGCAATATTACCATTACATTCTTGAAGTTTATTTGAATAATATAAGTTTTTTGCTGTGTCAATGTCAACTTTTAAATTGTCTGTAAATCTTTTGAAATAGGTGTTGAAAGCAGTGTCATATGGTCTTTTTTTGGAAAGTATATAAAGCTTTCTTCTCCTTTTTATTCGATTAAAAATGTTTTTTGTAATCCAAGGACTCGATAACTTTGCTTTCCTCAGTTTAGAGTCAACATGAACAGTTTTTTTACTAGTATTAACAACGTTCATTAATTTTTCATAAAAAATACTAAAACAATTGTTTACATCTAATTCAGAATAAATATCTTCCCAGTTAGTATTCTTAAGCTTAGTTTTTACAAGATCAAAATCAAGTATTTGTTTCTTAAGGTTTATGTTATCATCACATGTGTTAACAGTTTTTGTATTGGACAAATATCTAAATTTAAGACCTAGAACACAATGGTCAGTGATACCTAAATCGAATACTCCACTGGAAAACTGTTGCATATATCTATTTCTTACAAACATGTGGTCTATTAATGTTTTTGTAAAGTGAGTAATTCTAGTAGGAGAGTTAACTATGGATATAAACCCATTATTGTTTAGGACACTATTGTAGCTTTCAGATATAGCACTTTCCTCCAAAAGATTAATATTTATGTCACCAATATATATTGCATTATTTTTTATTTCTAACATCAGCTGAGATAAATCTATTAAAAATGAGTTTTCTGGAATTTTTTGTAATCTGTACAGGCATACTAGCTTAAAATACACTTGGTTCATTTTTATATCCAGCAATAAGATATCAGCTGATCTTGGGTTAAAAGACAACTTTACATCCTTACTTTCTATTGATTTGTCAACAAAACACAAAACACCTCCAGCTCTGTATTCATCGTTGCATGAGGTAAAAAGGTTATATCCTGGTATGCTATATAAATTACGCTTGCTATATAAACGTACAGTACTATCTGATAGATCTTTTAAGTAAGTTGGATGGTTTTAAATATATCCGCACTTTCATCGAGATCAATATCGTTGCACTCCAAAAAGCCTTGTACATAGTTGCTACTGTATACACTATTAGTAATGATTTTACACATATTATGTATGCCATAAATTGTACATGTGATGGTTACTTGCAGTAATTTAATTGTTTTGGTGTTATGAGTAAATGTACCTATACTACGCTGGTTAAACCATTTACACATTTAGCATTACATGTTAAAGCTCATAAACAGCAACACGCGGCATGCAACATCGTTTATCACATGTTAAGAAAGAAACAATTACAAGTGTTGTCGAATATGCGATTAGATTATTCATGCAATTGCAAGATTGAAAATTCCTTTTAGAAAATTACCTGTAAACTCTGACCTGTAAAATAACTGATTTAGAAAGAACAATAGTTTTATAGTCTGTTATATAGAATACTATAGTATAAGTACCTCTTAAGATTAGTCATCCGGTTACTCATCCTAAAATTGACAAAAATTTGATAACTATCTTCTATTGTGCATTACCATTGTTTAAACGCATTCCTTCATAGATTTATCATCATTACGTATCAGTGGTAATAGTTTTTATTAAACTGTCAGGTCCACTAATGATTGGGTATGTGGATGAGTTATATATATAGTAACTAGGATTGCTTTCATAGCAATGAAAGCCAGTTTAGCGGAGCTATCATGTTTCATGGTGTTTAATAAAGCAATGAATGAATAAATATATTATAGATATACCTAATACGAAATACAAATGTTCCCACACTATGCACCGTTAGCCTTTACTACCTCCTTCACCACTTCCTACGTGTTGGACCTGTTTCCTCCCCTTCCCATAACATTTAGTATTGCACATTTAGACATGAAATAAGTGAACACAGTACTCGACAGGACAGCCTGTTGCACTTGCCAAAGACAAAACTGGAAACGGGGAAGAAGTTTCTTTGGCCCAAAAAAGTACAATGCTTTGCCACCCACTTTAAAAGAGTACAGTTGTAATAGGTTTAAGAAATGTGTAAAGGAAATGTTTTGAACCGTATAGATAATTTTATTTTTTATTTATGAATAGACTATTGTATTGTTTTATTTAATTGGACCAAAGTTGTCATGAAAAACAGAGTTTGTACTTTGATGAACGCTTGGAAATAAAGACCTTATTTATTTATTTAAATGCTTCTTGCATTGCCCTTTTTAAAAACGTGACTGATCTACATTTGTATATTGCATATATTTAGATTTTTTATAGGATTATGAGGTGTTTAATATTTTATTGTGTTTGGTAGGTTCACCCGCCATGGTACAACCAGCCCTCGGAGCCGCCAGCCTGTGCCTACTGATCTTCCTACTTACTGGTGAGTAACGTGGACCTATCCATGTCATATTCACATACATTTTAGGGTTTTGTACGAATTCTTCGTTAACGTAATTCGTAATTTTTCTATTCAAAATGCAACTGGTGTGGAATAACTTGTTACCTTTTTGGTCTTCACTACGGGAGAGACGAGTTCAACCTTTCGAACATTCAAAACACATTATAATGGTTTGGACAGATTTCCCTTAAGACGATTGTATTTCCTTTATGTAATACATCTCATGGTATCCCTAGAATTAATTTCACCGCCACATGTATCTTACTTCAAGAAAACATAATTTAATCAAACAATTTGATTTTCAATTTAATATTGACACACATGTACTGTATATACATGATCAACGTTTTATAGTCGGCACGTTATTAAATGTTACTTCTATTAAATTACAAATTAATAAAACCACTAGCGCAATTCATTTATCCTTTCAGGATGACAGTAGGGTTCAGTGCTTTAAGGGTCATGATATAAGAGAGAAATATATAAATACGATGAAGGCCTACACTTATTGTACATTAAAACATGCAACTTCATTTACTAAATAACCATAAAAGTAAAACATAATTTGACATTCGTAAGACAGTCATACACAGTTTGAAAGTGTTATTTCTAATTTTACCGTGAATACTAAAATACTGTTTTAGTTAATGGAAGCACTAGGTAAAATCTTTCCATATATACGTGTTCATATAAACTATATAAAACCACATGAACTCCTAATCGTAGAAATTATTACCAGGCTTATACTACATTATAGTACTACCATTCTGCTCTTAAGTTAGGTTTATTATTAGTCCTATTAAATTGTGTAACCGACTGTGGAAAAAGCTGATAACTCGGTTGTTTGTGAGCCGATTAACAAACAAGGCCTAATTTGATTTGTATTTAAATTCACTACATATTTTTTCACCATAAAACAGTTTTCTTAATATTTAAGGTTTTCATGAAAATTTGCATTAAATATTTTAAATGGCCGCCATATTAAAACGGCTTTAAATATTGGAATGGCAATTTTTAAGCTCTTCTGACCTTCTAAACTTCACATTTATACCGATTTTGAAATCTCTATTATATTGAAAAATGCCCAAGATATAAAATAGTTTTTACGAATCACAAACTGACCGACAGACAGAAATCTGGGCATTTTAGACCCATACTTATTCGGCATTTTGTGTTTGTCTTAGCCCAAAGAACATGTCCACAAACAAATGCAGGAATTTTAAATGTTAATTGCTTAGGTACTATTCAAGGTAACTTAACGTTTTATACGTCAAATAGAAGCTAAATAACTTTCCGCTAAAATTGTGTTTCCCGTGTAGCAAGGGAGGAAACTTTGAACTCTAGGCCGTCATTGCGACTCGCACGCCTGACGCCGGAAGCCAGTACGACGTTTACGCGTTTAGAATAGAAGCCACAGTGTTTAATCTTTGGTTCGCAGAGTTTAAATTGATTGGTAAATTGAACACAATTTAAATCTATTTGATAATAAAGAAATGTTGCGTTGGTTTAATGAGTTTCGGGGCACCGTATTGTTTTGAAAGGACATTCACTTGGCCGGCTAAAAACAAGTAATGACATTTTAATCAGAAGCCCGGAAAAAAACCATCTTCAGTTTAACATACCTAAATCTTCACTTCATGATGTTATCCGTATAAGATTAAGTCAATTGTGCCTACAAAATTCAGTTAAGACATCAGATAAACCCGCCAATCCCCCTAAGCGTAGAGACTTTGCCAGTTTTACACTCATATGAGATTGATAAAAGTCTTAATCTAATTAAATGAATCCTTATTTTATCATAATATGAGAACAATTTTGTTCTTTTCCCTTTAATTTGACGTTTAAATAGTTTAATTATATTTTAATAGTCCCCGAGCAACGGCCGTTTAAAATCCCTGCATTCTTTTATAAACTCCCAGTATATATATACCAATACAAGAAAATATTCACATTCAACTTCCCTGCTCTTGTTAGCCATTTTGTAAATTCGAAACAACTTACTTTACGGGGCAGTTAAATCATTCACACTTTAAGCATGCCATGTTTAACCTCATAAACCTAGCGACACGCAATGTCGTTTATCACTTGTTAAGAAAGAAACAATTACAAGTGTTGGCGGATATCCGATTATGGGGTTTTATGGTTTTTTATTGGTTTATGGGTTTGCTAAGATTAAAACCATCTTCTAATAGGGAAAATTACATCTTTGATATTGTGTTACGGGGGTTCCAAATTGAACAGATTCCTTTTATACTAAATTATTTTATTGCACAATATAATTCGAATTTGCCAAAATATCGAAAAATAATGTAAATAACGATATCAGTTTTGAAATTCAGATTACAGTTATTACGAACTATTTTCTTTTATACGCATAAATTAATCTTAGACCCTCAAATACTTGAAACAACATGAATGAAATAAAATCGGTCGATTCTTGAATTGTTTGGAATAGCAGAATGTATTACATTGACAATAGATTTACTACTTTGAAGTAATCATAATATTCTTTATGAAAAGCTTTAGCTACGTGTAACATTAAGTTTTATGAGTAACACAAACAGTGTGATTAAAATACAGTTTTATTAATACCTTAACCACTTGTAAATCATACATTCAAAGAACATTAAAAATACTGCACCCTATAGCATATTTATGTCTCCTATGAACTCTATAGTAAATAACAGTATATATTCAATGGTGGTTATACCATTAAACATGATGACAAAATTATTCAATAATTTATCTGAGTAAAAACATGACTTGGATACTGCTAGTAGAAGGGAATTAAATAATTTTTCTTTAGTGTAATAAGTTGCTCGATTTGATATTTTCAAATCCATAGGAAAATTGCTTAAGTAAAAAAAACCTTGATTTCCTAAAAAAGGAGCAAGGAAACCTTTAACTATGTAAACATAATTCATATTATCTTTACTCATGCCACAGTAGAAGTTAAACTCCAAAATTTTTGCGGACTACAAGCAAGTGTAAATGTTTAGGCTATAAACACTTAATATTTTGTAATACAATGAGAAGTTTACTTGTATTGTTCAATGTAAGTAGATTACACACTTGTGTAAAAAAACTTAACAAAAAATGCATCTGATAAAATATCAAATTCTAAAAAAAGGTTCTTAAGGGAACTATCATGCTTAAGCCTGAGTAAAAAATGAATTTGTTAGCTAACTGATAAATGGGAGTTTTTTTGTTATAATTTGTATTCATTGTCCATAGAAAAAAACGTTTAATTAGAAAGAGAAAGCACAGGAGCCAGTATAAAACATCCTTTCTACAGAGTTTGTGGAAGTGTCTTTTACTGTTGATTGTTTCTCACATTCAGTCCACGCGCTACGACCTTCTCTAACACTTTTATATCCCTCTTGAAATGTCTAACCAGGGCAATGTTACATTCCTTTCTCCCGTAATAGTCTGATATACAAATAGTTAATAGTAAAAACTTATTAAATTGGTGTAAATACATACTTCGTAGCCGTTACGAATAAAACTGATAAATATGATGAGTATTCAGTGAAAGTGAATATCAATATTTTATTTGAACCATTTAACATCTATATATATACAGTGTGACAAAAAAGTCTGGAAACGGTTTAATATCTTTTTAACTAAATCCGTTAGAAAATTCAACCCTTTCACATCAACTTACATGTATAAAAACTACTTTTTCCAAGAATTGTCATTTTTTTACCTGTACCAGGGGACGACCCATGAGGAGTAGGTACATAATCTTTAATGTAAGCATAGGTTGATATGCACATCATTTTAAAGGTCTGGTTAAGTGGAGTTCATTGCCGGAAACCGCGTCAAAAAAGGTTCATCTGTTACAAAATGGTGGCTGTCCAAAGTTCTTGTTGAATATACCTGCACAGGCCTTACTATTGGTAAATACTCGTATTAAACATTAGCTTGAGAGCTTAAACTGTATTTTAAAGTCAACTAGCTCGTAGACTAATAGTATTCAATCTTCAAAACAAATTTAAACGAATTTAAGATTTCCCGGCTAATGTTGATATGAGTAATTTACCAATTCTAAGGCCTCTGCAGGTATTCCGCAAGAACTTTGGACTGCCGCCATTTTGTAACGGATCAACCTTTTTTGACGCGGTTTCCGGCAATGAACTCCACTTGACCAGACCTTTAAAATGATGTGCATATCAACCTATGCTTACATTAAAGATTATGTACCTACTCCTCATGGGCCGTCCCCTGGTGAAGGTCAAAAAATGGTAATGCTTGCAAAAAGTAGTTTTCTTACATATAAGTTGCTATGAAAAGTTTGAATTTTCTAACGAATTTAGTTTAAAAGATATCAAGCCGTTTCCAGACTTTTTTGTCACCCTGTATAATACGCTAAGCCAATTTTTGTGGACAGAACTCCTCTCTCATTTTTGGAACGATTTTGATGATTAAAGTGTTTAAAAAATTGCCCTGATCTGTAGTTTTGCAAAGTGTTTTTCATTTTTTGAAATCTTTATTGGTTTGGGCAGGATCTTCCCAATTCTTCAAAGTTGGATTTTCTCCCATAAGATTAACATGGAGAATCTAAATATTTAATTGGAAACTTTGTCTTCACTAATTTGTGAGAACGGCTGGGCGTAGAAGCTTGGTAGAGGTGTCAAAAGAAAGGTCTCGGTCTGTAGATGAGCCATCAAAAGAAAAACGAAGTAAATTCCCTTATGGCTCTGCCCCAGAAACCTTTTAAGTTCCCTTTCCAGATTTGTTTATATTATCGTCATATGGATAATCTATCTATATATTATTAGGCAAGCATGTTTCTTTAAAACCTTTTTTCTCAGCTCGTGTGCATCGTAGGGAAAATCTACGCATACCGTTGGAAAGCTATTTTCCTGTAGGTGTGCAGAATCCCTTTATAAATTTAAATAGGCTCAAAGATAAGCACAAAAAATGAGATTGAAAATTTGAAAAAATTAACATGGATCTTATGCGTTGCTATGCTGGTTACGAAATAACAACGAAATATAAACAGAAAATCAAAACAAATGGAAGAAACTCCAATCACATGTTTTATTTACAGTGTGGGGTGAAAATAGAGAAGTGAGTACATTACATATTTTTGGTCGAGTTTCGACCACTGGACGACCTCTCGTTTTCATTACTTTTTAATGAAACAGCTGTTAATATTTAAATTGTATTTTAGACAACACATAGTATAGGGAGACTGAGTTTGTCAAAAAGAAGTATTTGCAATGTAATTTTCTGATTTTAAAATTTATTTTGTTTTGCATCATCTCATGTTTTGCAATATTACGTTCCATTACGAAATTATTGGAAAAATCTTAATATTACAATAACTCTTAAAAGGATTTCTTATTGAATTATCTTATACAGTTTGGTGTCTACGTTTTTCACCACTTTTGCCAATATTTTTTCATAACAAGACAGATCATCATAGGTTCATGAGATTATTTTCATACATGTTTTCAATTATTGGAAAAGATTTCGATTGTGTAATACAATACAAAATAATACAAGTGCAGAAGGGCACGTTGCCCATATGAGTTGTAGTCAAAATCAATACCTAAGGTACATAATAGTATATTTTTTTCTTGGATTAATTTGATTTGAAAACTAAGAATCAGATAGAAATAAATTGCTTTCGTAATAAATGAGGTAATGCATCTATTATATCACCCCATGAGATGAATTACTGATAGTTCCTACACGAACATCACAGGGGTCACATCCACTTAATTAACAAACAAGCTGTACTGATTGTAACGTCATTACAAACAACGCTCCACAGTTGATGAGTAGTCAACTGTAATGCATATTATCTCATACTGCAAGTAATATTACTGTCATTAGTGTTACCATGACGACATTCACCCAACCACTAAAGTGAGTGGAGGTGAATTTTGCATAGGTAATTTACCATATAAAATATTTCTAGTTTGAAATGGTGTTTTATGAAAAATGCGGCTATAACCTTTTTTTTATGGAATTTCTTACCTATATTATTACTGATTATTTCAAAACGGAGCTAAACAATGATTTTGTCAATGTTGTAGTAGGGTTGTCTTCTTTAGGATGACATTACTATGTTGAAATCTAAACTCAGTTTCTTTGACGTATAAAAAAACAGTTATTTTCATGAGGTTGTAGGTGGTTCCCACTTTAACTAAATTTATAAGTGGAACTGACTTATGTTCTTGGAGTGAAAGCTTTTAAACCCCTATTTAAAAATATGGAGTGAGAAAGGCTGATGTATAGACACACAAAATTTTCCAGAGTGAATTTAAGTAGATACACGTACTTTTTTGTGACCAAGATTAAGGATGTAATATCAATCATCTAGAAAATTTTTGTGTTTTACTTATAAAATGATTCTAACGACTTTTGAACGTAGAAATAGCTTAGACACTATACGTAATTAAAATACCCCCGCCGCAGCAAACCTGCCGTCTAAGCGAATTTCCATTTGGCCGAATTGATTTTCAATTGATCTATTTAAATAACATAGATTAGGTTTAACGAGTACCTAGGTTTGCTGCTACAAGGAAACTAATAAAGTAGTGTGTTTTTAGTAAAATATTGATAGCTTACTATGAAATAAATAAATTTGCCAAATTTGATCAAAATATATCCATAAACAAGCAAACTACAACATTTTACAATATTCTCCATAAGAATAACATGGGAATTTTAAATTTACCATTTTTTAAGTTTTCTCCGTAACCAATAACCGTACAAAAACACTTTGATATACTGAATTGTTTGTTTTTTTAAGCTCTTTAAGAAGGTTTAGAGAAAAATTGGGAAATTTTGTGTTTTGAGGGTAAGAAGTGAGAAAAACCAATTTTTACCCCATAAAACCCCCCATAAAACCCTGTTCCCATGGTCCGATCATGCTGGATCGCGAACTCATTCAAGTTTATCCCGCCATACACCTTCAAACCAAATTTCATCAAAATCGGATAAAAATTACTCAAGTTATCGTGTTCACGGACACATATATATATATATAAATCTATATATATATATATATACCTATATATATATATACATATATAAAAATTTGAACGAATGGTGTTTTTGGCCTCTGGGGACAGTAAAATGAAAAAGTAAATCGGTCCCGGGCCTAAGTCTTACCATGAGACCTACGGTAATAGCTACTTCCCTATAGGGAAATTCGCTAAAACCTGTAAAAAATAAGTGAAAACTAAAAATTTATTAACTAAATCCAGATGCATATATACCAGTAAATATTTGTGATAGTATAAAACGTACCATAGCACTCAATGTAATATCATAAATCATAATCGTGTAAAATCAGAGTAATGGTTTTTCATAACATCATAAGTGCTTTGCCATGGCTGACAAGTAAAACGGTTAAAAAAATTTCAAACCAAGCATTGCTTGGTGTTGAATAAGTTGAAAAATATAAATAATAGTATTATTAGACAAAGATAATTTGTGAGAGTTCTGTGTCGGTAGTCTGGTCTATGGAAACGCATCATAAAAGTAAGAGGTGCTATTCACAGGCAACAAACTTTGTGCTGAGTTCATATCCACGTTGTCTAATATTGGTACTCACATGGAATTAGTTAACTCACGAATTAAAGCAAAGGTATGGAAATGTAAACTGAACGTGTAGATCTACATGCTTCCTCAACGTATATCACTTCTGTTGCATGGTGTGGTGTACAGGGTTCTATATAGAGTTGAGGGCTCCAAGGTATATAAATATAAACTGAACGTATATATTCACGTGCTTCCTCAACGTATATCACTTCTGTTGCAGGGTGTGGGTGTTAAGGGTTCTACATAGAGTTGAGGGCTCCAAGGTATATAAATATAAACTGAATGTATATATCTACGTGCTTCCTCAACGTATATTATCCTGTTGCAGGGTGTGGGTGTTAAGGGTTCTACATAGAGTTGAGGGCTCCAAGATATGGTACTGGTCAAAAAAAGAACCAGCTTATCTGATGGAAAGGCTGGTCTCCCGCGATGGGTTCCACGTAGAGTTGAGGGCTCCAAGGTACGAAAATGTAAACTGAACGTATAGATCAATATGCTTCCTCAACGTATATCACTTCTGTTGCAGGGTGTGGTGTACAGGTTCCTACGTAGAGTTGAGGGCTCCAAGGTATATAAATATAAACTGAACGTATATATCTACGTGCTTCCTCAACGCATATTATCCTGTTGCAGGGTGTGGGTGTTAAGGGTTCTACATAGAGTTGAGGGCTCCAAGGTACGAAAATGTAAACTGAACGTATAGATCAATATGCTTCCTCAACGTATATCACTTCTGTTGCAGGGTGTGGTGTACAGAGTCCTACGTAGAGTTGAGGGCTCCAAGGTATATAAATATAAACTGAACGTATATATCTACGTGCTTCCTCAACGCATATTATCCTGTTGCAGGGTGTGGGTGTTTTGGGTTCTACATAGAGTTGAGGGCTCCAAGGTACGAAAATGTAAACTGAACGTATAGATCAATATGCTTCCTCAACGTATATCACTCCTGTTGCAGAGTGTGGGTGTAGAGGGTTCTACATAGAGTTGAGGGCTTCAAGATATGGTACTGGTCAAAAAAAGAACCAGCTTATCTGATGGAAAGACTGGTCTCCCGCGATGGGTTCCACGTAGAGTTGAGGGCTCCAAGGTATGGTTGCAGGGTTTGGGTGTAGATGGGTCCACGTGGATTTGGGGGCTCCAAGGTACGAAAATGTATAAAATTAATCTATAAATCTACATGCTTCCTCAACGTATATCCCCCCTGTTGCAGGGTGTCGGTGTAGAGGGTTCCATAGACTCCTCATCCCATTGTAAATTTGTAAGCTTGTTTTTTTGTGTCTAGTTCAAGTACGTCCACACTGATCGCTGCGGTAAACGAAATTTTGTTTATATTATTTTAGGGTTATTTTCATGATTTGTGCTTTACTATTTGGTAATATAACTAGGAGACCAGTTATTGTTGATGATTATATCGTTTTATTTGGTTAAATGAGGTTTTAAATAACTGAAATAACAAGAAACAAATTGTAAACTAACCACAACCTCTACAGTTGGACGTACAGAACTAACAGTAAAATTGGCTTCAGCTGTTCCATAAGGATGACAAATCTATGAGGGCTCCAAGGTACGAAATTGTAAACTGAATCTATAGATCTACTCAACGTATATCACCCCTGTTGCAGGGTGTCGGTGTAGAGGGTTCCACGTAGAGTTGAGGGCTCCAAGGTACGAACATGTAAACTGAATCTATAGATCTACTCAACGTATATCACCCCTGTTGCAGGGTGTCGGTGTAGAGGGTTCCACGTAGAGTTGAGGGCTCCAAGGTACGAAAATGTAAACTGAATCTATAGATCTACTCAACGTATATCACCCTTGTTGCAGGGTGTCAGTGTAGAGGGTTCCACGTAGAGTTGAGGGCTCCAAGGTACGAACATGTAAACTGAATCTATAGATCTACTCAACGTATATCACCCCTGTTGCAGGGTGTCGGTGTAGAGGGTTCCACGTAGAGTTGAGGGCTCCAAGGTACGAAAATGTAAACTGAATCTATAGATCTACTCAACGTATATCACCCTTGTTGCAGGGTGTCAGTGTAGAGGGTTCCACGTAGAGTTGAGGGCTCCAAGGTACGAACATGTAAACTGAATCTATAGATCTACTCAACGTATATCACCCCTGTTGCAGGGTGTCGGTGTAGAGGGTTCCACGTAGAGTTGAGGGCTCCAAGGTACGTGTCCTTCGGCAACTCTGCGCTCCTCAAGTGTGACTACAGCGTCTCAGAGGACGAGCTTCACAAGGTTGAGTGGCTCCATCAGGGTCGCAAAATCTGGCAGTACGTCAAGGGTCGCAGCCCTCCCTATAGGAACTACACCACATTGGGCTCCATCATTGATGTGAGTATTACATCAACACCATAGAGTATTTAGTATAATAGGACTCATATACCCGTAACCTTCTAGATTTTAAGTATATGGCCACCTATATAACAATTATCATAATTAGGTTTAAACAAACTTGCAAAATTTAATGTCATATTATTCTTTGTTCTACAGCAGACTACAATGTGTAGCAAGATTTCAGTTTTTAAAATAAATTTGAATTTATATAAGCCAGAGCTTGTTAGTCAAAATTGAGCCCTCGTCACATTTTTGTCACGTTATATTTATACCGTAACTTGAGTAAGTGTTAAAATTAATTCCAAAGGGTTATGTACATTTACATATACATACATACCAGCATAGCCTATATGTAAGTAAATGTAAAGAAACAACTAAGGTATATGTTAGTTGGCATTCACCTCGGTAAGTAAATAAGGAAACCTTAAGTCTTTAATTTTGGTTGATGTAAAAGAAATTGGAACCCAATCACTTTTCATTTCAGCCAAGCTTTGCCTACCTTAAAGTCTTCAATTGCGATTTATGTGAAAGAAATAAGAGTACAATAGGTTTAAATTTTACAAGCTCTGCCACCTAAAGTCTTTTGTTTTGGTTGATGTACCGTAGGTGGCACGGTAAGACCTAGCTCGACCCGGGACCAATATGATTTTTCATTTGAATGTCCCCAGAGGCCAAAAACACAATTTGTTCAAATTTGTATATCTGTATTTATATATAAATATGTGTGTGTCCGTGAAAGCGATATGTTGACTAATTTTGGTCCGATTTTGATTAAATTTGGCTTGAAGGTGTAGGGGTGATGTACTTGAATGAGTTCGCGAACCAGCATGATTGGACCATGGGATAGAAATAAGGTTTTCTCATTTTCGACCCTGTAAACTAAGCTGTAAGCTATATTTAACCAAAACTTGTTTAACCTAATGTTATTAAAGTGGATCTAAGTGGAAATCCAATCAGGCAAATTGAAATTTTCTTAGTCTGCAGGTTTGCTGCGGTGGGGGTATCAGTCAAAGGCATAACCGTAGTTGGTTCTACTATGGACCCGCTCATGATTGTGTCTATGTTGGTTACAGTTATCACTGAGTGACCGACATCAGGTGCTGTTGACGAACCTCAACTTCGACGCCAGCGGCATCTACACGTGCGAGGTATCTACAGAGACGCCCATCATCTACACCAAGCCTTCCGAGGAGCTGGAGATTACTGTCATCAGTGAGAGCTCAAGATACATTTATTGCACATTTGTTACTTTTAGGGATCAGTTGAAGACGATTTCAGAATTAGTTCCGTCCGTTTAATGTAGGGTCTTGTTAAGGTCGATTCACACACATCAGTTACGGAACGTCACAGACCAGTCACTTCAGGCATGTCACAGTTAACAAAAATATTCTTTAATGGATTTTCTATTGCGCTATCTACACTTATCAGTTGCAGTCCCGTCAGTCGCTCTACCGGCATCCGTCAGTTAATTTCAGATTTCTTTCCACCGATACTTTTGGATTGTTCGGACGCCTGACGGAACTGTTTGAGGTTAGAAAATAGTGTTATTGTAATTTAAATGGTTGTGTTTATATTTTGAGTACTGTTTGTAACAATCAACAAGATAGACAATGATAATTTGACAGAATATAGGTTTATAATTTAACATTTTTGACTGTAAATTACTGTAAATATTAGAGACGGAAGACTGACTGAAACCAACTGACGGACAATTGACTGGGAAAATGCGGATGCAACTGAGACTGAACTGTAACTGGACTGTATCGGAACTGTGACTGAACTGATATGTGTGAATCGACCTTTATGCTTAAATTTTGATTCTTGTTATTTCAGTTAAAACTTAGTTTATCGAAATAAATCGATCCAACTATATAGTAACTAAACTAAATAATAGCTTGTCCTCTGGCACACACAGTAAAGCAAAACCCTTACAATGAGCTCTAAAATGCGCGATTCGAATAAACTAAAGAACTGATGTAGGTATCACATGAGAACGATTGGTAGAAACCGCCAACATAGAAACTTTTACCGTGCACTGTAATAGTTGGCTATTTTATTGTACAATGGCAATGCTATGTGCTACCATAGTCTAAGCTGATGGTCGTGAATTTACATGGTTAACAAAGCCTGAGCTATAGCCAAGTCACTAATTACGCAAATCGCTCTAATTATTCCTTGATTTCACGGGCTTTTTACACGGTTGAGCTAAGCTGTTACTGCAGTTATATACAGTATGTTATTTTATTCAAAAATTATCTATTTTATGCAGTTTCCTAACCAAAGTTTATACATACTTCTATCAATTTGAATTACGCAATGACTCACGCTCGATCCTTCTCACATCTCACAGTAAAAAGCGTTGTATGAGTTTACAAAGAACACTCCTATAGAGTCACGTCCCCGTGTAGTCTCTTGGCATTCTTTTTAATTAAACATGTGGTTAACACGTCAACCAAGCTGCTGTATTTCTTTTATCTTAATGTTTTTTGAGGTTAAAAGGTAGGTTTTTTACTATTTAAGGGCCAAGAAAGTAGAGGTTGGTCGACCAACATAATGCTTAGAAAGACGGACAGGTTGATCAAAAGATTTAGAAAAGTTCACATAAAATCTTCAAACACGAAGAGAATCTTCCGGTTTCTTTACCGATTCAAACGTCTAGACTAATATTGATATTTATGGTAATAAACTATTTATGGTTTTACTTTTTTACTACCATAAATTATTAAAATAAGAAACAAGTAAAAAAAAATACCGGTGTATTAACAAAATGCTCGTCAAAGCGTTTTTTACACGTATTGATAAAAATATAAAGCAATAAATGTAACTGGAACAATAGTTTTAAGTAAGGAATTGCTCCCCACGGAATAGCGATAAATTTAGGTTTATCGTGAAATATTTTACGATCACGGTAGGACTATCTTTCTCTTGGGCCTTGTCAGTGTAGTCTCTTATGATTAGTAGCATTACGAATGTAAAAACATTCAACTGTATTGTATTTTAAAATTTATTTCGTCTTTACTTAAAAAAATAGAGCGAATGACAGAAGTATACATTAATCGCATGCAAATTTTAACACATAATAATAATTCTTTGGGAAAAACATGAATTAAGGGACAATTTTAGATCACGTAGGCTTTTCTTTGTTTGACACCTTTTACCAGCTGTCCTAGATCATTGTGCTTTATTCCGGACAAAGAAACATCAGAGTAACAAAGCTACACATTGTATCTCAGTTTGGTTTCCATTAATATTTGGGATACAATACGCCTTAACCAAGCTTATCTCCTAATAGTGAAACGGTACAAATGTCATCGTTCCTGTATAATGCGCATCCATGCAGTACTACAATAGAATCAACTAACGTTCATGTGACCACATTGTTGTAGAATCGACTAACCATAAAGGTGATAGATTTAATAGCCTTGACTAACAAAATACAAAAAATGATCCTATTTTCTCCTCTTTTGGTTTCATTCCAACCACACTCAATTTATTCATCAGAAGTTTTTCATAAGCGAGTTTAAGCTGGTGAATAAATTAGTTTTTCAAAGCTCCAGCTTATCCCTAGATTAAAACCCACTTTACTGGTAAATTGGTTAAATGCAAATGTTTGCAGTAAAATGCTTTTAATGTAAAAGCACCTGGCTGCGTTTGCTTAAGCGCCACACGCGCTTTTTGCTTGTTACAGTATCTCTCACGAGCCACCTTAATTAACTTGTACATTATCGTCCTATATATCTAAAAATTGATTTAGATTATAGTTAAAATCTTTATAAATAAATGTTTCAACATTCACCTCTGTTAAAAGTGTTTGTTGTTATGTTATGAGTTTTTTCGGAAACATTTTATAAATCGAATTAATGTGATCATTTTAGTACATTTTCCTATACAGTATAGGGAAGAAGTAATTACCGTAGGCGGCACGCAAAGACCCGGTACGGATTTACTTTTTCATTTTGATGTCCCCTGAGGCCAAATAACGATTCGTTCAAATTGTATGTATGTGTTCAGTAATAATTATTATAATCAGCCATTACTTTTCTTTTAAACACTCTTTGATTTCAATTAGTTCATATACATTTGTAACCAGCTGATGTTTAATTATTAACAATGTCCATTTCTCAGTTTAAATGTTGCTTTCATAAAATACCGTTTAAAAATTTTTTCAATCTGTTATTTCTTTTATCCTTACCTAAAATACAGTCCACTTATTAACTATCACAAGGTATGCTAACACTCTTTTTAAATAGTTTTCCCGATTTTTTTACTTAAGGGTAATTTTTATTAAAGCCATCGTGTAGAACTGAAACACTATCTATGTTGCTTTGGAACCATTGTTTGTATTATTATACAAATAATTATAATTAATTATAACTAACAACAGTTACTTAACTGTTACTGAAAAAAAACTGCGCATTTAAAATTCTTACGCTATTCTTATTGAGAAAAACTGTTGTAGTTTGCTCGGTTTTGGATGCATTTTGATATAATTTGGCGAATTTATCTATTTCATGCAATACTATTCCCTTGTTTATAGAAATATCTTAGAAAAAATTCTTTAATCAAATTCATTTCTATCATTGACTCGAATCCACGTGGTCTAAACTATTTTGGTGAAGAAAAATTCACTCAGTAACAGATCAAAGACACCTTTTAGAAATCGTGAATTCATAATAAAATGGTTTATTATTTAAAGACTCTGAACTTATTTACCGTAGGTATTTACCGTAGGTTTCTAAAAAATTGTAGGATGTAGGCCTACATAGATCATATATCAAAATATGCATTAGACTATTTAAAATTAACCTTAAATTAAATTAGAACTTTTCATATGTTGTGCTAGTAATTTTTCAAGATATTAAAGTAAAAGACATGTTTAAAATATATTTATTACACGTGACACCATTGCTTGTTAAGAGTTTCCTTTAATATAAAAATCCATACATGTCATATTCATTTATTGTCTTTAACGGAATTGAACGGTGCATCGCAATATTTATACTATTACTTATAAAAATGGAACACAAATACAATAAAATCTTATGTGGAGATTTTTTTAGAAAACCAAATGGAGGAGCCACGGATAACGTTTCGCAAGCCCGAGTACAGCGTAGGTGACTGGCTACAGGTCAACTGTACTTCCGCCTCTGCTAGACCCACCCCTGACGTCACGTGGCTGATAAATGGGAAAAAGGTGACAACTTACGCTAATTTGGAGTAAAATATAGGATAAAAGGGAGAAAGGCGACGATTCACCCTACTTTGGGGTAAAGTATGGGATAAAAAGGAGAAAGGTGACGATTCACATTACTTTGGGATAGAATATAGGATAAAAGGGAAAATTTTGTGAACTCACCCTACTTGGGAGTGGAAAATGGGGAAATGGTAAGTAACAACTCACCCTACATTTAAGTAGAACATAGGATAAATAGGGAAATGGCGGCAACTCATTCTACATTGGGGGAGAATATGGAAGAAATGGGGAAATGGTGGCAAATAACCCTAAATTGGGGGAGAAATGACAGCAACTCACCCTACATTGGGATAGAATATGGGAGAAATGGGGAAATGGCGGCAAATAACCCTACATTGGGGGAGAATATGGGAGAAATGGCAGCAACTCACCCTACATTGGGGGAGAATATGGGAGAAATGGCGGCAACTAACCCTACATTGGGGGAGAAATTGCAGCAACTCACCCTACATTGGGGGAGAATATGGGAGAAATGGCAGCAACTCACCCTACATTGGGAGAGAATATGGGAGAAATGGGGAAATGGCGGCAACTAACCCTACATTGGGGGAGAATATGGGAGAAATGGCAGAAACTCACCCTACATTGGGGGAGAATATGGGAGAAATGGCAGCAACTCACCCTACATTGGGGGAGAATATGGGAGAAATGGGGAAATGGTGACAACTCATCTTACTTTGGGGTAAGTTATGGGATAAACGAAAACAATGACAACCTACTCTGCTTTGGGGTGGATTTTGGAATGAACGAGAAATAAGTGACAAATCACCCTACTTTGAGGTATATTTTGGTAAAAAAATAGGGCTCTTACTGGCTACTTACTTGTAGGCAATTGTTGTTGGGTTACATCTAAACCCACAATTCGACTAATTCATTTAACCTAATAAGAGTAGTTCAACACACCTTTCTTCATGATGAAAACTTATGCCTGGTTTTATTTTGGGAACTATTTAGTGACACAAAAATTGAATTTGGTGTTTGTATGAACGGATTCTTACATTAAATTTACTGGTTTATATTTAAATTAAGAAAATGTATAACGATTTTCCATATCTAATTCTCATATAACCTTTTACCTAAAAACTATTTCTATAATTCAGGACGTCTCTATAAAGTATATGAGACCCAATTTTTGAGGCGATTAAATATTATTTGAGTTTATCTTTTAAACTGAGCAATTTGTTCCGATTTATAATCATAGATCTAGATTAAATAATATACACTTGAATTAATACTAAACAAAAAATAAATTTATAGTAGTTATTGGACATTTAATTAACAATGCATATACAATATTTTACAATCCTCTTTTGGATCACATACATAGTCAAAAATTTGAAAACCTTGCGCTGCGATAAAACAGTATTACCTTATGCACTAGTACTCAGAACTTGAGTAAATTTTGTCAATTTAAAGTTCTTAAACAAATAAAAAGTACTTAAAAGTTACTTTAACAAAAAATCCCTCATCTATGAACAACCCAACGGATATTATCCATTTATTAATGTATCTAAGTTTTTTCAAAGCGCTAATGTTGAGTAAATATAAAACATTTATTACCAAATGAATAAAAGTACATTATAATTAATTAGTACTATGTATAAACAATGAAAGAGTCGTGGGATATTTTCAATTCTCTAGGTACGATTTCCCTAACAAATTAAACGATTTTTGAATTATCTTTTGCTTATAAAGGTTGACGAAGGATTAATAAGATCGTTCACGGACCAAGTACCATCCACGGTGACAGCCCAGCTGACTCTACAGCTGACAGAGGAACATGTGGACGGCATTGAGCTGACCTGCCTGGCGACCATACCCAAGTATCTGGGCAACGAGGTCCATCAGAGCGAGTACGCCGACCACAAGGCGCAGTCAGTCAAAGGTAAGTGGATATAACACAGTAGAGGTAATTCATCAACTATATTCATACCCTAGTATCTGGGCAACGAGGTCCATCAGAGCGAGTACGCCGACCACAAGGCGCAGTCAGTCAAAGGTAAGTGAATATAACACAGTAGAGGTAATTCATCAACTATATTCATACCCAAGTATCTGGGCAACGAGGTCCATCAGAGTGAGTACGCCGACCACAAGGCGCAGTCAGTCAAAGGTAAGTGAATATAACACAGTAGAGGTAATTCATCAACTATATTCATACCCAAGTATCTGGGCAACGAGGTCCATCAGAGTGAGTACGCCGACCACAAGGCGCAGTCAGTCAAAGGTAAGTGAATATAACACAGTAGAGGTAATTCATCAACTATATTCATACCCAAGTATCTGGGCAACGAGGTCCATCAGAGTGAGTACGCCGACCACAAGGCGCAGTCAGTCAAAGGTAAGTGAATATAACACAGTAGAGGTAATTCATCAACTATATTCATACCCAAGTATCTGGGCAACGAGGTCCATCAGAGTGAGTACGCCGACCACAAGGCGCAGTCAGTCAAAGGTAAGTGAATATAACACAGTAGAGGTAATTCATCAACTATATTCATACCCAAGTATCTGGGCAACGAGGTCCATCAGAGCGAGTACGCCGACCACAAGGCGCAGTCAGTCAAGGGTAAGTGGATATAACACAGTAGAGGTAATTCATCAACTATATTTATACCCAAGTATCTGGGCAACGAGGTCCATCAGAGCGAGTACGCCGACCACAAGGCGCAGTCAGTCAAAGGTAAGTGAATATAACACAGTAGAGGTAATTAATCAACTATATTCATACCCAAGTATCTGGGCAACGAGGTCCATCAGAGCGAGTACGCCGACCACAAGGCACAGTCAGTCAAAGGTAAGTGAATATAACACACAGAGGTAATTCATCAACTATATTCATATCCAAGTATCTGGGCAACGAGGTCCATCGGAGTGAGTACGCCGACCACAAGGCACAGTCAGTCAAAGGTAAGTGAATATAACACAGTAGAGGTAATTCATCAACTATATTCATACCCAAGTATCTGGGCAACGAGGTCCATCGGAGTGAGTACGCCGACCACAAGGCACAGTCAGTCAAAGGTAAGTGAATATAACACAGTAGAGGTAATTAATCAACTATATTCATACCCAAGTATCTGGGCAACGAGGTCCATCAGATTGAATACGCCGACCACAAGGCGCAGTCAGTCAAAGGTAAGTGAATATAACACAGTAGAGGTAATTAATCAACGATATTCATACCCAAGTATCTGGGCAACGAGGTCCATCAGAGCGAGCACGCCGACCACAAGGCGCAGTCAGTCAAAGGTAAGTGAATATAACACAGTAGAGGTAATTAATCAACTATATTCATATCCAAGTATCTGGGCAACGAGGTCCATCGGAGTGAGTACGCCGACCACAAGGCGCAGCCAGTCAAAGGTAAGTGAATATAACACAGTAGAGGTAATTCATCAACTATATTCATATCCAAGTATCTGGGCAACGAGGTCCATCGGAGTGAGTACGCCGACCACAAGGCGCAGTCAGTCAAAGGTAAGTGAATATAACACAGTAGAGGTAATTCATCAACTATATTCATATCCAAGTATCTGGGCAACGAGGTCCATCGGAGTGAGTACGCCGACCACAAGGCGCAGTCAGTCAAAGGTAAGTGAATATAACACAGTAGAGGTAATTAATCAACTATATTCATACCCAAGTATCTGGGCAACGAGGTCCATCAGATTGAATACGCCGACCACAAGGCGCAGTCAGTCAAAGGTAAGTGAATATAACACAGTAGAGGTAATTAATCAACGATATTCATACCCAAGTATCTGGGCAACGAGGTCCATCAGAGCGAGCACGCCGACCACAAGGCGCAGTCAGTCAAA
Organism: Macrosteles quadrilineatus; assembly: GCF_028750875.1. Classification (NCBI taxonomy): domain Eukaryota; kingdom Metazoa; phylum Arthropoda; class Insecta; order Hemiptera; family Cicadellidae; genus Macrosteles; species Macrosteles quadrilineatus. The sequence goes on along the minus strand of NW_026542596.1, from coordinate 3,852,811 downwards.
GGTAAGTGAATATAACACACAGAGGTAATTAATCAACTATATTCATACCCAAGTATCTGGGCAACGAGGTCCATCAGAGCGAGCACGCCGACCACAAGGCGCAGTCAGTCAAAGGTAAGTGAATATAACACAGTAGAGGTAATTAATCAACGATATTCATACCCAAGTATCTGGGCAACGAGGTCCATCAGAGCGAGCACGCCGACCACAAGGCGCAGTCAGTCAAAGGTAAGTGAATATAACACAGTAGAGGTAATTAATCAACGATATTCATACCCAAGTATCTGGGCAACGAGGTCCATCAGAGCGAGCACGCCGACCACAAGGCGCAGTCAGTCAAAGGTAAGTGAATATAACACAGTAGAGGTAATTAATCAACGATATTCATACCCAAGTATCTGGGCAACGAGGTCCATCAGAGCGAGCACGCCGACCACAAGGCGCAGTCAGTCAAAGGTAAGTGAATATAACACAGTAGAGGTAATTAATCAACGATATTCATACCCAAGTATCTGGGCAACGAGGTCCATCAGAGCGAGCACGCCGACCACAAGGCGCAGTCAGTCAAAGGTAAGTGAATATAACACAGTAGAGGTAATTAATCAACGATATTCATACCCAAGTATCTGGGCAACGAGGTCCATCAGAGCGAGCACGCCGACCACAAGGCGCAGTCAGTCAAAGGTAAGTGAATATAACACAGTAGAGGTAATTAATCAACTATATTCATACCCAAGTATCTGGGCAACGAGGTCCATCAGAGCGAGTACGCCGACCACAAGGCGCAGTCAGTCAAAGGTAAGTGGATGTCAAAGTTCATAAACTACATTAATTCCTATGTATCTAGACATTGAAGCAAATCAGAACGTAATATAGTTTATAAATAGTAATCTAATTCAATATTAGGGTTAGGAGATATACTCAAACAAGTACCTCGAAGTCAAGTATAGATGAAGGTATCGACCTCACTCACTTATATAGTCAATGCTCATATGTATTAATTTTTAATAACAGGAAAATCAATTAATTGCCAGGAAAACATTAGTTAATACATCATTTATGGCGTTTTTACTGCTTAAATAATCCCTGTGGTCTGGTAGATCTCATGTTCGGTTTCAGAGGTTGAAGTTAATCACTGATGTTTGGGACACAATCAGATTGAACGCTGATTGGAGTTTCGCCAAACCACATAACACAACTCGGGCACGACTTTAACTCAAACTCACGTCCATGTTCAATGAAAATTCAATGATACCTAAACTCTGCTCCGGGCATTTTAACGAACATACTTTAATTTTTGGCACGTATTTAATTTACACATGCTTTTTGTACCACAATTGGTATATGTACAGCTGATGTGAGCAGTATTGTCTCAAAGCTGCCTGTTTTGTAAAAATGTATACATAACTTATTTTTGGAATCAAGTAGGCCTAAGCTATTAGTTTAGTATATCTTGATCAATGTTAATAGAAATTGAAATAGTTTATAGAAGTTCACATAATTAATTCAATGGGTAGGTAAAAGAGAAAATTGCATCCACAGAGAATTATAATACAGGATATAAGAGCTCATACTAATAGATAATCCATATGCGTTTGAGATGTAAGTACCAAAATTCCAGGTTGGTTCAAAGAAACTTGTCTTTTGAATCCTTAATTTATTATACTGTTTCAAGTCATTGTGCAGCTCTATAGCAGTTTACGCAACGATCGTGTAAAGATAGTTCTAACGAATAAATGAATAAATGAATTTATTTCCATTGAGAACAAACTTATTACATACATTTACAATAATTGGAAATTGACTGGCCGCTTTTCAAGTAGTGCGGTCAGTAATCGAGTATAAATTTAAGGTACGAGCCTTGGAGAGTGTTATGTAATAGAGGTTATGTTTTCCGATTTCGTTTATGACCTCTTGTATCATTGACAATGATACAACTACTCTTTGTACCCACCACTAATTGCACCACTCATCCACAGTTAAATTGGTCTTAACAACTGATTAGTTAAAGTTGGAAGCGTTACAATTTTACTTTTTTTCTCCCAACCGTTGAATCTCGTTGGTCTGTTCCTCTTGTTGTTACGTAAAACTATGCTGTTAAGAGGATCTTTTCAATTCTAAGAACATATCTGAAACGGCTAGTAAAAAAACAGACGTAGGTAAAATCTTAAGAATTTTAGGGCTGTCAAATAAAAAAAACTGATAAATTTGTTGACAGTTGACGTTGTGCTGATACAGCAGAAAGCATCAACAATGGAGCAGAAGATCAGCAGTACTAAAGACCTGAGAAGCAGCGTCAGTAACATACTTCTTCTGCTCATAGCAGCAGCCTGGTTAGCTCATTGAAGCTATCAGAACCTGCGTACATACATGTACATACCATTTATGGTGCTTTCAGGGTTTGACTTATCTTTACTGATCGTTTGATTGGTTTGTGTGTTACTGTTTAATCTTATGAATGTTTTACTTCTTAAATGGGCTTTAACGAGAAGTTGTGTTCAAATTGATGTGTGCAATGTGCATAAACAAAACAGTTTATTTATTTCACTCGTGGTCAATACTATATTATTCCATATATATCCTGTAAAAAATATCAAGATGTTATTTATTAAAATGTTTAAGAAATGTAATTGAAACAACGATTTCAATTCATTCAATACATACAGTTCACCAATCATTATTAATTCATGTTACTATATGTCTGGATAAACTGTGTACAGCTTACACAGTCACTGGTTTATTTTATAATAAAATCTTAAATTTTTATCTGTATAGCATGTTGTTGTTATTTGAGAGTTTTCTTCGTTGTATTATAAGTGTTAAAATCATTAATAATTACGTGTTAAGGTTTTTTGGTGGAATTCACAAATGTTTTGTAAAAACGGTTACATTTTTACGTTAGGAAACAGTATCGAAGTCTGAAAGCTCCGTATCTATGCATATCATTTAGTGTTTAAGGGCAAATCTTTCCTCTCTGTCAATTGAAAAATGTAAATCCACAAAAATGTTTTATAATGATGTATATATTTTTCGAAATAGGCCTAACTAACGCCTATAGTATATGTAAAAACAGTGCTAATATTTTATGTTCTGTACTTACTAAAGGGCAATAATTTTCCAAATGTTTTTCCGTAACATTAACTTTCGGTTAATACCATATCACTTGCATCTTAAATAAACAGATAACTAATTAATTATTATATTTAACATTATATTATTTTGTAATATATATGTGTATTTTAAAATTAGTTTTCTTGTTAGTCTCAAAAAATAATTATTATGATAAGTTCGATCTTGAGGGTATACATGTTTTCATTCAATTAAGTTTTATCATAAACATAATTAATGATACTTCCTTTTGGATTTGTCATCCTAGTGGATCATCTAAAGAAAATGAAGGTGTGATTCTGCCTGTTACATTTGGAGTTCGATTAGATGCTTTACATTTTGTTTCTCATACTTCCAGAACCTTTATAAATAGTTTAACTATTGTATGTGTATTTTAACCATATTTTTATAAGATTATGCTTGTATTTACGAATAGCATCAAAAGAGCAAAGCGAATAATGTAAATGTTACTCCTAAAAATACGAAAATGATTATCTTGTCATGAGCGCACTGGATTGTAACTGGACATGAAATATATATTAACCAAGCTCCACAACGGGATGAGAAGTCTAGTTAAAGCATCCTAAGTCAACGGTTTTTAGTTACTATATTATTTTTGAGGAATCTAGTCTAAGCTTTGAACTATGTATCACGAACATATCATCACAAACTGTTGCTCAATGTGAGAATTACATATCAACAATCATAAAATATTATATAGTTTTTTACCCCAAACTTTACAACTTTTAGGTAGGCAATATTATGAAGTTGGTGCACAACTTTTCTATACTCTAACTCTAAACGGTTTGGTTTGTTTTAGTCCATACTCTTACAATATAGGTTATTGTAAACCTATATTTTAGGTTTGGCGTTTTTGGTAAATAACAAATGGATGAATTTAAGTGGCGATTGATTACAATAGTGTTGGGGTGTAGTAAGATTTTATTTAGTTTACAGAGGTTAAAAATATACCTGTTGTATAATACATTATCTATAGATAATGTGTCAAACCATGTACATACAATGATGGATTAATTAATACCCTCTGCAATTTGTATAAGTGTTCTCTTAACAGTTTTCATTTAAATGAATGTGCAACAACATTTTTTGGTGTTTACAGTTAATTTTTACTATACATTTTTTATGTTAAGTATATTTTGCAATCACAAAACACAGTTTTTAACTCAACATATCTTAATAAATGTGATAATATTTTAAGTATATTGATAATGTACAGTTAAATTGAGCTTACAATGTAGTGTTAAATATTTTTTATGTGTATTAAATTGAATGTATTTAAGAAATAAAGTATTATTGAAAGATGTACATACAATTCTTTAACGAAATTCCTAGTATATATTACGTTTCAGTAGTTTTGAAGTTAAATTACACTTTGGTAACATTAATTAACACAAAAGTTAAAGGCTAAGTATATATTTCTGAATCCATGTATACTTTATAAACAAAGCCGTCAAATCTCTAAAAGGGTTGTCTATGATTTAGATATTAATCCATACTATGTGTGCAATGCAGTTGTCTGCTTGCAATGTTGAGCGGAGCTAGCATATTACTTCAATACTTTTCTAAAGTCAAAGCTACACCTGTTTCTCGTAAATATGAGATATATCCTTGCAGTAGCCAATGTCAATAATATATAACGGTTCACATAAATAGAATGCCTATTTGCAGTATCCAAAGTCAATTATAAATCTGGTTCTCATAAATTAAATGTCTACTTACAGTATCCAATGTCAATGGTATATTTAGTTCACATAAATGGAATGCATATTTGCAGTATCCAAAGTCAATGGTACGCCAGGTTCACTTTAAAGAATTGTCTACTTGCAGTACCAAACTCAATGGCACAATTGGTTTACGTAAATGAACTTTTTTACTTGCAGTATCCAAATTCAATGGTTCATTTGATTCACACATGCCTATTTGCAGTATCCAAAGTCAATGGTTCATTTGATTTACTCATGCATATTTGCAGTATCCAAAGTCAATGGTACGTCTGCTTTATGTCAATGGAATGTCTACTTGCCTTATTTAAACTCTATGGTTTATCTTTGGTTCACATTGATGGAGTTCCTACGAGTATTCGCAGTAGGCCTGCATATTCAAGTCTGCATTAATAGTACGTGAAGTTCAAATAAATGGAAAGTCTACTTCCAGTATCAAACTCATGGCCTATATTTGGTTCACATAAATATAATGGTTATTTGGAGTATTTAAAGTCAATGGTGCATCAGCCTAATTCCGGTGACCCTAGGTTATTCATTTTGTAGTAAATTATGCTCAATTATATTAATCCGATTGTTATTTCCTTTTTCTCTGAACGGTATCTGTAATGTGCTATTTAGATGATTCGTTGACTAACATACGTTTGACTCTTGTTTACCTTTTCATTGTTATCTCGCAAATAATGTCATGGCAACTAATTAACCCATAAGGCCCATGTTAAATTTCTAAAAGTTTAAATTAATTAGGAAAAGCCCTGTGGTCTGATTTGTACCATTTCAGATTTATACCTTCCCATGGTTGATTACTATGATTGTGCTAAATTTCGTGCAGATCGCTTCAGCCATTCAGGAGGAGTATTTGTAAAACAAAAGCAGGAATGTAGTATAAGAGCTTCGCTTCTCTCCGCACAATTATAAGTAAACCATATCAGTCAATAAATAATCATATGGGCATCTATTAACTATAGCACGTAAAATAGTATATTTTGAAAATGAACCTATTAGACCGCATATATAAAAACAGCGTTTGGTTTTGTTACAAGGCTATTTTCATATACTCCACCAACAACAATGAACGCCGTGGCAACTAATTAATATAGCATTTTATAAAGAAAAAATAACAAATTCAAGATATGACAACCATCTAACAGTTGGCTATTGTGTTCATGTCAATATCCTTATCACTTTATGTTCCCAGATAACTATCGTGTAAGAAATAAATAATGAAGCCTGGATGGTAATTGTTTTCAGAGTAAAAGCCGGTTTTACAATTAAACTTTGTTACTACAGGCATATGAACAAACTTTGTCACGTTATGTCAAAAGAAACGATAAATGTACAATAACATGTGTCCTATCACATTCCGTCTTTGGTCTATCTGTATGTATGTGATTTTTACAAAAACATTCATAGCTCCTTAACTGTTTGAGCTACAGCGTTGAAATTCTGTAAACATGTGAATCTTATTGGCTTCTATGCTTGTGAAAAATATGATTAAAAAATCTAGAACCATTTAAATATGGTGGTGTTTTAAAATATTTGATGCCAAATTCATGAAAACCGTCAATTTTACAAAATATTTACAAGAAATTAACAATCTTGTAAATTTCATGCAGATTACAACGATATCTCATGAGCTTAGTTTTGACAAAGAATAACTGAGAAAATATTTTTTGTCTTGCCATACCTTCAGTTTTCTCCCTCTAAACAATGTTGTAAATTCGTTTTTATTAATTTAACACTGTTTAAATTAAGAAAAACAACAGTAGATAAAGCGAGGAAAATATTAATTTCCCAGTTATTCTTTGCCCAAACTAAGCTTAGCCTATACTATAAGATATCGTTGTAATCTGCATAAAATTTACTAAAATCTACATACCTTGCAAATATTTTGTAATATTTGCGGTTTTCGTGGAATTCGGCATAAAATATTTTTAAAAGCCGGTTCAAGAGTTTTAATTCATATTTTGCACAAGCATAGCGGTCGATAAGGTAAACATTTTAACAGTTACAGAATTTCTACGCTGTAGCTCAAGAAGTTAAGAGGTTTTTGTAAAAATCACATTCAGACTGATAGACCGATAACGGAATAAGATAAGACATTTGTTATAAAAAATTACATTTTTTTTTTCTTTTGACATGCTGAATAACGAAACAAAGTTTGTTCATATGGTTGCAAGACACCATGTATAATTTATTCCTTCCTATGGATTTATCCTAAATACAAACGGTATCAGCATTCTTACACATACTTTTTCCCATAAGCTTGTCAACAATTTTATCATGGGTAAGCGATGAGAGTAAATATGACATTTTATAGTTAAAAATCACAAAAGTTGCAATAACTTTTGATCCAGAATTGTTACAATGGGGTGTTGCACTATTTTTTATAATTATAAGGACTATAACATATTAATTTAGATCAAAACCAGCTTTTCTCCAAATATCAGATTTTTTTGTTATTTTATGTTTTTTTATGGGAAAATAACATAAAATACAATAACTTTTGAATCGTAATTTTCACGTAATTGTTCAGAATTTGAAGGACTATAACATACTAAATTTTTATCAAAATCGTTCGGGCCGTTTTCGAGATAATCCGATTTTCCGTTATTTTATGGGGTTTTATGGGAAAATCCCCATTAAAAATAAAAATTTCAAAAAAATGAAAAAAGTTCAAAATGTTAAGGACCATAAAATACTATGTTAAATCAAAACTGTTTTTTTATAAAATCCAATTTTTTGTTATTTATGGGTTTTTATGGGAAAATAACATAATTTACAATAACTTTTGAACCGTAATTTTACAGAAATGGGATTTGTACCATTTTGTTCAGGATTGAAAGGGCTACAACAAACTAAATTGTTATCAAAATCATTCGGGCAATTTTTGAGAATATAAGATTTTTCCGTTATTTTGGATAGCACTCGGAAAACTAACCTTTCAATTGACATCCATAAACACAACGAAATGTGGTGATTATTATATTTTCAATGTTAATTGTTACTTTGATAACCACTATTGTCCATGTGGGATGGACCAGTAAAAAAAAAAAAAAAAAAAATAGAGTCCCACTTTTTTAACACTCCATAAAAATAATAAAATATTAAAATAAAATAATAAAAATAATTTCATTAAAATTATGTTAGGGCAGTTATGGAGTTATGGTTATTAAATGGAGTAGTTTATGGCAATATAAACTAAACATTTTTGTGTATACATTAGATGGACACAATTTCTAAAATAACATGAAATTTGATTTGAGACCTTTGATTTGAAAATTATGGTAATTTAGCTATTAAATTATGTAAATTAAGTTTTTGTACAAAAAGAATTTAAATTAGTTTTCATTATTTTTCCACTAGTCATGATACTTTATTGATGTTTTAACTTTGGAAAAATATCGTTTTGCTTATTGAATTCACTTCTCGTTATATTAGATGTATTTTTAAATTTATTTCACGATTGGTTATCGTATCAATCGTGCATGGTAACACATCAACTTTGGTAACTGAATTGCTTCCCTACCCAATCTGACGACGAACACTATATCGTCTCAAATCATGTAAATTAACCTTGCAACCTGTCAGTAGGAGTTATCATGTTTATATCAAGGTTTTCTCAATACCCGTACAACAGGGGTTCACATGGTTTATAAACTAAACTATTCGGTAACACACTAATTACCGGTTAAAAATTGTCATAGATGAATATAAGTATGCTGTTTGATAAAAGAGGGTTAAACAGTTGGATTTGTAATGTTGATAACATTAAAAATCTTACAATATCCATACGGTATTATAAAACAGCTATGACACTTGGGAGATCGCAAAAGAAAAAGCCAGGAAAGATAATATTTTGGAATAAAAAATTTCGAAAATAGTACAATATTTGGTAACGCACATTTTCTTTGACTACCGTACTCAATAGTAATTTTATGACGTTAAATATTTTGAGGTTAAGTTAAGTATATGAGTTTTAAACTACTAAAAATCGACAAAGTGAGCCTATAATTTTATTTTCAACTTAATATAAGGCTTGATGTACTAGTCAGTTGAAAGGCTTGGAGGAGTACATCAAATCTCAAATAATATTCAAATTACAGTAAAAATAAAAGTAGTAGTTAAAATTATGTAAAGGTAATTTCGAAATTGTGAAGGAGAGCATACGTTATAGTGCTGAAATCGGGCTAATTATTTGCTCAGAGTAGAGTAACTTACAAACTCTTACGCTTAAGAGCAACTGGAACGATGGTTACAACCTGCAAAAGTGATGTTATCAAAGAGCTCACCACAAGGTAAATAGAAGCTTTCAGATCAAACGGATATTGAGAAAGGTGTTTCGACTGTCAAACTGCTTTTTTGTTTCCTTGTCCGTTAAAGATACTCACTTTTGTAACTGAGTTTATAAGAAAGTGTTTGGTAAATACTATGTTAAACCTCAATGCTTATTTTTGGTAAAAAAAAAAAAACTAAAAGAATTCGTTTTTGAATGCTCCTAAAATTATGCACGAGACATGTGGAGACAGTTTATACAGTAAATAAGTGAAAGTGAGCTACCAGAAAAAGGAGTAAAACGATCAGTACACACTACTCATCAGATGTTTATTTGACTTAAAATGAGAATATCTTCAGTAATGAATAATGGTTGTTCTTACAGCAGATTTAAAACACCGCAACATTCTGTACTGCATTCACACACTGCTACGAAGTAATGTAAATCAACTAGTTTAACCTAACAATTCTATATAATAATTGATCTATAAGGATTTCCTTATACTTTTAAAGATATCACAGTATGCTAGGACACATATACATATATATATGTGACATATACAGGGTGATTAGATGTTGTAGCATATGGTTGGAAAGCTTATAAAATGGTGCAGTTTTTAACATATTCGGCCACCTTCTTGTTTACAGGGTGTAGAAAAATTCAATAGACCAATTTTTTTTTTAATTTTGATCAAATACCTTAATTTATATCTTTGAATCTATTTGCAATGAAGTTTTTACTACTGATACTCTGTCATTTACTATTTTTGCTATTAAAAATTTAATGTAGAACACGAAAATGACATTATCTACCCAAATCCATTTACAGGTAATTGAGAAATTGCTGTATTAAATTTAAAAACAGTTATTTTTTAAGAACATAAAATAGTTCTTTGGGAAGCTAATTTTTAGACTTGGAACCTCTTATATGTATCATCAGACTTCATTTACTTTGTACTTTCACAAAAAAGTTTAGTCACACTGAGTATTAATCACCCTGTATATATTTTAACTTGTAATAAAGCTCAATAGACCGGGCATTGTTAGAACCACCAGAATACGTTAACTATGTATAGATTTCCATAACGTATGAATACAGATTGGTAGGTCCAATCGTGTTGCATATAGATTGCAGCTTGCAACGCCATTGTTGAATGACTCTGTTGCGACTGATGCACTTAAGTAACAATCAGTTGCCAATCTGTACACAATACTTATATAACAGAGTGAGAACTAGTATCTTTTCATAGTTTTTCAGAAATACACAGTATATTGATAGCGTTTTCTTATCGAATACTAATTGAACCTGATGCGCTGATTGCATAATACTGACAATTTTATTGCACAGTCCAGACATAGAGTAAATACTGATGGAACGATACCCTATAAATAAATAACATGTCTGGGGAAATATTAGTTCAGGATATAGAAAATTTTCCTCAATTAACATAATATCTAAAAAAAAATGAACTTTGACCGAAATACGCCATCAATGCTTAGCACGAACCAGCATAAAGTATGTTTATTAAGCGTAATAAGCATGTGTTATTACTAAAAAATAAAACATTGAAAGGAATAATGTAGTTTGATTGTAATGATGTAATTTATGCGCCGTTTTCTAGTAAGAATAATGTAAATTAAAAAGGTAATAATTTACAAATCTAAAACACAGTATTTGTTTAAGAAATACGTTAGTTGCACCGGTGACACATTGAACGCGACGTTGTGGTATACAGGAATGCAGTCAAGAGAAATTGACGTAATATCCAATTGGTCACGTCACCAATATTTTAAGATTATTTTAAGATCATTATAGTATTAATGAATACTTTTTCACTTATTTTATTTGTACCTGTTCATAAATTGTCTGTATTCCTCATCATATCTTTCCCGTGGTTCTTCTGGTGGAAAGTGTTTGGTTATCTCTGAAGAATTTTTATTAAACCATTAGGTAGAAGGTTTCAAGTTATCTCTAACTATTTTCATTAGATAACCAAGAATGTTATACATAATTTTGAGCAATTTCAAACACACGCTATGCCAAACACACACAGCACAACAAGCTAGCCAGTTTTCTGTATACATTTAGATTGTGCGACAATGAAAATACCCCCGCCGCAGCAAACCTGCAGACTAAGCTAATTTAAACTTGTCTGATTACATTTTGACTAAAATATTTCCAAGACATATTTACTCCCAATTTAAATAACATTAGATTTAACGAGTGCTTAGGTTTGCTGCTACGGGGAAGGTAAAAAGTTTTTTTGACCACTCGTCAATAGTATAGGATGAAATAAACCAATTTGCAATATTTTATATATAAGTATAATTTTGTACATTTAATTATATATGTAATTTATTCTACAAGTGTTTAAGGTTATTGTATTAAACACGTTAAAAATGTTATAAAGAAAATTGCAGCTATATTATAAGTAATATTATTTATCCATGTTAGACCCAGAAAAAAATAATCCATGTGTTTGATAAAATTATCCCTGAAGTTCACGGGTTGTGGGTGTTTAAATTGAATCAACGGTATATGCTAATTAATTAGCATGAAATGCCTTGATTTACCAAACAAACATCGACAGGTGCATTTCAGTTCGATGGTTTAAAGTGTGTTCATTATTTCATCAGTTAAATCCAGGATAAATAAAGCGAGAAATATTTTCATTAACCAACAACAGCTTTACGTGTTTAAAACGTATGCATTAAAATGGTTCATGTATTGCACTAGTTACTATGACAAATGTAAAACTTACTTGGGTTACTTACTTAGGCTCTTTTATGTTTCGGAGTCAGAAAATTGTATTATTATGAATTAGAAACCTGTTGTATATATATATTTTAAATGTATAACTCAACTGTATGTTTATGCTATGGATTAGATTCAAAGGACCATCAGATTCCACGTTTTCCTACCTTAACTGCATTCATTTTAAATGTATGATCTAAAAAACCAGTTCAAGTTCAAAGTCAAGTTTTTTCTTGACTGTTTGAAGAAAAAAAAACTGACAAAAAAGTATAGTAGGTAGTATTTTTGTAAGAAATTAAAAAGACACTTGGTGAATTACTTTTGGCCTAATAAAAAAAAATATTATTCAACTGATTGTAGGCAAGTAACAGTAATAATATTCGTCTCAAAATAAAATAGATAGACATCAACATTAAGTTAACTACCTTTCGTTTAGTAGCTATCAAAAAATAGTAAGATTAGTAGGTAGTGTAATTTAAACTCGTAAACCAAATCAATTTTTTGAAAATTTCGAGCTAATTTCCTTGTAATGGCGTTTCATTGGCCGGCAATCAGAGTCCACAATCCGTTCTATCCATTTTAAGTCCATGCTTTTTGAGTCCTCCCGATTACATATTTTTAGTTAAATTAATTATGACTAGTATTTTTTTGGAATCACAATGATCGTTGTATGTAACATGTTTACACTATTATTCGCACACATGCGATTACACAGGACCTGGTGCGACCCTACTATTGTTGAACAATAGATATCACCTGATGTTTGGTTGGAAGCGTTGAAAATCACGAACTGCGGATTAGTGTTTTTCTTTGATCTTTACTATGAAAGGGCTGACCAAGAACACACGCTTTAACTTTAAATCCTTGCCTTGCTTAGGAAGTATCCATAACTTAACATCTTTGATCTCTAATGGTGGATATAATGTCTTTTATCTATAAATAAAACCCTAATGTGAATTGTTATTTTCATCTTAAACGTTTCACAACTTTATCTTTTATTGATACATTGCTCAAGTATTACTGAAAAAATATAAAATGGTAGAGGTATAGTAATATGTTATTTCATCTAGAATTTTTACTGCTTAAAGGTATACCAATGGGTTTCCAAGATAATAAAAAGGTCGTTATATATTAACAAGGCAAATCCATATTATTGATGTTTCAAAGTTAAATCTCCAACGTATAGTACGTTACAAGACTTAAAATATGTACAGAGCTTTACGTGGGAGAGGATCACGTAAAATGCTTTTGGATCCAAAATATGCCCTGAATTTTGTATCAGAATTTAACTCAACTTTTTAAATCGTATAAAATGCCTGCGGAAATAGTACACCTTATTTTACTCTTTGGTATGTTTAAATTAAATAAGGGCCAATGTCAAAAAGGGTAAACCCCATGTCGGCTGAAAGCACGATTATCTCATAATCTTACATTGAGTTTAAACTAATAATTCAATTCAAGTTTAGAACTCAATAATAACAAGATATTTCATCGTCAAAAGGAGTCTTAATTAGGTAATTAATACATTGAATTTAAAGTTGTATTTCAACTGCATTTAAAAAGTGGCTGTATTTGTATGATCATTATAAAACCTAATTTTTTCGTAACATGCAAACTCATATAAATATATTAGTAGCCTACATATACTGACATATACCCTTCTTATATTGAGGGCTGTAATAAAACACCACCACACATCTAGCTTTCCTTTCAAATAAAGTTTTCCATATGCAATGAATCACATTCACATGATCAACAAGACTGTGGATTTATCTTTTCAATTGGTCTGGTAGTAGTAAGTCTGTGTAGAGATATTTGTGTACCTAAACAGCATTCTTTTAAAATGGAAACTAGCATTTAACATCATTTACGTTACACGCTGAAATGTAAGTTGCTGTAATTTTTATTTTAAAAGTTTTAATCTTAGACTAACTGTAAACTGGCATAAAACCAATTTTCGTTATTTCATGTTATGTATAGCTATAATTCACATGAAATAGTAGTTTACGCAACGATTGCGTTAACACTATTTCCGCGAATTGCGTACACTACTTTACCTTCGAAAGTGTTTTATTTACTAAAAAGCACTACTCATTGCTTCTAAAAGATGTTACGTTTTCGTTTATATTTTAGTAGTGATTTTAAGTAATTAAACCTGTCACAGGTAAAACAGTGTACGGAACTCGCGTAAATATTGTTACAGCACTCGTAGAAGTGTTTAAAGCACTCGACAAGGATCGTACCTTAAATTTTCTACTCATGACTTTATTTTCTATCAACACTATATTTACGCAATCGTTGCGAAAACTACTATTACCTACGACTGTTTAATAATGTAGCCGTCATGAATTGATAGAGAAGAAGTATAATTGTAATGCTTCTGATTTGAACTTCAGCTAATCTGTTTACTAATTTAATTGTCAACGATTGCCATGAGTACTACGGTAATTAGCTTATTTCATATATGGGAAATTTACTATGAATCAAAGATATTCCAAAAATGGCGTAGCTATCGTTTCCTGTAGTTCGCTCTATCTACATGCAAATGCAAACCGTACCGTATCGTAAGTTAAACCAGGCTATTCATTTACCTTTCGTTCCACGTTGTATTTGAGAGCAGAACGTTTTAAACGATCATCTAGTGCCACTTAAACATTTTTTTTATTTAATCTCTTTCTTATATATATTTTTGCAACAGTAGTGTCGATTAAAAATACATTGTGTTATGGCTGAATGGTTGTGGTGTTCTATAACTTCTTTAGATCCGTAAGATATTGCTTGTCCTGTGGAATAGCTAAAGAGTATAAAACTATAAAAACAAAATAAATTTAATTAAGGTTTGAGTGAGAAACATTACAAAGTATTAAAAATTCTGTTTACGTCTATGTAGGTAATCCGATTACAAGTAAATATTAAGACTTGGCCAACAATACTGACTCTACACAAATATAAACGTCAGATAATCATATTTTGGTGTCTATTATTAGTAAAATACCTATTGTATTTAATATTTAAAACCCCTTACATGCACAACCTAGGTTACACTAAGCCTGTTGGAGAAACTCTTATTTGTTGGAACCACCTATTTAAAATCAGCTTCTGTAACAGGACAAAAACACCATTTGCATAATCCTGGATGCCAGAGTCCCGGATTTGTATGCCGAGGTGAACCCTTTCTTTAAGGTCTGCATAAATACAATAACTGATAGTTTTATAAATTGTGTTTGAAAGATTTAGTTTATACATACTTTTATTTCATTACATGTGTGTTAAAACTTCAAAGATTTTCCATATTTTATATAATTAAATAGCAGATTTCCCCTCTATACGCTGCAAAGATAATAACTTTGAGTGCGTTTCGATAAATATATTAATAACCATACATAATAACAAGAATACTATAACGTGTACTGATTCAATCGCTAAAAAACCAATAATAATTACGGTTCCTTTTGATTAGCCTACACTTAAACTATAAATCATTTATAACAATACACCGGGGCCAGCTGGTCACGCTAACCAGTATTGCCAACAGATACAATGGATTAGATTAAATATTCATCATTGCTGCCAACAGTTGCCCGGCAATCCTTTGTCCTGCAAAAATACCAAACTACGTTCATTTTATAATTATTAACATGCAAACAAACCTATGGATGGAGTAAACAGTATGTTTGTAACATGTTTGTAGTTAATGCAATAAATATCAAACATAAAATAAAATAACGCTATGACAGTAATGAAAGTAGTCGATTGCCAAGCTCTAATTTAGGGCCAGGGAAAATTGGATCAGCTGATTTTCCCTGGCTCTAGATTAGTTCTCCATTTACTCACTACGAGCTCTGTTTTCACCATCTTGATAAAAACAGATACGATAAAGAGGAACGTAGTTGTGCTGCTGAGTCAAGACTCAACAACTAAACTTTTACAGGGCAGTTCAAGATTTCTATTTGTAAACTATCTGGTATGGTATGGTACACATTTACTGAAAAACCGGAGACAAAAAGTGTAACAAGAACAAGATATAATAATGTTAACTAAGTAATAAGTTGAATATATTTTGTATAAATACTAGCAGAACAATAACAATATACTATAACGCTCAAATAAGTTCTTAATTATCATTTTTTTATTGTAAAACCAGTCATATCTTTTAAGCAGAAACTGCCAACCTCCTTAATCAAAGGTTGTAATAACATTGTATGATGACATTATCCTTAAAATAATGATTTTAATCAGTTTCGGTTCCTGGCACAACCACGTGCGTGATTCCACCTGAACAGCTTATCTTTTAACTAGGTTTACTGCCATGTGGTAAAATACTTGCAATGGAAAACATAAATAGAAACCGAGCTAACATTCTTGAGAAACACTCATACGCCGTGTGTTCATTTTGTTTTTATGGACCTATTTAAATGATAGGTTCATAAATAAACTAAAAAATTTTATAGACTAGAGGGTTGCTACCACAGAAAAACGTATATGAGGCCATTCTTTGCTTAATTTAACCTTAAACCCGGTTTTGGGCTTAATCATAGGCATATTAAAATATTAAAAAAAAATATGAATTTTTAAAATTGATTTATAGTTGGTATAAGTAGTTTATAGAGGAAATTACCAGCGATAATTAAATTACTGGTACACAATACAGGTGGTAAACCAAGTAAGTAAGTAAGTAGCTGGTAAACGTAAACACAGCTAAACAGAGCTAAAAGACTGATTGATTACAACAAGAAATCAGAAAATCATGGCCAATGAGAACTCAATAAATCATAAAATAATAGTGGAGAGGAATCTGCACATCTGTGGGGACAGGGCAAGGCACATTTTTTAGTTCATTCTGCCTGTAACCTGAGGCTGGGGAACATCGCATAGTGCTTTTAGAGGCAAAGACTATTTTTTTAGTTTGTTAAATGTAGAATTATTTTTCATGTTGACTATATTTCGATAAATGTTTCTAGTATTTCCTACATGATAAAGGTTTTAATATTGTGTAATTTATAGTATAAACTACAAATACATACTGTAATAAGTTATACATTTTAAATTTGTATGTATATGTTATTGGCAAAATAGTTTTCCGTTGAAATAAAAAAAAAAGTTACAATAGTTATTCTTTTTAGTTACAATTGAAATAGCCCAAAAGCCCATGACTGCCAGACCTTCGTCATTTTATAAAAGCTGAAATTTTCTCAGCAAATACCCCCAGTTCAGTTAAGAATGATCGGCGACTATGAAATTTGGATCTCGGTTATTTTGGCAACAAAAAGGTGACAAAGGTCTGCATTTACAAATAATCTTCGCAATAGTATAAAGCTTGGTTCTTTCATATTTTCTTCAGAAGAATGTTAGAAATCATTTCCTCCATTGCCAGACACTTTGTGTGGTTTTAACTCTCTGCCATACACCCTTAAAAGTTAGGTATGACGAAGATTAATTTTCGTCATTTTATAAAAGCTGAAATTGATATATGTTACTTGGGGAGCTATCAAAAGACGTTTTCTCAAAAGCCAGACACTTTCGTTGGTTACTTCATCTAGCCAGACCGTTACCTGCAAACAGTGAATTCAGTTCCAGTTTGGAACAGGTTTTTGTGCCAAATGTAAATGGTGCAGTTCGTTAGTTTGTTTAGTAGCAGACCTAAGATTTAATTAAACGTATATTTTTGTTCTAAAACTGTTTATTCAATATACTTAATACTTTTACTTGAAATGGCGACCATAGGAAGGTAGGTATTTTAAGAAAAAATATGAATAGAGATGAGTGTAGGAAGAGTAGTGCAATTTTGTAGTCTTGTTATTGACTAAGGCCGACAATGTTCTGACTAGTTATTGACTAAGGCCGACAATGTTCTGACTAGTTATTGACTAAGGCCGACAATGTTCTGACTAGTTATTGACTAAGGCCGACAATGTTCTGACTAGTTATTGACTAAGGCCGACAATGTTCTGACTAGTTATTGATTAAGACCGACAATGTCTGACTAGTTATTGACTAAGGCCGACAATGTCTGACTAGTTATTGACTAAGGCCGACAATGTTCTAACTAGTTATTGACTAAGGCCGACAATGTTCTGACTAGTTATTGACTAAGGCCGACAATGTTCTAACTAGTTATTGACTAAGGCCGACAATTAAGGCCGACAATGTTCTGACTAGTTATTGACTAAGGCCGACAATGTCTGACTAGTTATTGACTAAGGCCGACAATGTCTGACTAGTTATTGACTAAGGCCGACAATGTTCTGACTAGTTATTGACTAAGGCCGACAATGTTCTAACTAGTTATTTCCATCATTAATGGTTTGAAAAAATCACAAAATAAGTCCTCCTTAAAGCTGAGGTAAGGTAGGACTACAATCTGCTAGTCTTGAATTATGTATTACTTGGAAGTTGATAGCACCGCTCGGAGCCTGCATAGATATGCATGCTATATTGTCACTATCTATCTGCAAACTATCCTGGCTATATTCAAAGATACATTTAAACATTACACTTTTTATAGTTTTATTCTAAATCTATGACGCAAAAATAGTGTATCATAAAAATTGCGTCAACCATTAATTACACGTTTTCATTTGTATTAAATCATTTGCACTCTGAAAGAATATTTTAACATAGCTTATAAGGAAAAGATTTTAAAAGTATTAAAGGAAATTTGAATTTAAAAGGAATCCTCATTTGGCGCAGATTTTCAACTATCTTTAATCATTACCTTATCACCTGAGAAAATTACATACTTTAATTGTATTTTGTTAATTCATAGTATTTTGGCAACAGTAGTGTTTACAAAAGTAGTATATTCTGTTTGGTCTAACCGAAACCAACTTCAGATGCGGTGCTTTAAACTGCCAAACTTGTTGATTAATTTCAAGTGTAAAGAACAATAAATAATTAATTATGCGATCATTTGTTTAATACCATTAAACTCCCATGCATTCTTCGCTAGTAGGCATTTGGTAAAAACGTCTGGAGAAATGCTAAAATACCAGGTGAGGAGGAAACATCGCCATAGGCGGACCGAGAGGTAATAGAGTAATGTGATTTATAGTAGTATTTCGTAGTTGATAGTGATTGTACAAAGATCACAAGAGTTTTTGCTTGGTCTAGTTATGTTAAAGTTTTTACCCTAATATGCAAGCAAGAACAAGATCAACAACAGAAAATTATCATAAAAAATAACACATAAAGAAACTTAGTTAATTAAAATTTTAAATTGTATAAATATATCTTGCTAGGTAGCCTGCAATTTTATTAGTCTGTTTCCTGTTACACAAAAAAAGTCAAAAGAATACTGCAATATGCTAAATATTTTTAAGAAATATTCAAGCTAAAGTATTGGAGAATCGTGTATTTAAAGTTTCTAGCATATAGACGCAGCGAGAACTTATACACTTGTTATTAAAGCCTCGTTCACACGGGGCGAGTTTACACGCTATGTAACACACCGGTAAGAAGCCGGCGAGTTGGCGAGTGCGCTTGTATTCGTTCACACGGAGCTTGTCCACTTGCCAACTCGTCGACGTGTAGAAAGACGGCGAGTGCGCTTGTAGTCGTTCACACGATGCTTTTTCCACTCGCTCAGTAGCTGGCTTGAACCAAATCCTCCAACATCTTTGAGTAACAAGCGCACAAGCACAAGCAACTGTGTTCACACTGGGCTACTTTACACGCCTACTCGCTCAAAAGCTGGCGAGTTGGCGTGTAAAGTAGCGGCAGCGTCAACTTTTTCCAGAGCTTTTTTACAAGCAGCTTTTGAGCGAGTACGTCGTTTACACTGAGCTATTTTACTAGCTGCGTGTAAAAAAGCCGGCGTGTAGCTTGTAAACTCGCCCCTCTTTAGGTAGAAATAAAAAAATACATTTTGCAGCGAATAAAAGGAAAACTTATGTTATTTTTCAATCGAATCTTGTACTGGTGTGATCATTTTAGCGAATTTCCCATATAGGGAATAAGCTACCGTAGGTCTCATGGCCCATTTACTTTTTTATTTTGAGGTCTCCAGAGTCCAAAAACACACTCCGTTCAAATTCATATATTTATAGATATCAATATATATATATATGTGTGTGTGAGTGAGCGCAAAACAAAATTAGTACTGTATATTGAAGCATTGTTGAAGGCGATGCTCCTGTTAAATGTTTAAGCAGCCAGATAGTGAACTAGAGACGAAACAGTTTACCCCTGGAACCGGAGTCCCGCGCTCCAACCACTAGACCAACTCGCTCCCCACTCTTTACTGTGTATATGTAAAATCAACATTTTAAATTTAATGTAAGTTAGCAGTTTTATTCACCTATTGACTGTGTTAAATAAAAGATAATCTTTCATTGGTAAAATGGTATTGCATTGGATTCGTTTAGCCTCAGAACAAAATGTTTAACCCAATTAAAATACGCAATCTGCGCACAGGTCTCCTTGTAAAATATATTGTATGGTTTAAAATTTCATATAATACGCAAAAAAGATCTAGAGTAGCTATAGATGAAAGCTAATAGCAATGTAAGGTGGAAAAGGTTAAAATTGTCGATTGATACAGTGCAATGGTCCCTTGAGTGTCGTTAAGGAGAGTTTAAGAGGTTTGTGGTTTGATCTTGAGGTAAATTTATGTACTTTCTAACTCATGTGTAAAACTTGATAGTTTATATTGCACACAATATAAACCTTCCCCTGCACTGAAAAATGTAATAACATTGGGAGATTTTTATTTACTTATGTTTGTAAATTAGTTTGATTTTTTCAAACTTTACGTTTCTTAATATCATACAACACACTGTAAGCCTGAAATGGAAAGAATTGATAAAGATAATTTGAATGTAGAATAATATGCTTCTTAAGATATTATAAATTATGTACCTGGGGAGCGAGCCATGGCTCGGTATAGTATATTTCCATTGTACCCCTATATCGTGTAATCTTCAGTGTAGTCTTTGCTCAATAGCAACAATTGATGTTTTCCCCTTTGTATTGTATTTTGTAATTTGCTTTATACTATGGATGGCTTATTATAAACACAAGTTACAAGATTTTGTTCAACCAACATTGTTACTCGGTAACTCATAAGTCCAGAGACTTTTGACTTTCAATTACATTTTTTACGTAGTTAGATTTTTGTTGGTATTTTCAACTGCATTAAACACGTTTTTAGGCCAGGGATAAATTATTTACAACATTTGAAGGAAAGCAGTTTTCGAGATCTTTGTGCAAGCAGGCAACCAAGTATACAAGCATACGTACAAGCAAACCTTGCTCATATAAAAGTATAGAATAAAAACCAAACCGAAGTTTGGTTTAGTAAATTGAAGATCACTAAGAAAAAAATATAGCTAAAAACATACATTTAGTTATTTTTTACTTTTTCTAGATAGTTTTAAGGTTACAATTTTAATTTCTGTTTTACTTACGGTTCAATGTGCGAAAAAGAAAGAAGTGTTCACAATTGTTTTGAAATAACCGTAATGTACACCATGTTTTAACACAAACCAAATTTTAACAGTTTCTGCCCTGAATGTATAATTAACAGGTGATGGATGTTTGTAAACAAGGAATACCTTCTTTGTACAACGGAATAACTTTTTTGGTCAAAGGAATACCTTCTTTGTACAAAGGAATACTATTCTTTGTACACGAATTCTTAGAATTCAAGTTTAGAACATGAATTGCTCAGGACTGTAAAGGCTGGAGAAGGAGTTGTATCGATTTGAGCCACAGGTCCTGTAAACTTCCCGGGCTTTAACATCAGCTACTTGTGTGACCAATTTGTCTCTCTCTCATCAATATGAAACATTAAACATTACGGAAAATCATTAGAGTTCGAATTAGTTATACGTATAGCAGGAGTTATACGTATAAATAGAGTAATTTAAATATTACTTGTAGCTGGTTCAAATCTATAGCCACAGGTAGCTGTGCCACATTTCGGTAGTCATGGGCCGTTAGGCGGAATCAAACTTGATAATTACTTACTACATTTCCCAGCGTAGTAGCGAAGCCAGTCGGCTTCCCCCCTCGAAATTTACTGCTAGCCTAACATATTAATAGTTTACTAAAAGGTAAAAATTTAAACTTAGCTTTTGATAAATTCATGCTCTACGAAGTTGGAATTACCGACGCTATTGTGTTGATAGCCGATAGAAGACAGGGGCGAGAAAACACGTGAGCCGGCTGAGTTTAGAAAAATATTGATCCAAGAAAAAAAACCCCGGTTGAACGGCATGCTCGCGCAACGCCATGAAGCTGTGGCGCTTGCGTTACAATTTAAGCCCCCCATACACTATCCAACATGTTGGACGGACATGTCGGGATCCGACGTCTTGTCGAACATATTGGACAGTGTGTGGGTTCCGACCCGACATGCTCGACGGATATGTCAGGTCGGATGCTCGGTCCGATAGCACCACCCGACTCGAGCCGTCCGCCTGACATGTTGGACCGTGTGGTGGGAAACCGTCGAACTGCTCGCCCGCCTAGCCACAGTTTCCAGTAAACTTGTATTTAGCGAGTTGTGCGTGATGTTTAACCGTCCCATTTCTCCATAATTTCATTTAATAAAATAATAAACAGTTCTGGTCAGAATTTATTTAACTCTACAGAGACCAGAAGGCGTTGTGGGCTGTCAAAAGTAAACTCTATTACAACAAACATGCACATAGGGGCACGATATCCTGATGGAAAAGTGCAAGGAACTGTATCCAGAGTGTGATCTAAAGTTCGTTAAAAATCAAATTGAAAATTTAAGAGCCTAGCTCCATAGGCTCAAAAAATCCCTAAAATCATCGCTAAAAATCCACCTGAAACAGCTAACAGTCGTCTCAAAATCCATCTCAGAACTAATATTTCACCTGACTTGTTGGGTAACATGATCGATAGTGTGTGGGAAACACCCGACATAAGTCAGGTTGGATGATGGGTCCGTCGTCAGGTCAGGTTGTCAGGTCGGGTGGCATGTTCGATAGTGTATGGGGGGCTTTATATGAAGTGGGAAAAATCTTTGTACCTCTTGATTTTACAATAGTAATGAATGGGTTTTAAAAGCACAGTTTTAAAATATTCATCAAGTATATTAAAATATATCTAAACTATGATGCTATTGGAAATTACGTTTTGCTTGTATTTAGATTATTAAAATTAATTTTTTTTTAAATTTTCTTTGCTGACTATTTTAGTTACAACACAATTTTGTAATACATGACGCACGTTAAAACGTTTATCGAGTATTGACTAACCGTCAAAAGAACTTGCGTGTTGCTCGTACATAATATACAACAGCTTTAGATCATAGTCTCTTGTCCTGTAATAAACCTTATGATTGATGTAATCGAGAATTTTTCTCTTCATAATGTTCACAGATGTGTCTACTAGCTGAATAGCTATATTATAAAATGCATGTCCTACGTAAATAAAGTATCAAACTGTTTTAAATTTGTAATATAATTTTATCATTCCAAAAATGACAGCTGATCAATGTTTCCAAATTGTTTGAATAAAATTAAAAGTAATTTTCAGTTTCGGTTTTAAACATTTTTAAGGTCAGTTATGACCAAAGCACTATATGCAATATAGTGGCCTAAGTGGCTAAAACTGAAGAACACAACTCATCAAAAACATATTTGACTTGTAGAAGATTTATGTGTTCACTTAAAGCAAATTGTAGCCTAATACTACAACTGATTTTTAAAATAAAAATTTAAAGTCATCTTCTTAAGTGACTTCATGCTAATAAATAATACCTAAGATGTTATATAAGAGTAAAAGTGTCATGCCTCAAATTATTTTCGCAGTTCCATTTTGTGTTAAGGGAGTGATCGTGTGTTTTTATCCTCTCTAAGTCACCTACTTTTATCACACAAACAAATACACTGGTCCATTGATAGACTACACATACTGGCGACATACACATACTTTGCTAAATACATCGATATCGATGGCTAAATAGATTTAAATAGGTTACACTTCCTTCGTTAATGTTATGCACTGCTTATTTTTAACAATTAATTATTCATATGTTATAAATGTAAAAATTGTTGAAAGTAAAACATTCCATACAAGTTATATTGTGGATGAATAGGTAAGTAGAAAAATTATTTAGTTTTTTTAAATTTTGGATTTCAATCGTATTGAAATAATTATGTAAACAATCTTGCTGGATAAACACTTTATAGTAAAATATTTTAAAGAAACATAATGTTTTTCCAAGACAAAACTTTCCCACTGTAAAATCAAATTTGGCATGAGAACAAGGTTTGAGCGCTTCAGCGCTCCTTTTCAATGAATTGTGAGCGAGCTAAAATCTGTGGCGTTGTTAGTTTTACGGTGGTCAATTCAAACCCAAACTTCAATATTTCTGTTTATGTGATTATAAATAAAAAACCAACAAAAGCCAAAATTAATACATTAATTGATATTATTATAAATATTGCTTTTTAACATAATCGAATAGTCCTACCACATTTAATTAACCAACTTTGTAATAACCTGTAAAACGAAAGAACTTTCTTCAAGAGGTTTGAAATACAATACACCTCTTGGCTTAACCATTCACACATTTAGCAGTCCGTGTAGTATCAATCGTTAGTGCTACGTTAGTGCTGGTTAGTGCTGAAATCCCCAAATGTTAGTGCTCTTTTGGTTCAAGTGTTATTATAAAAATCTGTGGGTGGGCCCAGCTTTATATAAATTTAGCCCCCCCCCCCAGTACAAAAATTAGCACTAACGTCAAAAATGGTACTAATCGTTAGTCCTACGTTAGTGCTGGTTAGTGCTGAAATCCCCAACGTTAGTGCTCTTTTGGTTCAAGTGTTATTATAAAAAACTGTGGGTGGGGCCAACTTTATTTAAGGTTAGCCCCCCCCCCCCCAGTACAAAAAATTGAGCACTAACGTCAAACATTATACCAATCGTTAGTGCTACGTTAGTGCTCTTTTGGCTCAAGTGTTATCGTACAAAACTGTGGGTGACGAAAACTTTATATAAAGTCAGCCCCCCCCCTCTAGTACAAAATATTGAGCAATAACGTCAAAAATGGCTTATACAGTAAACAATAATATAAAATCCTTTAAGATAATCAATGGTTCTTTTAAACTAACCAGCACTAACGTAGCACTAACGATTGGTACTATTTTTGACTTTAGTGGTCAAGTTTTTGTACTGGAGGGGGCTAGCTTTCTCGTAAGTTGACCCACACCACAGCTTTTTATAATAACACTCTTTTATAAGAACCAAAAGAGCACTAACTATGGTGAATCAGCACTAACCAGCACTAACGTAGGACTAACGATTAGTACCATTTTTGACGTTAGTGCTAATTTTTGTACTGGGGGGGGGGCTAAATTTATATAAAGCTGGCCCCACCCACAGATTTTTATAATAACACTTGAACCAAAAGAGCACTAACATTTGGGGATTTCAGCACTAACCAGCACTAACGTAGCACTAACGATTGGTACTACACGGACTGCACTAACGATTTTTGGCGTTACTGGTCAAATTCTTGTACTGGGGGGGGGGGGGGCGGGCTATCTTTCTCGTAAGTTGACCCACCCCACAGTTTTTTATTATAACACTTGAACCAAAAGAGCACTAACGTTTGGGATTTCAGCACTAACGATTGGTATCATTTTTGACGTTAATGCTCAATTTTTGTACTGGGGGGTCTAACTTTATATAAAGTTGGCCTCGCCCACAGTTTTTTTTATGATAACACTTGGACCAAAAGAGCACTAACAATTAGGATTTCAGCACTAACCAGCAGTGGCGTTGCTTGGTTAAATTCCAGGGGGGGGGAGAAGCCTCAAATTTCCCAACTGCTTAACATAGATTTCCCAACTATTTTTTGTAGAAATCAATTTCTGTACTATTTTTAAAAATCTACAAATTATTATACTACACTGCATTAACATTCAATTCAGTATTTATAAACTTGCATTATCAAAACATAGCTAGTTTTACATATATACAAAATTTCTAAAACTTCTACCAATTCATAATGAAATGTTATGACTTCAAAAAACTTGAACAAGTAATGTTTCAAAAAACTTTACAAACCATTGTGGTAGCAGACGTAGCAGTGTAAAATTTTAGGGATATAAAATGAGCCTCAGAGTACAAAGTAGTATAGAAAAAATATTTTATTACAAAATAATTAAACTAAAATACTTTTAGAAGTTAAAATCAACATTTTAACATTCATAAAACTTACAACTAGGGTAGGCCTAAACAAGTTTGTAATGATGAAATATTAATATCAGTGTTGTAAATAATATTATTCTAGTCTAGAAAAGAATAAACCTAAAATAAGACTCGACTCGTATAAAATAAAAACATTCAACTTGGTTGATAATAAACTTATACATACAATAAAAATGTTAACCTTCATCTTCATCAAACTAGAACTTAAACAAAAATCTAACTTAGAGTGAAAGTCAAACATCAAATTTTAGGCTATTTTTTGTCCACGTAGATCTGTTTCAGAGTAATTAGTTGATTCATTTTTGTAAATCCTTAATTAGGAATGATACATAACTTGTGTAGATTTTTTAAATATATTCAGATAATAAATATTGCATTTAGGTTATTAAAAAATAAGAGTTTTAAAGGTAATACAGATTCACAAAACCTATCTTTAATGTTATTTTAATCTGCTTATTAGCAAGTACTCCGGTCAGTTAGCCTGCTCCAAATACCACAAAAAGGGTATAAAATATATTTCATGTGACTGACGTGAAAAATATTTTTGAATTTCTTGTAAACACTAACAAACAACATAATTAAACAGAAGGGCTACATTGATTGCACTTTCAAAATTCAAACTCGCAGACGAATCATTCAGAATCATCAACACAGGACAGGATCAAGGTAGCCAACATAGTCCAATAAGGAACAAAAATTCTCGTATACGAAATTCCAACAAGCTATACCGCTATTTGATTATTGATTTCTTAAAATAAGGCGTGTTTAGCCATGGTTTAGCCTTGTTTAATCAAAGTTAAATTAAATCTAAGAAATGTCAAGTTTATTTGTCCAAGTATTTTGTCCAAGTCAAAAAAATTTTTATCTTTGATGGATTTTTGCAAATATTTAATTTTTTTTTCAGTTTAAAAATATATTTTTCTTGTATCTGACTTCCCAACTGTCCCAACTCGTGGCAAGGAAATTCCCAACTTTTCTCTTTCCCAGATTCTAGGGGGGGGAGGCTCCCCCCCCTACCCCCCCCAAGGCGACGCCCCTGCTAACCAGCACTAACGATTGGTACAATTTTTTACGTTAGTGCTTGAATCGGTGGTGGGGGGGGGGGGGCAACTTTATGGACCTCAAATATTCCATGTGTTTGGGAACTAGATACGCCTCCATACCTTCGCAACACATGCTACATGCCTCTTACGTTCTTGGGTTCGTATGTGGTCGCATGATTTTGCAGTTATCAAGAATATTTTTGAACCATGAATAAAAAAATACAGCGTCATGAAAATTGGTTCCGGTATTCTATTTGTATTGTATGTAAACAAGTTCTAAACTTAATTTATTACTCATACAGTAAAAATGTTATCATGAGCAGTGGGTTTGTATAAAGAAAATGGCAAACAAAGCATTCCATTGAGTTTTCTTCAAGTTATCATTACAGCACTGGCCGTCGTCGTTGCATGTCGCTCTCTGCAGTAATATACTTTGATGGTCGGCCATTTTGACGTAGCTATTTCACGTTATTTAACAAAAACCTAGTTGTTAATATAAATAAAGAATACGCTTTTTATAAAATAAAGAATCTGTAACATTTTATAAAAAGTCGGTTTGCAATAAATTTACGACGAAACCAATGCCACAGAATCTACCATAATTAACCGATTAAGACTGCGTAATTAACCGATTAGGTGATTAAGATGTTTTTAATAATAAAATAATTACTCGTACATAGCAGCTTTCGCTATCTTTGTAGGAATACGAGTAAAAGATCCTATTTACTATGAAGCGTGCCTTTAAATCTAAATATCTGACTAAACCACGATAATGGGGGCA
The DNA here is from genome assembly GCF_028750875.1 of Macrosteles quadrilineatus. Taxonomy (NCBI): domain Eukaryota; kingdom Metazoa; phylum Arthropoda; class Insecta; order Hemiptera; family Cicadellidae; genus Macrosteles; species Macrosteles quadrilineatus. Next base: position 3,824,920 of record NW_026542596.1, on the reverse strand, counting down.
GAGCTGTTTTAGCCTATTTTTCGGTATTAAATAATTCGTTGGAGCTTTTAGGTTCTATAAGGTCAAAGAGTTCTAAAACCGTAGTTTTTACATTTTTAAATCACCGACATCCTAAAACCTATAGCTGTATAAACAAAAACCATTCTCTACAATTAATTGTATTGTTAACTTCATTTTCTAAGGTATGAGAACCATGGGGCGAATTCAGACCAACTAGTTGCCCTACATTGCACAGTTTCGTTGCCCAACTAATTTTACAATTGGCTTTCAATTTAACTTAATTATTTTTTCGTTTTTTTTTTATTTGATTCGGATTTAGTGTAAGGAGGCTTTGTTTTCAACGGGATTTAACTCAACTTTACTGTACTTTTTTGAAAATTTATGATGGCTGTAAACAAGATTACCGTATAACTAACCTGTTTAAAATAGTAGTTTTATTTATAATGACTCAAGAAGTACTTCTATTGGGACCGAACCACCAAATCGACTTTGAACAGATCTTAAAGTGTGTTGGTTTGTTATTTTCTGTTTTGGTTTCATTTTGTTTGTTAACGATTTTAAAGAATCTTATGGGAACCAAGAAAAAATATAAGTTAATCTGTAGGTCTTCAGTACAATTCATGCATTGTTAGAGGAATATTGTTTAATGTCAGTATGTTATTCACGTATAAATTAAAGAATTAAAAACATGATGCTAAAATTAAGAATTTTTTTTAAATGTCTCGAAATGATACTAGCTAAGCTTGAGTAATAATATAGATTTGCCTACAAATGTTGTAAACAATAAGGTGTTTCTCCCATAAAATTTATTGTTATGCACTATAACAGTTTTACTTATACGACAGTGTTTATATTGCCTTTCAAATCTTGGCTAGAGAAGAGGTTATTAAAAAATCAAACTTTTTAATTGTTGCACCTAGAATATAGACTAACAATGCTAAATTAGTTTAAGTGTTCGTCAGAGCTTTTAAACCATTTAGATCTAGAACACAATAGAACCTCTTGTACTATTCTACAGAGGGTTTAATATGGCAATTTTATATTTCAACTAAGTGTATATAATTACTAAATACTAAGAATAGGCTATTTTGGTTGTAAGTCTATTTTGTTGTTTTGGCTGAACATGTTTTAATTCATTCTTTCAAACACCTAACGCATAGTTTTTCCTGCATCAACAAACATTGTAAATATAAAAATGTAATGAAAAATAAACGTGTAGGGCTGGAAACACTTGAATGAGTTTCCGAATGAGCAAGATTGGGTCATGAGAACCGAATGTTACGGAGTCTTAAAATATTAAAAAAATTTTTTTAGTTTGTACATTTTAAACATAAAACTGCCCCATTTTAATTTTAAAATCGTGTAGATCCTAACAATAAAATTGTTAACGAGTACTTAGGTTTATTGCTATGGGGAGAGTAATAAAGTGTGATTTCATGTAAAATATTAATAACTTAGTATAAAATGAAAAATTACCAAGATTGTTCAAAAGATATCCATAAATCAGCAAATTGCAACTATTTACTTTTCCTTCATAAGAATTACATGGGAATTTCAAATTTAATACTAACTTTGATTCATTTCAATAACCATTAAATATAGGGCAAACCTCGTAATATAAATAAGATGTACTGTAAGGCGTTCTTTAACTTTTGTATTAACAACAATTATGTGTTGGATTTATGGGGACATTTTTTTCAATTTGGCTTACTAAACAACTGTGCAAAATTTCCACTTAGTCCTAATTTGTTAAGTCAAATCACATTTTATCCCTAAAATGCTTGGACAGCAATAATTGAACTGGTACAATAAGATAAGGAGTTTACGCAGCTATCTCATGCAATTTCTTTTTTAAGAATAATTAAAAGTGTTATTTCTAACTTTCTTTATCAACCCAGTTTCTAAAATCAACGTAGAAGTGTAACGTTTCCTATGATCCTTGGTTCTTATCACAAAATGGTTGTCAACGAACCTAGAACAATATTATATTTTAGTCCATTAAATTGTATAACGAAAGATATTTAGAGAACAATTAGTTGTAAAGATTTGAGAAAAGGCCTTGAGTTTTGGCTACACAGGCTTAGTTCCTTACTGTGGTATTTTTTTCGAATACTAGATGATCTTTCAATGTCCAAAAGCCATTCAGTAGCCAAGAGCTACGTTATAACCCTTCTCAGACCATATTCGTTGTATTATTCAGGTCACGTCTGCCAAGAGTTATCTCAAACGCTTGGCCTTCACTAAACTGTGGCAATGTCGGTGTTATCTTTCAAACTACAGTTGAATTAAAGTGAAAAGCATATGGATAGAACATTATCGTGTACCATGAGTTGTATAACGTGAAACATGTGAAATGTGTAGAAAGGACAGGCAATACAATTTGACTTCGTTGTGTAACACAGGTATAACATCATTAAAAAGACAGTTATGTCCTTTGAAAAGTTTTCATGTGCATGTAAAAATAATAGTCAATGATAATATGTATAGCAATATGAAAGCGTATTACAGTATAGCACATGTAGTGGAAATGTGCTAGGGTAACACCATTTAACACGGACTCAACAATTAACCCACGACGAGACAAGACTGTGACAACAATTAACTTAACTAGGTCTTGAAGTATACGAGGCATGACGTATTGTAGCAAAAAAATCTTGCACAGATTGTTTGCGCATAATATATTCTTTAAATTTTAGGTTTTTAGGATTAGAAAAAATGTAAGCAGCCTTACAAAAAAAAACCCCGCCGCAGTTAACCTACAGATTTATATTTCAATTTCAAGGATTGAATTTTCACTTGAGAAAGTCCTAAAATTCTCAATATTATTTCCTGTTTAAAAAAAAAAGTTTAACGAGTACTTTACACAGTAAATACGTGACGTAAAAAAATATTTTTGCTGCTTATACAGGATGAGTAAAAAGTCAAGAACACCCATCTAATATTTTTCTAAGTTATCGTACAGAGATGTCCTTTTGGTGGTCGTGCAATATTAGCAGGAAGTTTAATTTTATAAAATTGAAAATTTTCCCCTAAAAGGTTGGGTTTTGGAGCCAACTTAAAATTTTATATGTAAACCTCCTTTAAGTGACATCTTATTTCAGTGTTTACAAAAACCTAAAGAATTGTGAAAACCAGAGTTTGCTACCACTTCTCTATCCAAATGGTAGCCAGTATTACCATTACATTGATTTTTTCTTATATTTTTTGTGTAGACTTCAAAACATTTGACGGGCTACCATTTTGGATGGAGAAGAGATACAGCATTGAACTCTGGTTTTCGTCATTCTTTGATTTTTTGTAAAAACTTCAAAATGAGGTGTCACTTGAAGGGGGTTTGCATTTATTTACTTCAATGAATTGCTAATACCACACACTACAGGTACAAATAATGCATATTTAAATAATACATGTTATACAAATTTTATAACATTTCATGTGAACCCAAAAAAGAATAATACGATTATAACCACTATGATTATAATTTTGCTTTGTTACCTTATGTTTGTTATGTATTTTGTTTTATATTTAATGTGACAACGATTCGCATTAATGTTTTAGAGTGAGATTCAGTTTAGCTTTTGTTCAGAATAAATGTTTAATCAGGGGTAATTCATTACTCACCTCCCAGTCCAAATTCTTCGGTCGCTAGTGGAATGGTAGGATATTGGCGGGTCGCATTCGGCCCGCCACTTTTTATTCACCCTGTATTGCTAACAATGGTAAGGTGAAAACTTAAAATAAAATAGTTTAGATAAATAAATTATAAACAGTGGTTGGGTTTTCAAATCCTAACTAAAACCCTCTGACAGTACTAACACACCTAAATTAAGAATAAAGTTGAAAGTCAAAAATTTTTACTATTTTAGTATACATTTTTTATATAACTTTAGTAAGTAGATACAGTGTAAAGAACTAACATAAATAGTAATGAAATTATAGGAAAAAGATCCAAATTAATGATAAATGTAGTGATAATGAACAACTATGTTTTGTATATGTAATATTTTCACTGTTTGATTGGAGTAGTTTATTTTTAGTAATTTTTTAATCAAACCATACTTTGTTGGAACTTTGATACATAGTTTAGGATTCGTATTTTTGTTTAAAAACTAAAGAAATGATCAAATAATAAAAAAATTCTTATCAAGAATTATGTTCCTTAATAACTAAACCAAAGAGTGGTTGCAAACCTATATATTTGCATATAAAATCCAATGTATGCACCTGTAGCATTTATTGATCCCGGTCCCAAAGTTTACAAACAATATTGATACATCATCACCGAAATGAAATGTATATGAAATGTGTATGAAACATATCTTTATAGCTTGATATGTTGTACACACGGTTATAACCATACTTTAAAAATTGATAACTACCCTAAATGTGCCCTAACCCAAATACTGTTATCGGGTAAAGCTGTTCTAGTTAATTACATGTTGAAGTTGTTCTTGGTTAATTCCACAATCTCATAATTTGTAACCTAACATTCTATATGTTTATATGGTTCTTAAATAAAAATAAACACTGTAAATTATAAAACAATAGATGTCAACAAGCAGTATAATCTGTATAACTATTATTGATAAAGAACAATTTGTAGTTTTAATAAAACTGATATTACCTGGAGAAGCACTAGTGAGAGATCCTCGATCACTTGAAGACCAATTTTAGAGAGATGAAACCCTTAAAGGCCCTCTAAGGGATGCTTAGGTTCCTTGCAATATTTGAAGATATTTATAAGCATTTAGTTAAGAATAGATTGTTAGGCTTTTTCTGTTAATTTAAGACTTGTTGGGATAAATAGGTTACTTTTATTTTAGAGGAATATTAATGAAAGCACAAATATATAAATATCTATAACGGGATTATATTTAAGAATTCAACAATTTTTTTTTTTTCTTTTTGTTTATAAATGAAATGTATAACTAAATTTAAAAGTTCAAAAAGGCCAATATATAATATTATTGTTGTTTATTGAATAATATAAATATTTTCAACACAAATAAACACTATTACGGAATGTTAAATTAATAATACAATTATTTAATAAAGAAATATCATTAATAAGCATATATTGAAATCATAAAAGTCTAAATTGTAAAGCAACGTTTTATCTTTCTGATGTAATAATTAATTAGAAAAAATAAAATATTGTGCAATAAAAAAGCTACTATAAATAATGGCAATCGTCCACGTTTTGCTAGTACTTACACAGTTTATGACCCTCTCAACGAAAACCTAAGCCTTCACTAACCCTTGAACTAAAGGCTATCCAAACTTTTAGAAATGTCTGTTTCAAAGTACTTTAAAGCTTAGATAAAACCCCAGTCTCTTTACAATTAACATTCATGGATCTCCATCCAACTAAAAACCCAATAGGCGTTTTGGAAAATTAAATTTTAAAATCAAACGGATATTGATTTTTTAAAGATTTATCATGTTTCTTAATCATCCATGTTTATATATCGATTCCCGCAAAAAAAGTAGAGTAATGAAAAATAAAATAACTGTATGATATGGTTCGTATAAAGTATCAAAAGATAACCTTACTAGATCTTGAGTGAGGTGTTGTTTTTATCTTATTACACTTCTATAGCCTACTTTGGAACAAAAAATAATTTAGAAGCAAAACCTAAAACACTATCAGTAAAGAGCACAGTGTGTAATTCCTGCAAAAGAAATAATTCAAACGTAATACAGGTATGTCTCCTCGACGTAAACGGTTTGTCTCAAATTACGTCATTTATCTAATAGAAAACATCAAATGAATGTAAAAACGTAAGAGCCTTACAAACAAAAACGAAAAAACTAAGCTGACGAGTCATAAAGGAGAATGGCTGCATATTATGCTCAAGCATATTTATTGCAAGCTGAATAACTTCCCACAAGAAAGCTACTAATGTCATTTCTTACAAATATTTGGGTTAAACTACAGCTATGTGAATTCAATAAACTATTAGTATGTTTTTGTATCTTTGTGGTACAAGGGTTTCATTATTATTGATTTAAATTTCCATTAAATAAATGCTTAATCAAGTTTAGTACTCAGAAAAATTTTGTAGTAACATGATGGACGTACAATAACTGTATCTGCAAAAACTAACATAATTTTTAGAGGACATTTCTTATTCTAATCTATGTAATTAGTAGCTGTTATAAACAAAATGCGTTTCGTTTCCTTAATATTTACTAAATATAGTGAAAAAAAACATAACATCAAATGCGTGTATGATACTATGAAAACCCCAATGAAGTTTTATGCCCAATGAGTTTACAACCCAACAACCATCGGAGTAATTAGTTTTAAATATCGAAATTCCACTGTCATTTATTTAAACTGTTCTATTACTTACGACCGTGATCACATTTTTACTCAATATGCAGTGTAACTATGTCTTGGATATAGAAATAAGTTACATTTCGTAATGTCTCTGAGTACAGTGAGGGTGAATAATTCTAATTTAAGTAAAGTACATATTTAGATTTAGTTTAGGGCCTACACATTATTACCCATTACAAAATTATTTTAAGCTGAAGTTTAAGGCGAATAAAGAAACCTGATAGAACTTGACATAATGACATAAAAATAAAACAATATAAAATAAACTGTATCAGTGATCTGACACATGCTTTCTCCCATTTGCTTGTCGACAAACCTTATCATGGGTAACACATACACACAGGCAGACATCACATCGAAAACCACTTTTTTGTGTTCTGGGGGCCCCAAAACTGATATATCTACTAATCCACTCTAAACTCAAACTCGAAAATTTTGACAAAACAATACTTTATCCATATACTATGGTAAAGGGAGAGAAAGTAAAAACAGCGTTTGGATTTTAAAATATCTTATAACTACTTTGCAAGGACCAAGCATTATTGGTGATTAACTGTGAAAACAATTCTTGTGGAAGATATCAGGTATTAGCAGAGTATTCGTCCTTCGTACGGGGTTGGAATATAAGTATAAATGCTAATTGCAGTTATACTCGAGCTTTGCGTTTGCAATAAGGGAGGACACAGTTTGATAAAATTTGCTTTTTTAAATTTACAGTATTATATAGTATACACATCTACCATAGCCATAATAGTTCAAACCATTTTCACTCTTTTTACTGTATACAATCTTAAATCATTTTTGTTTTATTTTTCATTTTATGCACTTTTCGAAATATAAATATACCATCACACTGAAATATACGCCTATGCCACAACAACAAAATGCGTATAACTTTTAAATGGAAGAAAATATAGGCATGTATGATGTTATATGACCAAACGTTATACGTATTTGCATTTCCTCTTTTAAGACATCTCAGCCACAACAATAATAGCTTGGAAATATTTAAATGTATTAATTTTTGGCGAGGACACCAGTGAACGTAAAAATAATACAACCAAATATATGTATTAGGTTTTTCACTTTTAATATGATAATTCGATTTGCCGCAAGGAGTTTTTTTATTACAAAATCAAGCTGTAAAAGGAGCGAGATCAGAGAAGTAATTGGAGATATTTTCCGTTGAAGAACCCATTTATCCTTAGTCGAGTCAGCAGAGTCAAAATCATTGAAAGGCTCCTTTAGTGGTTAAGTTTACTCAATAATGAGTTGAACCGCTTTCGGTAAGAAGCGAATGAACTGCAACTAGGCCTACTAACAACTAGCTTTAAACTTAACTTTAAATTAGGTATAGTAGAGGTTCGTGCTATGATCTGATCCAACGCTTAAAACAATTATCAAGGTTACAAAAAGTTTTGTTTTATGAAGCCGGAACTTTGATTCCAATGGTATTTGTTTAAATAAGCTAATTTGTTTACATGGGTCTGAATCAAACTCGTATGTTGTTCCAACCTTAAATCAGTCTTCTGTTTCTTTTCTTGTAAGTGACGGCCTAACAAAAAGAAACAACAAAACACATTTTATTAAGGAACGCGGCAGCGTTCCGCCCCGCCAAGTCCCCCAGCGGTACACAGCTGCTGCAGTGTATATATACATGACGTGACAAAGTGGCTTTTTTACTCGTCTATAGCTCTGAAGAAACAAAAGCTATTAAAACAATTGTTCATCCACTGGATAGGGGCAATCATTCTTGACAAAATAAAAAAAAAGAATTTAAAAAAAGGTTGTGTTTGAGCCAAGAAAAACTAGTTTGAAAATTCACAAATTTTCCGTGTTCTCCTTCTTCTCCTTAAATGTTGACGGACCTACAGCCCAAACCACTGGCTCAATTTTAATGTTTTTTATGTTGTTTGAAAGCCCTTAGCGTGTAGATGTGCCTTTTGAGGGTCACAAGTCGGTGCGTTGACCCATAAACCCTTGGCAAGCCCTCAAAGTACGATTTTGGCCCATTTAAATAACATGGGATTAAAATCAAAACAAAAGAAGGATCAGCTGCGATTAAATCTCAATTAATTTAAAATGTAAGAGAAATTCATAGGATCAGCTGAAAAATTATTTTAAAACTTTTATAAAGTATTTTTTTCAGGTATACCGAATGATTTGAGCTACTTACTATATAAAATTACTTAGAGCAGTGATATTCCCCGATACTTTCCATTGAAAAATGCAGTGTACCGATGGTACACTGGTACAGCAGCTCGTCATTTTTAACAGTTTAATACTACTTATCAAAACATATGAAACCTAGGAACAGTACTAGTACTAAGGTTAGTTTTAACATTGTTTCTTCATAATATTGCCAAAATTTATTTAACTAAATAAGGTTAGTTTTATGTTTTGATACACTAAAACAAATAAAACAATCGGGAAAATCCGTCTACGTATGTTAAACAAGCAAAAAAGTGAATGTAAAAAGTGATGTGTAAATTTAGGATAAAAATGAGTTTTTCAATATTTGTTTTGCCTTATGCTATTTCTAACAAACCTAATCTGTTTGATTACATTTTTACTTCTCTAATAAGGGCTCAATTTACACTAGTCTTTAGATATACGGGTTTAATTATCGGAACACTTATGTAACACCAATGCATTTTATGTGTAGTTGTGCCCTGGTCTATATATAAGAGAAAAGAGGATTTTTATTTTAACTGTTAATTTTCTACAAAAATAAATACAATCTAACAAAAAAACCACTAAGTGGTAACACTTCCCCCGCCAAGTCAGCAACCCAAAAAAGACAATAAATCACCACTTTTCCGCCAAGTAAAACAATGTAATGTATGTAAGTTTGGCCACTTGGCGGCAGACTTTTGCTTGATCACTTTAAAAAATACCATAAAATTAGTTTCATTGAGCAAGTATCTCTCCCAATAGTACATTGCTAGATGAGAGCTTATTTTACAAAATTTGACCTTATTTGTGTCACATTTCATAAACTCGTAATAGTGATGGTTTTATATTTACTGATTACCTCGAAATTATTATACTTAGTTGGACTAATTAATTAGAGAAGTTTATTTGTGAAATTATCCACCAACGTAACTTTAATGAAAAAAAACAAGCAAAAGTCTGCCGCCAAGTTGCCAAACTTACATACATTACATTGTATTACTTGGTGGAAAAGTGGTGATTTATTGTCTTTTTTGGGTTGCTGACTTGGCGGGGGAAGTGTTACCACTTAGTGGTTTTTTTGTTAGATATCATTATTACTTTTACCACCATTAAATAGAAATAATACCCTATCAGTATTAAATATATGTGTGATTTTCAGAGTATGGAATATGTATTAAAAAAATATTTAGTCACTGCATTTAACGGAAATTAAAGTTAGATTCATTGTATACAAGGAAATCTTTTGTATTGTACGGAGTTCAATGATGCAACTTTTAGATTTTTCAAACAAATTAAATATTCATAGACATTTCATAGATTTTTGTTTTCAACAATGATGAAATATCACACACACAAAACGTATTTTAAATATTTATTGTAAAATACATGCCGCAAATGAAGATACATAAACATGTTTGTATGCAAAAGAGACTTTTCTTTAACAAGTGACTCGGCAAAGAACGAGGTTATTCACAGGAAATTCAGATAACAAGATTGTTATCACATCTATGATTGCTCTTGCTTTCTTAACATACTTTGGGGAGACTAAACAACAATAGTGTTTGTCAATACTTGATTACATATTTGATACAATTTTGAACATTATAAAACATCTTGACAGCAACATGTAATAATATTAGTAAGAACTAGAGTACCCATGCTGCTCCGCAGCGTTAAAATAAATATAATATCCGAGAAATAATCAAATTTATGATTTTTGATTGAGTCATACAGTATCTTGAGCTTGACGGATTTAAACGATCAATAGCTCAAATTGAAGCAAATAATTTACTGATTATTTTGATTCTGAAACATATAAAAAACATTAACAATAGGCCTACTGGAGCTATAGTAAAACACATATGAAAAATAATTTTATGTTGGTTTTTCACCTATTTTGCTTGAAACTCGTCCAATTTGAATACCTAATAGCTTAAATGAAAGCCGGTATTTCACTGAAGGTTCTTAGACCTAAAAATATGTAGGATTATATAATTAACTGGTGAAATACATCTTAAAATTAAGTAAGAATTCGAAATGAATCAAATTGTGTTTTTTTGGTCGAGTAATGTGGTAGGTATATGCCTATAGATATATGCCAATGATTGATGTGAAATCTGTGCGTGCATGCCTTCAATTTGAGACCTCAATCATGTTAATCGGTCGGATAGAAGAGCAAAACGAACTCAGCAAAGATAAACCAAATTCAACTCCCATTAGAAATACATGAGAGCAAATTTCGTTTACGTATAACCTAATTGGGATTATAGATAAATACATGCCGATGCTTGATGGCAAATTTGTGCGTGCATACCTTCAATTTGAGACCTTAAGTCATAAATATCGGTCGGGTAGAAAAACCAAACGAACTCGGCAAAGAGAAACCAAATTTGGCAAAGAGAAACCAAAATCTTTCGTACCACAGGCTGGAAGGGTTTTCCAGCTCTCGATCGTTTTAAGTTCTCGACTTCATTTCGAACTTAAAAAATTATCTCGAAACGGCCAAACTTAATTTTTAGCCCTCGTAGAAAATATAGTATTTTATCTGTTTTTAAATACTGCATTGACAACTTTCGTATTGCAATTGCATACATTTTCATTTTATTACTTACTGTAAATATAAACTTTTAGAAATAATTTAAGCAAGTGAATAAAATTTGCGTTATCCATATTAGTTGGTATCAGATAATGACCTAACCTAACCTAACCTAACCTTACAAAGATATAATTTTTACATTTATAATAAGAAAAACTAGACAATGTTGATCCAAACATTTGTAGAAACTGTAACTCAATACACTTGGTAAATGAACAAGCTGTCACATTAGCAATGGTTCGGATAACACCATTCTCATCTTTAGAATGATGATATAGTGGATTTTGTTTCTATTATTTCAAAATGTTAATCGCTATGACTAAATTGTATCACCGGCTGAACTATAATATCAATAGCATTAAAAAATTATAAGGCTTACCAACAGGTAGCAGCACTATTATATTTTTGCAATCCATATATAAACACCCCCATAAACCATATACTTAAAATGTTCGTCATGACGAGAAACCTTCGAAATGACGAAAACGAGCGATAAACTATCCATTATTTCATAAATTGCCCTTTAAGGTCGTAATTCCTCTCTAAAGTGAACTTTCCTTGTACATAAAGTTAAAAATACCTCAGCTGTACTTATTATTTTTTTATTATTTCAATTTATTACCTTATTAAAATCATGTGTGTGATTATTTGTTTGTATTACTGTACTAGCCACAGAGCCCGTTGTGGTTAAATACAACGATCTCTAGGAAAATAAAAGTTATGAAATCCACGCACCACTTTATTCACTAATATTAACGGTATAGATTGAGCACATAACCTTAGAAACACACTTATAACATAAGGAACACACTTTAATAGTCCAGTAAAAAGAAACAAAAATGGGGGGTTAACTTACAAACGGTCCGGTAGTTCTTAATTTTTTATATACTGTCTAGGATGGTAAGTAGGTGTTTAAAATGTTCTTAGCAGTGGTAGACACAAAATTCTAACGTATATCATAGAAAATTTAACTGTCTGCCTTTTCACTAAAACGGATCAAAACGGAATTATAGGCGAAAATCTCAAGAAACTGCCGATTTTCTTCGATTTTCCCTATATGGTGGTGGGCACGTAGGGGGGGGGGATTGTGCGTTGAAACACCTACTTACCATCCTAGACAACATATGAAAAATGTAGAAACACCGGACCGTTTGTAAGTTAACAGACCTCTATTTACTGGATTATTAACCACAAATGCAAATTGTGAAAAACAACATCCAAACAAAGAAAAATTAATGAAATAACAATACAACAATCAGCTGTTAAATTATCAACACATGGTCTAGGTTAGGCCTAATATATTTTTTTATTTAGCCATGACATTATTCTTGTTGAACCCATTGTTGTATTAGCTTGGACTACATATAAATTAAATTTATAAAAAGTCCTTATGTACAAGTTTTCTAAAACCTGTAGGTATTGTTCATTCTAATATAACCCATTTAAATATATCAGCAATAAATCAACAACTAAATACCACAAAAGAATTTGTAATGCAAGGGCAAAAAAGAAAGTTAACCAAACTAGTGTATCAATGCGTTTACACCAGTTTGTTTCCACGATTGTAGGTTCAGTTTGCTAACACGAACATTGTAGCGCTGAGCGTTTCCTCTGTAACATATAACACGGTTGTTAACAGCATTGAAACCTTCGAACAGTTTGATAAAACAAGGAGACAACCTACATCAATTATACTGAATAAAATCCATGTGTGTAGCCCCTGAACTGCTGGACATAATGCAAGACTAAAATAAATTACTAACGTAATCCTGTCACAGCTCAATAAAATATGTCAATTTAGGACATGTTTCGGGGTTAAAACATGTCCTGAGTTAAAATTATTTTATTGAGCTGTGACAGGATTACGTAAGTAATTTCGTCTTACATTTCTTTCTAAGTATTACTTGTTGAGTGATTGCAATAGTTAAGAACCCATTTATTTTATGTTTTGTCGTGAGCGCTTTTGAAGAAAAGAAAATGCACTTTGGTTCCTTGCACTAATCAGACAGAAGAATGTAATATCTTGCCTTTTATAGATATGGAAATTAGTCTTACTTCCTGTATGTTTGTTTTTACTTAGTAAAATACAAATATTTTGTTTATTTTTACAAAACAAATATCTTAAAGCGTTAAACTTATTGAATTTTATAACGAAAAAAATATTTTTAATTTCAAGAATTGTGGATATTTATAGGCATGCACTGTGGATACGATACTCCCTGGTGGGGATTAACGTCCGCACTAGTGAGTACTACGACTATCCGCATTTCTATCCTGATAATTAGATCAATTCGTTGATACCAAGGTAAAAATGTGGTTCGGATTCCATTAAAAACTCTTGGTCCCTTAGTTGCCATTAGCTGTATGGTCTATTTATTAACAGCTGTGTCTAAGGAATATGTCAGCTTCAGTCACTAACAAGACTAAAAGATCGCGCCACTCATCCTACGTAAACATCTCCATTCATACTTGGTTTAAAATACCTACTTTGTATGGTCGCCATTTCATTGAAAAGTATTAAAGTATTAGGTATTAAAGTATTAACACAACGTCAATATTTGATATCCAAAATAAACAATCCGTTAGACCAAAGGCAAATACACAAAACACACTGAACCCCAAAGAAAGCATATACTTACCTACTCTTTTAATGCTTGCTATATTTGAAACATGTGACACTTGCTATATTGTTTATGTTTGTTATTAGTAAAACTATTTGAGTTAAATACAAAATGTTAAAACTAAAGATTTAATTTGTAATAAGTAAAGTGTAAGTGGCACGACGGCAAATTATCATATTTTAAGATTACTGGGACAGAGGAGGGTATTTTATATAATATCTAATTGTAATATCTAATTTCGATTTACTGTAACCTTTTATTACCATCAATATATCCTGCATGACTGATATCCATTGCATTAGCAAAACTGAGAATTTAAAGAGTAGGCCTGCGCTTACAGTGTACGATGTAATACTGTAGGACGTAGGTCTTAACTAACATGTGATATTTTAAGTAGGGTTCAAATGTAAATTTAATTTTAAAATGGACATTAACCGAAAGATTTGATATAGAACTACAAATCCCAATATAATACAGTTTTATAGGAATGTACTTGTTTTTATACACATTAGTATATATAACATAGCTGAAAGCCTGGATATGTTTTATGTGCCTGCATTAAACAGTAAATGTATAATCTTTATACCCGTTTCCTCTCTATATGCAAACGAAAGGTACATTGTTACATTTAACATTCTGATAACATTTCCCTACCTAATATGTATTATTAGATAAAGTTTTTTTTATGTCCAATTGTAATAGACACTTCAGAAATAGAGGATATTGGGTTTGCAAGTATTCTTTCCTTTTTAATGACTTGTGACAGTCATTTCTATTATTAATTAAATTATTTACCTTATTTACTCTTTGTAACATTTCCCAACTATTTGACAAATAGGGAAAATGCGATAGAAATCATTTAGGCAAAAGACGCCATCAATAATGCATGAATGAGGAGGCTAAACTTTGACTGCCACTTATCAAAGAACTTTGGACTGTGGGATAAATTCGTTATGTAACTAATAGCTTTTTACCTAAAGCCTAAGGCGTTAGAACTAGGATACAACATTTAAATTATCTTCCTAAAATAATTCGAAGTATATAAATAGTTAAAGCAGTATATGCAGAGTGGAGAAAGGTACCCATGCTCATATGGACGGACGATATCTCCAAAAACGTTTCCATGAAAAACAAATAAAATAAGACTACACAACTTACCGCATTATTAAGTGATAGGCTGCCTCCTTCGGGGACTAGGAGAAAAAAAATCTTAATTGAAAGGGTACTTTCCTGTTAAAGGGAACATTCATTATTATCGATGATTTTTCTCGATATATCGATATTTTTTTCCGATCCATTACAAACAAATTGACAACTGATCTTGTTTAGGCTAAAATAGTCTATTATAAGAAATGAAACTGTTCTAAGCTAACCTAACATAACCAACCAAACTTGCTGTACCATTTAAAAATTCCGTTAGGGTTTGATAACAGAAAAGGCAACTTAAACACGGAATTTTTAAATGTTACACAGCAAGTTGGGTTAGTTATGTTAGGTAATTTTTTTATAACAGTTTCATTTCATTATCGTTTTTCATTTCATTATCGTTTGTTGATACTGTACTGAACAATATTTATCGTATTTGTCAGCTCCAGCTGATATGTTTCAATTTGTTAATATCGATATATCGAGAAATAATCATCGATAATAATGAATGTTCCCTTTAACAGGAAAGTACCATTGAAAGTATAGGTTGGCCACAAACCTAAACCCAAACGAATAACCAAGTCAAAAACAGCCGTTTAAAGATTTTAAATATTTATTCAATTAATTGTCCGAGTTTGGGTTGAAGTGATGATATTCCACTAATAATTACTAATTATTGTTATCTACTATAACCCTGCAAGCTACCAGGGCAGCCAGTAGGTAAACCCACTGATCAGCTACGAGTTATGCTATTTGTGAACTAAATGTATCTCCTCATAAGCTGTTCCTATTACAAATTATATTTGTAAAGGTAGTGAAACTATTAAAGCTTGACTCTGCTACTTACAACTTGCAAGAAGCTCAATTTACAACTTTTATGTATTTATGTAGCATTGATTTTTGATATTGTTCGGTTGTTTTAGAAGCTCACATTTTATTGAAGAAATCACAAGTCTAGCTAACATTAATCTAGTCTTAATACTTGTGGCTTCCACTTGAAAAAAATCATGTGCTAATCTTTCTTCATATTTGTCTATTACAGCTATTATATATCATGATGGTGTACAATTAACTGAATTGGTTGATAACCTGATTAAACCAATGTTGGGGAGACACTAAACTCTTGTTAAGGGATGCAGTCAGGGCTGCTGCAATAACTACTGGTAACCTTGGTAAGCCTCGGTGCAAATAGCTTCGTAATCTCAACCGTATAATTTCGTTCAAGATATATTTATGTATGTTTTCACTCTGCAATAATTTTCTACCTTACTTTATATTATAACCGAAATACTGCAATGAGACGAGCCAAATACCATTAAAAATACCTTAGATCACATTCATGCAGAATTTTATGAAAAAAGTACCTTAAAATCTCGATTTATCGTGTTCACTTTATATAAAAATATTTACAAATAGTATTTACTGCCTCTGGGAACACCAAAATAAAAAGTAAATTGGTCCTGTGTCTAAGTCTTAACGTGCCGTGCCACCTACGGTAATATATTCTTCACCATAGGGAAAATTCGCCAAAATATTGTTTTACTTAGGTTAGAAGTCGAATAATTCATTAATAGTGAATGGCCAACTGAAAAAACGTCAAATATTGCTAAAAAGCTATAACCAATTGTAAAAATCACACGTAACTGTATAACCAGTGTAAACTATATGAAGCAGGTTTTTATAACAATACGTCCATGTGCGTTATATCTTGTGCACCAGACGTATTGTGTCCATTGTTACTTATACCTAATATTTAGTTGATTTGAAGATATTGCGTTTAGGTTTTAATTTGTTAAATACAAAATACGCCCCATTTAACAGTTGTAAACATAACTCAAATGATTAATTGAACCTTTAAGTAATTGACATCAACAGAGTTAGATATCAAACGTGTATTTCGTCCTTTTCATACTAGAAAGCATTATAAGTGCTTAATAATCTGAAGAAATCAGCTCGAAACAAGACATACAAATGAAAGACCTTGCGAAGTTTACAATTCGCTTAGTGCCGTAGTAGGGTTCAAATTTGGATATTCTAAAAAAACATGCTTACATAAAAACAAATCGGAATCCCATTAAACAACTTATATTGGCGTAAGGTTGACATTTACTGGATTTTGTTGGTAGGAAGTTTCAAGTATGTATTTTTTAAATATGAACTGCCCAGATTTATGAAAAAATAATAACAGTTGTGACAATGAAATAAACTTATAGTAACAAATAAACAGTTCCCCAAAAGTTTAGCCTAGTAGCCTAAAAAAATATAATAAAAATGAAATAATATAGTAATGAAATAAATTAAAGAAATCTATTTAAATAAAATTAGAGTTTTGTATGTACACTGCTCAAAATTAATATTTGTTTAATATTTAATTAATATTTATTTTTTAATTTTATACATTAAAGAAGCCAAAACAAGTCTTATCTCAATTTCTGTCTGCCTGTCTGTCTGTCACGGCCTAGAAGGTATTTTACGCAACCTTCTCCTGAAGAACGAGACCATTGATCGGGGTGTAAGTTATTTACCAGCATAGAAAACAGATTTGACAATGTCTTTAGCTATTAAAAACAAAATTAACTTATTTTTTATCATAATAATAAATATTTAAAAACCCAGTAATATGTAATTTTGGACACATTTCTTCTGAGTTTTAGCACCACTCAACAACAAATCACTTGATTTATCATGACATATCAATCAGCTGTTATCAAATGTTCTTTCTGGTAACTGTCACTGAACTGTTTACGTTCTAATATTAGGTAAATTTTGATTGATGTTCTCCATGGCAACAAAGAACAAAAGCACAAAGTTTAAATGTAAACAAACAGAACTGTCAAATGAATTTTGACAACACAGATCATTTCCACACAGCTGATTCAAACATATTCAATACTGCATGAATATTTGAACATGAACGGTATGGATCATAAACATAAATAAAATATGTCACTCACATAAATGTAAACATTATTTAACATTACTGAAATGGAACAGGCAAACCATATGTTAATGTTATTAATGTAGGATTCGTTCAGTTTCATAATTTGTTTATGCTTAAGATCCATACCAAGTTTTATGAGAATTGTTTTCCAAATATATTTTTGTGGAAACAGTAATAAAATTAAAATATTGTTAGGCTTTGGAGTATTGTGAAGGCTTTTTGTTTACAGGACAAAATACTCGCTATGTTGTTTGGTTATACCTTAAAATCAATCATTAACTTTTGATACTGTGACAAGCAGAAGTGAACATTTGGCTTGGGACAGTCTACAGTCTATTGTTATATCTCAAGTCTTGTATGATCTGTGTGTGCTACGTGATTTTGTGTTGGTTATAAATGTATTCATATTTTTAATTAACTTGATCATGGCATATTGTTTTATACATAGCGGTTAATTTTGTTGTGATTGGTTACACAGCAGCTTCAATTAAATCAAAAGCAATACTTTAAAATTAACTGCTAGCCATTACTTTAAAGGAACCAAAATTGTTTCTTTTGCATCTTGACCCCAATGCAAGGCACGGGTATAGCGGCTAGTAATATAATAAAAATAAAATTGGAAATAAGTATAATGTCGACACAATTAGAATCGCAGAGCGTGTTATTTTAATCATGATATTCCTTCCAGCCTTCCAATCATCCGCTTCATCTGACACATCGATAATACGATTACATCCTCATACACGCTAAGTGCTAAATGTATACTTCAACTGTAGTTCATGGAAAGTTATCATTGCAAAGTAAGCTATACCTCATATAGTTTAAATTCGCTACTTAAAATGATTTTTTGTATTATGTAGTAATTATATTCATTAGTGTACCTGTTGCTCGGAATCAAGCAATTGCTAAGCTAAGTATTACAGGGTACAGGAGTGAATTTGAATTAAAAACACTATCACAAAGCATTTTATATTCCTAACTTGCAGCCACATAAAGTTGTCTATGTAAAAATGCAGAAAAGGAAAAACATACAGCTGGTAATGTTCAAACCTTGTAGTTAAAAAAACAAATAATTGAACAGCTGATTCAAACAGTCTAGTCTATCATTATTTCCACAGTAACTTTGAGGGCTACTGGGGCAGAGCCCTTACCATGCATTGAGTTCCGTCTAGCACAACTTTAGAGTGAGCTCTTTAAAATGATACAAAAATGTCAAAATCTGTTAAAACTCTAGGAGAAGTTCTGTTCACAAGATAACTCCTTCCAAATGAATTATGTAAATAGATAGACTATTATATTTCTGAAAATGGCAAAAAAAAACTGACAGTTTTTATTTTAACATAACACTGCCATACCAAGTTTAGTATTTCAATATAATTTTCACACGGAACCGGATATTGCTTGGATCTGCTCTTGGCATAAAGGGTGATTGAGTCTTGGATGGCCTTAGGTTCATAGAGTGTGTAAGCTAACGTAAACTGAAAGGTTTAGCCTAATTTAACAGATTAATGTTAAAGGTTTAATAATACTGTGTCAATTGTACTTTACTTTAAACCAGTTAAAGTAATGTTTTCTCTAAAGTATTATTTCAGGACAAATGTTGATATGAGCCTTTTGCTTAGTATTAAAATAGAATAACAACCCCACTTTTTTGTTGAAATTGAAATTTTGTTTAAGGAACAAGTTTTGATTTTTTTTTAGGTTTGATATTTGAGCAATTGTTGTTTCAAAGCTTAAAATTACGTTTGTTGTCAGTTTTGAAACAAAATCAGTTCAATGACAAATTAATAATCAAAAACTTACTGAAGAGTTCAATACAAATGAGGTTAATTATTAGATTATTGATAAAGGAAAATTAATTTAGAAATTTATTTTAAAAGACAAACATTATTTTTTAGGAGTAAAAACTGAAAATGTTTCAAACGGATACTTTTCCTTATGTCAAAAGAATGAAGACATTAGTAATACTGTGGTAACCAGACAGTAATTAGTACAAATGTTATAAAAAAGGTGTGCTTCTTTTCGTTCTTTTTTAAGTAATGTCACACTAATCCTGTCTTAAGGTGTAATAATAAATTATAGCAATTTTCACGGATTAGTCTCAATAAGTTCAACCATTGTATACAATAAAGGACAATAAACACTTGTGTAGCATGTGACACAGTTAAGTGAAAAATTAAATAGCCACACTGAGAAAATGGTTTTAATGCAACCTACTTGCCTATTAATATATGTACAGAACTGCAAAACCATCCAAATCAGATGTTAGCTCTAAGTATTAGATTTGGGCCAGTGATGCAATTTAATAACGTTACAGGTTATTGCTGTAATATCAGTGGTTTTCCTGATAGTTGATCCCCACCCTAGATGTCATTATGACGTTATTTAAACTTAAAATTAATTAAACTACTTGTGTTAGGCTTCTTGGCAAGTAATAGGCGTAAATACCTAGTTCTACACAACTTTACTACTTCACGGGAGAGTCGAAATCTTATCTTTTGGAACCGCTTGGCGCTCATTGACATCAGAATATTAGACTATTGTTGAAAAGAGCGAGACACTGAGAGATAATCAAGGCATTCCTCAACTTGAGCAAATCACTAGATGGATTGGGTGGCGACTTCTTGAAACATCACCTACACAACCATATCTGCAGTGACAAGTCCCAAGGGCGAGTTGCCTCCTTGGAGTTTCTACATCATAATCCTACATCTCCAATCATAAGGGAAAAATCAGGGGGCGAATATTTGAATTTCACTACTGATTTTGTAAATACTTACTTTTACTTATTGGCCTAAAACTACGTGTTTTATTTAGTACGAGTAACTTGATTTAACTAGGTTATAAACAAAGCAAACTATTACAATAATTAGTCATAACACAATCAAAAGGTACAGTATGGCAAATAATTAGCTAGTTGTTTATCACAATTTAAATCAAATAAATGTATTCTATCATTCTATAATAAAGCCTCATTAATCGTGTGTAATGGTTTTAATGCTCCTGATCATTTACCTACACAAATCAAGACACAATTAACGATTACTTTTGTTCCGGAAAATTTTATAGGAATCATGTCAACCGAAAATATTATTCATCATAAAAAGTATTGGGTCAGTGAGATTAGCGGTAGCGAGGGTTGAATTGAATTTGTTGCAAATTGTTGAAAATTGAACCTACCTTCGTTAGGCGCCCGATAATAATGATGCTGAGCGAGGAATATCTGCCGTAACATTTTTATTATTAAAAGTTCGAAGGGGAAAAATATTAATGTGTACGTATTTTAACGCAATTAGAGACTTTTAAGTTTTCTATAGGAATGTTCTAAACTCTTAACGCATTAATATTTTTATTTGATAATTTTATCTTTTGCACGTTATTAGGTGCTCGTTTAAGGCTAGTTTATTCAGTGACAAGCTGCCTCCTTACGGAACTAGGGGAAAATAAATCTTAATTGAAAGTATAGGTTGACCACAAACCTAACCCCAAACGGACAACCAAGTCTAAAACAGCCATTCAAAGATTTATTTATTTATTTACAAACGGAAAACTCCATTTTCATATACATACAATGATGGCAAAACGTTACATTCAGACTTACATAATACATGTCATACATAACATGAAGATGACCTGACTAAAAATAGGTACCCCAATAAATAAGAATGTATCAATAAGAATGTATCAATAAGAATGTAAATAAGATTTCAAATATTGACTCGATTGTCCGAGTTTGGGTTGACGTGATGGTATTCCACTAATAATTACTAATTACTGTATTGTTATTTACTATAACCCTGCAAGCTACCAGGGCAGCCAGTAGGTAAACCCACTAATCAGCTACGAGTTATGCTATTTGTGAACTAAATGTATCTCCTCATAAGCTGTTCCTATTACAAATTATATCTGTAAAGGTGGTGAAGATATTAAAGCTTGACTCTGCTACTTACAACTTGCAAGAGGTTCAATCTATCCCCTTTTAGGAACTAGATCACTAATACACTTATATTTGTTGTTTCAAACATATAGATAACAACAATACAATAGATAGTAATAGGTATCTTATGTATAGTAAGGAATGTTTTACACTGTCTAAAATAGTATTGCATATTGGATAACACTGTGTGCCTAAAGTGAGATACAATAAATAGTAAAGTCCAGCGGTTTTATGATTTAGTACCACACTCTCAGAATTTATGGCCCTCACAAAGTAAACTTATGTTCTTACTAAACCTTGATCTTGAGGTTCTCCAAACTTTCTTTAATGTCTGCTTCAAATCACTTCTAGCCCCAGATAAAACTTTAGCTGTTAAAGTCTTTGAAGTTAATCTCTGAACTGTTAGAACAGTATATGTGTTGAACCGGCAAAGTATACAATGCAGGCATTCTATACATTGTCTGAAGCTTTCAGCTGGAGTATATATGATGGGGTCATGACGATAGTATTTCGTACTATTAGACTAAGCATTTAGAGTCAAGATAGGCATGGTTTTTTAGATTACAATATTTAGAATATGGTTAGGTTAGGTTAGTTAGAGTTAGTTTACTTTGGATTAGATTGGCTAAAGAGGAATATTAGGACTAAAAACTGTCCTTTATAATGATTTAATAGTTAGTATATGATTACTTTTAGGTTAATTTATTTGAGATTACAAAACAAGGAAACAAAAGTAGAAAAGAAGTCATACAACAACTTATTTATAATAGTATAAATAAGTTATAGGTATAGACCTATAGTGCCGATAGGCATTCTATAGAATGACTTGGCAAAGAATAAAATGGGTCTAATATAAATGAATAAAATGAGAATAAAATATTTAGTAAACATTTTAAATTCCGTCTTAAATATCCCATATATTCTATTCATTTATGAATAACTAAAAAAGTCAGACTTCATTTAATAAATTGATGTCCCGAAAATCAGGAAGGCGGAGATGAAGTTAGACAAGTTTGCCGTTGAAGAACCCAATAATCCGTTGTCGACTCAGCAGAGTGAGGGTTGCTGAGCACCTCCTTTGGTAGTTAGGTTTATTCAATGATGAGTTCTGCCACTTTTGGCAACATTCTGTTTATATAATTCACCTTCAACAGAGAATATTAAACCATTCCTGACGTTTGCTCTCTTTGGATAAATGTTAGTCATAAATGAATCATTTGTCATAATACACCTATTTGACCAAAAAAAATCTAATTATTTAAAAGGCAAAGCCCTCACTCACTCACTCACTCATCACTAATTAATTCTCCCACTTCCCATTTACCTAGGAGGCTGAAATTCGGTACACCGATTCTTTGGGCATTAATAGGAAAACTAAGTAGTTTTTATTCTGATCGGGGTTTTGGGCTCCGCCCCAGTGGCTCTGGAGTTTCCCATGTTAACCTTATGATTTTTCATATTTAAAAGGAATTGATGAATCTTCACAGCTGTTTCAATTAAACAAGTTGGGTCTGTTCTATGATGTTCAATAGCATTAAAGTTACAAGGATTACCAACAGGGTGCAGCACTATTATTTTTTTAAATTTTAGACAACAGCTAATTTGCAACTAAAAGGTGAGTGAGCGTAGCGAACGAACTTCAACCTGGAGGTGATGTAGCGTAGCGAACGAGCTAACCTGAAGGCAAGTGAGCGCAGCGAACGAGCTCCAACCTAAAGGTGAGTGAGCGTAGCGAACGAACTTCAACCAGGACGTGATTGAGCCATGCGAATACTTATGAAGTTAAACGGGGCAAAGCCCGCGGGTACAGCTAATAAACTAGGTCTTTTATAAAATACTAGCCGTTGTACCCATGCTTTGCAACGGGAAGAGGGCACGAAATAAAAACATTTTGATCTTTACATCTTTTGTATAAATTAGTTACTCATCGGCTAACGCTTTTAGAAACAAACGTCAAACTGTACGACCTTTAGAAACGTTTATGGCTTTTAAACCTGGTAGGTAGTGGATACCACCATTGTGGTTTTGATTAATTTTAATCTTGTGTAGGCTGACATGAGAAAAAAAAAAATTTTTCACATAAAAAATGTGTAGGTAAATCTTATCAAATTAAATCCTTCCATCTTTACTCACAATAAATCATTAGCAACACTAACAACAGCTGTTAACTTTGGACATATTGTTGTGCCTTATCGATAATTATTTAAAGAAATTATTGAAGAAACTATAATTATTTAAACTTTAAAAAAATCTAAATAATTAATTTAGCTCATATAAAACATTTCCCAAGAATGTAAGTAATTTGAAGGTGCCATTACCAAAGCTAATCTCAAATTGGAATGTTTGTTCAAACCAAACTTTTTAATGAGCAAACAGGAAAAAATACGTTTACAATATGAAATTAAGCGTTTATCACGTTAGTAGAGATTTACCTTAACAAGGCCCAATCAGAGTATACGGTTCTCTAACAAGAGATTTGCCACAGAACTAGGTTATTCAGTGGAAATACAGATAACAATCTTGTTATCATATACATACGCATACCTTCTTTGCTCACTATGTGATCAAAATAGTATTTACATGTTACGAGGTGTTAGCCCGTCCTACGTACGGGAGTAGTGAGTTAAAACTGTGTATAATTCAGAACAGCTAGCTTACGCGTATAAAGACAAATTTTATTGCAGCCTACAGTAGAAAGAGTAATTATCAATTGAGAAGTGTATAGGCCTAGTCAACAATATCACCTTCCAATTCCATCGCATACCTGCCTCTTCCATAATCAATATCACCACAATACAATTACTCATACTATAAACAACTTCCAGTAGGTCTGAATAGAAACTCCCTAAAATAAAACGTAAACATTCAATAAAATTCACAGTACACACAATTATAACGTTGGTGTCCTGACATCATTAAACGAATCATCCTCACATATCAATTTCACTGCATTAATTGCTAAATAAATAAGTGTAAACAAAGAAAAGTAAAAACAACAACATATAGTGTGTTTTTGTACACAGCTGAGTCAAAAATAAAATAATATTCATTTGAACAAAAGAACTGGTCACATGTTGAAGAAATTTAAAACGTAAACACGCTAGTAAAGCTAGTGACGTAATCAATTGTCTATGTTTATTATCCATTCCGTTATCAGTTCTATCATTAATAATTAAACCACCCTCATTGAATCAATGCACACCGTAATTCCCCATATTCATTTATTTAAACTAAAAAAATATTCAAAGCCTCCAAACTTGACCACAACTAAACACACGCCAAACAACTTTTTAGATTTCATAAAAGGATGGTTAGTCTAATTGCAGTATCCTAGGTCAATCTATATATCTTTGTTCATATATTATTTTGTTCATCTATATATCTTTGGATAAAACCCGTCTGAGGTTGTGGTGGTAATTTAAAAACATATTCCTGAAGATTCTTGATCTCCTTCTTTATGACATAAATATTTCCGGGCCTAATCCAAACAAAGTATACGCATTGAAAAATATTGATTGATTGATTGTAAACAAACCAAGATGAATTAACACTTGTAAAAAATGGATTTTCCTACCTTTTCCTAAAAAAGTTGAGCAGTAAATTAATAGGGATATCCTCTTTTTAAGACTCATGTACAGAGCCTCGACTTGTATACATCGATGGTGTTACTTATCTCGGTGGTCTACTAATCTGAATTATTTCCTATAATCAATGACAAAATCAGAGTAAATAAAATAACCTCATAGTTTTATAGAGCATTTTTATATTTAACCAGCTGTTAAAAGAAAATTACATTGCACTAAAACAAACCGAAGATTGCAAAGATTTATTTAAAAAATCCTTTAAACATCCTAGTATTTTACTATGTATATTTAAATAATCTGTCATCCTCTTACAGAAGAATTGAACGTATCAATGATTAGCATTACACATAGTATAAATAAGTCAACCCTAAGTATGTCTTTACATTTTTATCCAAATGCTGAATTTGTGACACAAAAGCTGAATGTTTACAGCTGTTATGTTAAGCAAATTATTTTATGCCAAAAGCTAGTTTAGAATCTTAGCGTCGGCTGCTAGACTTTTTAAAAATTAAAACTTAATTTCTAAAAAACTGGGACCTTAAACTAAAATTATGGCTTCGACATTCCCTAGTTCTCAAAATTATCTTTCTTTCAACACAAAAATCACGAAAATCCGTCGAGTGGTTGATTCAGAATCGTGAAATAAAAAAACACTGTTTCGTTTTAATATTATAGATATGGATAAACCCTGACAATCAAATATACAAACTAACAATTGAACGGTGTAAACTGGCGAGTAAAACAAATATACATATAATAATACAACATAAATAACTAATAATATCTAGAATAATACTGTATATTGAATTTTCAATTCACCCTACTACAGTATATACCAGCAAATGTATATCACGGAGTGTTATATTTTAACTTAAATCACAAGGTTGCTTTCTAAATTACGCATTGAGACCATTGTTTAGTGGCATATTTGATTACACGTAAATCTTAGTTGGGAATCACTTGCAAGTGTGATTTCCAACAAACCCCAATTAATGCATCAATCAAACGTGTAAGTACTTGTACAGAGAAGTACGGTACTTGTTGTCTAACATAAATGGTATATACTCAATATGGGTTTGATGATCTAATGTAAAAAAAATCTAAAAAAATTCTAAAACTCAATTTGCTATGATAAACTTCATAACCTTCAATGATAAAATTCTCTAAACATGTCTAGTGTGATAACTTAAAAACCCCATTAATTTTGTATACTCATACATTGATTATTGGTTTTAAATGATTCAGTAAATTCAACCATATAATGTTAAGAAGAATTCTCTAAATATTACGAACAGTTGTAAAAATATTGTGAAATGTTTTGAATTAACTAAATAAATCGATAAAGTAAATCACAAGTGTTTTAATCTAAATCATTTCGATAGTCCATAGAAGCTTACTACATATGACAATGTTAATGTTGGCTAACTCAAACTATAAACGTCGAAACACTATAATTGTGATTTATATGCATTTTACAACTCTTGTGATTTGCGTCAAACCTTTCGTAGTAGGTCTGTGTTGGGAATGTGTTAAAAATATTTAAAAAGGGTGTTATCAATACATTTTAGTACAGTCATGTTCTTACAAATTCTCTTTAAGAGTTGAATTAAATTGATTGAGTATTTTTCTTCTCTGCTGTTTTGTTTGCAATGCCTAACAATAATTCTGTGCACTGTGTTATCTTAGCTGATATGAATAATTATAGATAACCAATAACATTTTAAATTGTTGAGCCATTGCGTTTTAATGAACAATCAAATTTAGTGATTGACACTGCTCATAACATAATCTTAATAATGCAAAAAATGGTAAACCAAAAAACATGATTTTAATCTGTTAAACAATTTGTAAACATAGAGTTCATCATGTTTTTAAAAATCCAAATTAAGCTCTTTATTTATTTATTTTCTTTTTTCAAACTTTCCTAACCAAGCTCAATGCTGTTCAAATAAGCAAACACTAAATATCCATCTAA
Organism: Macrosteles quadrilineatus; assembly: GCF_028750875.1. NCBI lineage: Eukaryota > Metazoa > Arthropoda > Insecta > Hemiptera > Cicadellidae > Macrosteles > Macrosteles quadrilineatus. Next base: position 3,797,602 of record NW_026542596.1, on the reverse strand, counting down.
AATATTTTGAAAGTGGTTTGAAAACACATTTATCTAACAGTTTTGGATCGAAGTATTGCATACGATTGAGATTCAATCAGCCGGCCATGTCAGCAGCAGATCGCTGATCGACGTTATATCCGTCTACTCACGGAAATGGACTTCCGGTTATAGCTTCTTACATCGTTCGCCACTATATGAACTTATTCAGGCAAGTATTATTGGGTACTAGCAGAGTACCCATCCTTCGTCCGGGGTTGGAATATAAATATAAAATAATTATTGTAGTTATGGGGGAGGATACGATTTAAGAAAATTTGGTTCTTTTAATTTATACGGTACGCTATAGCATAGCACATCTACCATAGCCATAATGTTCTGCACTGCACCTAAACCATAGAAAAAAGTAAAGTGCTCATTACAACTTTTTGTTGCTAGTTGGTTAGAATTAGCTGTAGTCACAATTAAAAAATAATGTTCTTCACCCTATTGGTGAACCTTATAACTTTTTAATGCTATTTAAAATCATAGAGCCAACTTGTGTAGTTGAAACAGCTGACAACATTCTTTAACTCCTTTTAATATTAATACTCATAAGGTTAACATGGGAAACTCCAGAGCCACTGGGGAGGAGTCCGAAAGGATTTTTGAGAAAAGAATATGCGATTTCTATCTTTCTAGGGGAACCTTGCTGGGAAACGATTATAAACTAAAAGCAAAATGCAAATTTGGCAGCAATCCATACTATATTTATATTTAAATACATAATATACACCAAAAGAAACCATTGATTTCGTGATGAAATTAAAAAAAAATATTCAAATAATTATCCATAATATCCGTCATATGGCAATATGTATAGCAAGACTGGAAAGTACATTTTTGTATAAAACCCTTCTAACAACGAATGTAGAGTAAAGTAATATTTTACACTTAAAACTCATCGCGATATAAAGTTGACAATTACGCATGTGTAATGATTAATACATGTTGCAACATGCCGTGGTCATTGGTCGTTTCAGCAAGATTGTCCCCTCGAGATAACAACAATCATCGTTTTATGACTTCAGAACACGGCAATGTAGTATTTCGGTATCATAAAGCAAATTTATTTACGTAATAAAAAGTTAACTAAGAATACAGTTAAAATAAAAAACTGTATAAAAATGCATACACGTAATGGAAATATTACAATTATTTTAGACTCAATAAAATGTTGTATTTAGAGTAGTCCTTCAACGCTACAAAAATTTTAATAATTGATTGAGGTCTTTCATCTGAAAGGCTGATAGTATTTGAGTAATTAGATACAAATGTGGATAAAACTTTGATTTTATATATACCCGTATTAATAGGTAATGGTTCTTTGGTTCAATTCATCAGTCTAGAAAACTAGTTGACAAACCAAGAATAAAAATAGAGACTACTACTAGGCTTGCAATTTATAAAAGCAATTAAAAAGTTATAACAATTATGAAAAGGCAGTTTACATTCAACTAACACATTTTCTTAAAGAACACCATCTCGTGGATAGCTCCCAACATGGGTTTTGTAGCGGAAAATCAGTGACAATTTAATAGAATCAGTGATAAACTCAATAGATGCTGGTGAACCATACGTTTAAAATTACTTGGCTTGGATCCCTTGATTTGGATTGGTTCATACCTAAATAATAGATATCAGTTTGTTCAGATTACTCCCTTGGCCAAAAAAAATAGAATTATAAAAAAATCATAAATCAGAATTGAAACCAGTAAAATGTGGTGTGCCTCAGGGATCTGTGCTGGGACAACTCTTGTTTATATGTTGTTTGAAAGATATTTCTAAATCATTTTAAAACTCAGATAACACAAACCTCTACCTATATGCTGATGATTCAAATCTTAAGTATCGGGAAATAATTTAGAACAAGTAGAAACTTTATCATTCACTGAAGTGGGAAATATGATTACTTTTTTTAAAATCACAACCTCCACTTAAATATTGAGAAAACTAACTAAATTTCCCTCAAAACAGCCCAATCAAGGATAAAAGAGAACCCTTGATTTTTTGAATACTGACTCTATAGAACTTGTCACAAGTACAAAAATTTCTTGGTCTAAGAAAAGACAGTAACTTGGATCGAAATGAGCATGTAGACATTTTAGCTAAAATAAATTCTGGCAGGTACTCTCTGAGAAGAATGGCAAAGATGTGCAGTGAATCCACTCTAAAAACTATTTAAAATTCATACTTTCATTCACATATTTCATTTGGAATTAGTCTGTACGACTCATTTAAACAAGAAAATCTAGATAAAATACTTAAAGAACAAAAGAAAGTAATTTAGATTAATTAAGAACCTACATCCAGATACATCATGCAGGGAACATTTTAAAATGCTAAACACATTAACAGTTTATTGTCAGTTTATTTTGGATACTATTATGATATTTATAAACAATAAGAAGGATACAATTTTAGAACAAGAAATACACCATTACAACACACGATAAAATAATGAACTCATACCTACTCACCATAGACTTGAATTTTACACAAAGAAGCCGTCTTACAAAGGAGCAAGTTATTTCAGAAAACTACCAAAAGAATTAAAATGTGAAATAAACATTTCCAAATTTGAACTGAAACTGAAAACTAACATCGATTGCAAAGTATTGTATTCCATAGAAGAGTATATGAATAATTAAGCAATGTTAATTTAAATAGCTAAGTTGACTCTATTCAGATGTACTAACATGTACTTGTCTTATATGAATAAAGATATTTTGATTTGATTTGATTTGCTGCATCATCAAAGTAGGTTCCATAAGAGGCAAACAATAATCCTGCTGATTCTTGGGCATAACGGTTTATAAGCGTTACATTACGTCATACATGAAAACTACATTTTACCATAGATGAAGTAATATAATGATTTTCCTTAACTCGTACAACCCTTTGAAATAAAAATCAAGTTATTCCATTTGATCGAGAAAAAAACTAATAAACTGAAAAGCTATATACTTATATGTTTATCAAAATGTTATACATTTAATCTAAATGACTGTTTATATTTTTAAATAAAAAAAAAAACGTATTAGTTTTTTTTTTTATGTAATGAGAGATATGTTTTTCACCGATATTTTATTTATAAATATATTTTAGCGAAACTTACATGTTAAAGGCATTGGAGTGGTAGAAAGAAAGCGTAAAAACTTTCTTAAATAATATTAACCTGGTATTTGAGTTCTGCTTATAAGAAAAAGAAAATAACTATTTTCTTCTAACACGAGAAATATGTTATCCAGCCCATTCTTGTAGTGACACCTGGTTTATTTCTAGTTGTAGGATTGAGTTATCTTTTCTTCGAGTGTGCTGGACATATTATCAAATTTCCTGCAATGGAGTCAGGTTTGGGTTTAATCCTTTATGCTGTTCTATATTTGTCCCTAAGTTAAAATAGAATCAAACTATACAAACGTACACTTCTTATCAAAAGTATTTGTAGAGATTTAAAAAAATATATTTTTATATTATTCATGAAAATCTGGGCTCATGTATTGCTTGAGGGTACTAGTTACTCCTTAGACACATTTAACCATTCATAAGACAGTAATTATTAAAGGTTTTCCTATTTACTTTAGGTTTATTATTTAAATACAACCTAAGTAACCTAAGGTAATTATATAACCGTATTTTTATTATATTACCTGATACTTCTTCCAACATTGTGAGGATGAAATAGTTTACGGCTGAATTCTGTTTACATTTTCTTTCCAACAAACCAATCTTGTAAGAATACTTCACGCTTATATACCGTAATATATTTTTGAAAGTTATACAAAAATACAGTAATTTATTTTTAGTATCGTTTAGATTATCTTTCATGCCACTACATATTGTATAATGTCGTAGGAGGTTTTCTTGAGTAAGACAGTTTAGGAGTTATGAAAAATGAACATTTTTAAAATAACACCCAAATTAATGAGTTTTCAAGATTAAGCTAACAGTTTATAATAAGCTACACATTGACATAATGTAAAGAGTCGAGTTCATAACATAATGAAGTAGCGCTACAGTTAAGGTCCTTACAATGGTTGGCTACATGTAAATCATTCCCAGCCATTGTCAGTTCATGGGCATCCGGCTGCACTAAAGGAAGTACCCGTCTGGATGCGTATCTTTAAACCACATTGTACTGTCGCAAGTGTATAACTAATTACTATAGATTGGTGTAAAATACCTGCATCCTTGCAATCAATTTGTTTCGGTATAGCAACCGATTTCGCCTTACACCATGTTCGTCAGTTAATAGGCTAAGTCTTCTCACTTCAACTGAAGGTCATCAATCGGTAAAAAAACGATAGAACACGTACACGGACGAACATTTAGGATTAAAAACTAAAGTTAATACTGAAACGGTACGGGCCATTTATTAACCATATTTGCGATAAAGTTTGGTACAAACATGTAAACGTAGGTTTATTCGAACAAGTTTGCGACCAGCATAATCGGACTGTGGGAACGGGGGTTTATGGGGGGTTCTATGGGGTAAGAATTGGGTTTTCCCACTTTTAACCCTAAAAACACAAAATTTCACAATTTCTTTGTAAACAATTTTGTAGAGCTTAAACAGGGAATAATAATTTGGATGTGGAAGGGTTAATTCAAAAACATTTAATTTAAAATTAGCTATAGTAAAAAACTTTTGTAGTTTGCTTGATTATAGATATATTTTAATCTAATTTGGTAATTTTGTTTCTCCCATACTAAGCTACCGACATTTTAATAACAAAAATCACCTCAATATCTTCCCTGTAGCAGCAAACCTAAGTAATCACTAAAATTATTGTTATTTAAACAGGAAATAAATCGGATAATTTTAAGGGAATATTCTTGTAGATATCCAGCCATGTAAATGGAAATTCGTTTAGTCAGAAGGTTTGCTGTGGTGGGGATATTATTTATTAATTATTACCAATTGATTACCTTCAGAAGAAGCGAGAAGACATCGTAACTGGCCTGAAGATGGCTCCTATGTGCGTCGAAAAAGGTAAAAGGTTGCCATACCGCAACATTCAACAAATTGATCGCATTGACGTAGGGAGGCCAATTTTACACCAATTTATATTATTTAAATGCGATAAGGAGGCTAGAATTTAATATCGTATTAATTATGTAAACCAATCCTTAATTATTCTAATTTGAAAATATTTTTTCATTAAATATTTTTTAATGTAGCTTAATTTTATACCCCAACGACTAATGGTATCTGAGCCCAGAGATAGGATCACCAACCAATGTTTCAGGGTAAGTCTGTAACAATTCAGTTAACTGAGACAGTTTTGATAGTAGCATCTCGTAACTAAGGAAACATGCATACTGTATAATACTGTATGTATAGCTCATTCAATCGTAAGTTTTTTCAAATTTTCCATTGATTTTTTTTACGCATGACTATTTACTTTCAATCTGCATCGATTGTGATTGTAACGGGTTATCCTAAATCCTAATCTCAACTAACAGAGTCCATTAAAAAATAATTAAACTTACTGATCAGGTATAAACATTATAACACAATTCAGTTCTCGCCATCTTTTTTTGGAGGGGGGGTTAAATTTGAAAAGGATACTTTAGGAAATTTTCTTTGTGATTTTTGGCCAAGACCTATAGTCATGCGAAATTTCAGATCTCCAGCTATTCTATAGTCCTAGCCATCCTAACTTGAGGCAGCCCAAGGCTGCACGCTGTATATCTAGTGCAGCCTTGGGCTGCCTCAAGTTAGGATGGCTAGGACTATAGAATAGCTGGAGATCTGAAATTTCGCACGACTATAGGTCTTGGCCAAAAATCACAAAGAAAACTTCCTAAAGTATCCTTTTCAAATTTAACCTCCCCCCCTCCAAAAAAAGATACTACCGTCCTAGAAAACATGCATATTAAATTCCCATTTACCTAGCGTCCATTTACTGCCCATTTACATTTTAACGCCCATTTACTGTTTTTGTCTATGCCTGTTACTCTCCCTATCAAGAATGGTTCAATTAGCAAGTCCTTGATATTTCTTGTTCTTACCCGTGACAAATCAATGCTAGATAAAGAAATCCGACGGGAATTTTTGTTTTTCAGGTCAATCGCAGACTGATTCTCTAAATGATCCTAAAAATCCTTGGCTAAGATGTAACGAAAGCACACAAAGCAAGATTTAGTGGTGATTGCCTACGTAAACATCTGGTCATGCAGTTAATGGCAGTTGTAAGGTTCATTAACCTTTCTTATTATACATTATGATGGATTCATGTGTTGTAATAAAACGTATTTTGTCGATTTTCAATTTATTTCTATTTTCAAAACTATGGGTCATAAATCGTGAGGCCAACATTTACGAAACAATCATGAAATTTTTTGACAGAATTCTTACTGTCGTTGTGTATATTTTTAATCCTTATCAATCAGCAAAACTGCATGACCAACTTTGCCGCGACTAATTGAAGAGAGATTGACCTGCTACGGCAAAACTTATATATTTCTTTTAAAACGGCTGACTTTCACCATGTCTGTTTTTGCATGTGTCCAAGAAATAACATGATTTACTCATTCGTTTATTGACCCACTTTTGTAGTTTTTTACTTGCTTTAACATTCTTCACCCAAACTAAATGTAACGACCATTTCTAAAAACGACGGAAAGAAAATTATTACTTAGTTTAACGATTCTATGAGACGCATTTGGATTCATGTCATTAATATTTTCCAATATAGGCCACTACCATATGTAGTGTCCATGAACAAATTTAAAGTACATTAGCCAAACGATGGCATCAACAATATATGACAGAGAGTTCAAACTTCAAGAGCTCTCTTCGCTTAGTCAAGTGTTTTTGACTGCGAAACACTCATTGATCGACGCGACTTTACTACTGAATGCCGAAGAAATGGTTATTTTATATGAGTTTCGTAGTTGTATAAACATGAGATTCGTCTGGCTTTGTATTTGGATACGATTTTATCTTTGTATATATCGTATATATTTTGTATAGAGGCAGTGGGTGTTAAATTTTAATTACGTTTAGTGTAAAAACTTAAACTCCGAATTAAAACAATGTCCAACATTTTTACCCACTTCTCGATGTGGACATTGTGAAATACCCACGTCGCGGAGTGAGCATTTTTTCGGACACTGGACAAAGCGAAATGCCCAGACCACGTTGTGGGTAAACTAGTTTACTCCAATGTCGAGATCAAAACGTTCTTCGGCGATTGAGCAAAGCCAAAATACCCACAACGCGATATGAGCAAAAGTAATTGTCCTCGTAGGGAAGTGGGTATATATAGTTTACGCAAACGCCAAAAAGCTGTAGGAAAATTTTGTAAAAAAGCCTATAATAATAATACACACAATAATATTTTTTCTGCTATGGAGCAACCTTAAAACTGCAACTATTTAACAGTTCTTGTTACTTTTGTAATTTACTTGTTGGCTTAGTATGTGTTGCAATGTCGTATAGAATTGCATTTTATGTATAACCTTATACATTTTCACGATTTACTTTGAGAGATCCTCTTGCAACCACACCTGATAAAACCTTGCTTGGACCCAGATGACATCATTGTTTCTTTGCGTAAGTTTCGTTGCTGATGAGCACACAACAAAAAACATTAAACAAATGTACAAACCGTATTCATGTGTATGACTTAAATCAATTCTAATGAAATGAAAATAATTATAGTCTATTCAATAAGTAAATATATACTGAGCGTGGTAACTCTTATTCTATTTATACAACAGCCTTCTATTTCTATAACATCTTGTAATACAGACACATACTTATTTGGTTTACTTAAGTTTTTCAAAGCTTAATTTGAGTTTCAGTTTTATCAAATATTTGTACTGTTATGTAACTGTTTCATTAAAGACTGATGTGTGTTTTGTCGAACATTTCTAAACATTGTGTAATTATTGACACACACCCAAGCACGCACGCACCAAACAATCTTAACTTGTGGAAATGTGCGACAAAATAATGAGAAAAACCAACACGAACAAGATAACATCACATGAAATTAGTTATCGTTATCGAGCGTACACGCGAAATACAACTATAACCATTTATGGTTTATTAAATTATTCTCACTAAGAATACCATTTTCAAACATTTACAAATAAACAGCACAATGGTAGATGAAAAAAATACAATAAAAAGTATATCAACATTGTTGTGCAGTTTGGTTTGTCGTTTGTCAGGTGGGAGCAGCAGTCGTTCTTCGAGTCGGAGCAGCAGTTGTTCTTCAAGTCGGAGCAGCAGTCTTTCGTCAGATGGGAGCAGCAGTCGTTCTTCAAGTCGGAGCAGCAGTTGTTCTTCAAGTCGGAGCAGCAGTCTTTCGTCAGATGGGAGCAGCAGTCGTTCTTCAAGTCGGAGCAGCAGTTGTTCTTCAAGTCGGAGCAGCAGTCTTTCGTCAGATGGGAGCAGCAGTCGTTCTTCAAGTCGGAGCAGCAGTTGTTCTTCAAGTCGGAGCAGCAGTCTTTCGTCAGATGGGAGCAGCAGTCGTTCTTCAAGTCGGAGCAGCAGTCTTTCGTCAAGTCGGAGCAGCAGTCGTTCTTCAAGTCGGATCAGCAGCCTTTCGTCAGATGGGAGCAGCAGTCGTTCGTCAGGCGGAAGTAGCAGTCGTTCTTCAAGTCGGAGCAGCAGTCGTTCGTCAGATGGGAGCAGCAGTCGTTCGTCAGGCGGGAGCAGCAGTCGTGTTTAGCCTACTATTTTATACAATTACACATTAAAGTATGCCTACAATACACTATTGTACTGCACTTAAACATCAAATTAGCCTACAGACAATTTGAGTGTTTGACGAATTCTTTGTCTTATATAGTGCATTTGATAAAGTAATTCAAGAGCAAGGGGGCAAAAAAAATAACTGATTTTTTACTAACTAAAAAATAAGCATTTGTTTGTTGTGGAGTAACCGAAATATCCTGTTTAAATTGTTACGTTCTGCACCTTAAATGTAGGCCTACAACAGTGTTTAAAAAATGGACTTTTTGTTATTTGAGTAGTTTATTTTTATTTCGATAAATCAAACATAATTTTTGTATTTCCCTCCGGACTACATCACAAATTTTATACAAGAGTTTAAGTTACTGTATTTTTATTCTGTCCAAGTAGCCCAAGTTTCGTCTTTAGGGCAACCGGTTTTGACACCAAAACCGGCCGTCCTAAGGAATACTTGGACAGAAAAAAAGTTAACTTTTAAAAAGCTTTTGTATACAAATCAAACATATTGATATTTTGAGACTCTGATTGTTAAAATTTATTTGATTGACCCACCAACTTTGAATTATCAAGAGTCTACTGTATGCGTAACTGCTCACAGTATTCAAACATTTAATTAATCAATACTTTTCATAGAAATCTGTATAGAATATTTAAGACAAACTATACACTACAGCTATCACTGACCCATAGGTTTATCTAGAATTGAAACATTTGATTAAACGATACTTTTCATAGCTAGATATGAATAGTAGGCGCTAAATGTGCCAATTACACATGTCTACATTTAATGGTAAAGGTAAGCGTGTAATGCCAAAAGTACATTTTTTCAGGGTACATGAAGAACAAGATGGCAAAAGAAATACAGCAGAGGATAAAAGTGTTCTGATTGAGTGAAACTAATAATTAATTTTAAGTCATTAGTTTAATTAGTAATATTATGTTTAAGTTAACATGATAGTAATTTTTTCATGATAATATCTTCTTATTATTGAATCTCTGACCCCTGATAACTACTAACGTAAAACCACATGGTGATATTTTAAGTTTAAGCCGGTTCCATTCTTTAGTAAAACTAATTAAATAAAGCGCATAAATAAGTTATGTGATTATTAAGTTAATAACGATCATAACTTCAAATACTATGGTAATATGAAGAGTTTGGTTTAACTTCAATACAAGATGGTATGTCTTTATTATTATACGTTAGTATGTCTTTAATTAGAGTTAGTATATCTTTAATTTGCCTAACAATTGATGTATTTACTTCAAACATAAAAGTAATAATGATAAATAAATAACAATCTGAAAAAGTATGGAAGCGGTTTTATAAATAGTTAAGCAGACTTAAAAAATTAAACCATAAAACAGGAAGCTTTTAAAATCATTTTAACATATTTGTCTCTAATCAACTTATAAATATTTATAATTTGGCTGAAATTTTATGATTAAGTATTTACCTTATAAAAATTTGTATATTGAAGATAACATTACAACACTTTATGCAACAACACTAATGATGTATCTTGCATTTGCATACAGAGAGGAAACTGGTATAAAGCTAATACATTCACTGTTTAATGCAGAAACATAAAATACATTAGGCTTTCAGCATCGTTATGTTCCGTTAAATTATATATATGTAACTAATCCTGAGACGTGCCGTTGCCAGGAATAATAATGTTTTGAGAAAAGTTAATTGATGAAATAGTTAGTAGGCTTATAAATTACAGTTAGTTACAATTAATACCAAAGAGGTAGAATAAAATAAAATAAAAAGAAACTACCAGATTTCTAATTTGATTTTATTTCTAACAGGGCTTTAAAATATATCAAAATTTACGATGAACATACGATTGTTTTACTTTAATAGTTTTGCGGTTTCAGTACCTTGTTATTTTTGCAGTTTTGGGTCAATTTGTTTTATTTTGTAAGTGCACTTACTGTGGTGATGAGTGCAAGACATGTGTAAAGAGATACGCTCTAATTTCAGATAATGGTGAAAACAAAGAGTCAATCAGTTTTAAAAACTTGAAATATGTTTACTGAAATACAAAATTTGTATACACTTGTCGATCGCTCCCATAAAAGTTCAACATCAAAGCATCAAATGGTGTTTAGATTCCGAATAGTTAGATGACAATCGTACAATTATTATAAAATATAAGATAAGAAAAAGTATATTTGTCCCAGGTCAAGGTCTTGCCATGACACCTAAGATAAAGCTTATTCCCTGTACGGGGAATTAGCTAACCGTATAACCAGAGTCGTAAGTTTCAGAATTTTAGGCAAGCATTAATGTGAGCATATCTGTTTGCTTTGAGGTTCAGATTACTTTCTATATTTGACTTGCCAATTAGTTCATTTTTTGTGTCAAATATTAATGCTTTTTATTAGAAATAAGGCATTTTTTGTTTGACATGAAACTTCTTGCAATAGCAAACAGTTGTAATAGAGATAGATCATGTCCATTTACTTTTTAGATTGTTTTCCCAAAATGTGTGATGCCCTCTTTATTCAAAATCAAAATAAAGGTACTTGAAAAGGGAACTGTGTATTAACTAGACTTAAATAAAGGCTTAAATTATATAATAATATATTATAATTTTACCTTCTACATTTAACAATACTATTACTGCAGTTGGAATATGGATATATTACCATTGGCTTGAAAGATACTAATGAAAAGGATTAAGTCCTATATCTGAAAATTACGAAACCTAGTTCATAAACCACCATGTCAAATCTATTTAAGCAATTTGCATTCTTATTAACGTCATTCCAATGGAAGACAAACTTGGCCTACCTTGAGTAATAACATGACAATGGGTTTATGAACAAGTAAAATGTTAAAATTATAGCTCAGCTTATAGAAAGCCTCTGCGGCGTTTAAGGGCATTGTTCCAACAGGTATTGATGGTTGTTAAGAAATAAATTATAAGTAACAATAATTCAAAGTAAAAGTCCCGTTTAATACATCACTAGCTTGATGTTGATACTTTGAAAATGCAATAAAACTTTGTATAATTTAATAGTCTTAGTGACAATTATCTAAGAATAAATCATAGAAAGTAAACAAATTTTAACGTAATGCTTCATACTGTCTAGGAAGGATAATCATTATTTTTATGATTTTAATCGTTTCGGTAAGGTATAATAATGGTTAAATCTGCAACAATTTAATAGTAAAAAGCAATATTCGCAAATAAATTAACCGTTTAAAAAGTAGTAATACAAAAAAAATTTTACCCAACCCATCCTTGTTGTTACACATGGTTTATATTCCACCTGTAGAATTGAGCTATGTTTTCTTTGGTCGTGCATGCCAAATTCCCTACAACGGACTCAGGTTCATGCTCAATCACAAAATCTCCGCTGTTTATAGTTTGACATATACTTGTTGGGTGGATCATATTTTAATTCGTGACACATCTCTAGATAAAAACCATATTTTGGAGTGAAGAAAAGTGTTTTCGTTGTATTATAGCAATAACAACCCGTTTTTATATATGCGTTGTGGTGTTTGGTTAATTATTGTACTTACGATCTTAAAGAATCAGCGTATGCTAGAGTTTTGTCATCGTAATACACAATTGTTTATTAACTTAAACATCATTGTACCATTATTTTAAATAATTAGTGTTTTCGAATATTTGAAACGGCTTGATTCATCTGAGTGCATGTTTTGTAAATTTTGCATATCTCAAACGCGAGGAGAGCAAGCAAGAGCAATACAAGATGTGAGACTGTGATAACAATCGTGTTATCTGTATAGAGAGGATCTCTAAAGTGTTCATTATACAAGAACTAGACTTGGGTTGTGATGGATCTGTATTAACCGCTTTCAATCCATATTGGTAATTTGAAACAAGCTTTCCATATGACATAGGCCTTTTCAGTCCCATTTTCAGCTATAAACCCGATCTAAATTTATCCATCCACTTTAACTTTATCCAAATTCTTTGAACGTTTCTCATTTGAATGAAACTACATGCAAATCATTAATCGCTTTTTCGCTTTTATTATTTATTTTCCTAACGATTTACTCTTAATATTAATTGCAGAACGTTATATGCAGAGTCTGCAAGTCTCATATGGTAAAAAAGGCTACAGACCGATTGATTTTTCGACCTTTAGAATTATTTACTTTTCAAAAGTCTTTATTTTTTTAATGTTCAAGTCAGTAGAAATAGCAAAGACCCAGCTACTTATCACAGCACGTTAATGCGATTAGTGTACATGTAAAGTATATAGACCATTTGATATTACTTCAAGACCGAACAAATAAGTAATTAAAAACCCTTTAGTTTGACTAAACAAAGTATAGCGAAATGGGTCACTTTAAGCCCTAGTGATATACTATTAGGTAATACATTTATAGGATTAACTCCATAAATCTGATACGGATTTGATTTGCATGTATAAAGGATACATTATATACCTATCCATTCAAAATCTTAATAAACCAATGCTTATTTTTCGATGATGGCCATAATGAAATAAAGATTAACCTTATTTGGGGCAGTGAAAATAGTATCAGTAATAAAATAAGTGGTAAAAATTGCATATTTCATCTTCGGAGGCAAATTAATTTAATGGTTTCATAATTTGTACAGAAACTGACCTTGAGTAAAATAGAAACGTGCTGGGGATATATTTTTAAAGTTAAAGTACTTGCCTTGTGTATCAATATTATATTATATAACCTTATTTTATAACCTAATACTAATTATTTGAGTGCGATAGAAACCCGTTTTTATATCAATCACTAGAATCGGGAATTTATATGATTAGAGGAAACGACAGCAGAAAGAGTTGAGACAAGTTCACTTCTTAGAGCGATTTTCCAAATCAATCGAAACAAGATAATATCAGACGATCACTTATGAGCCGACGTTCTCACTCCGTTGCTTTTCACTGCCTCGTTATATTGTTAGTATTCCTGATATTAATAAAATTATTACTAGCTGTGGAGTTATTATTTGGAGCAATCAAATTATTTAAGTACCTACTAAATAAGGAGTCAGTTGTTCATTTTCTCCTTTGGGGTCCAATGATAATTAGTTAACTAATATTCTGTGCAGAGATTTAGCACTAGTCAATGGATAATATAAATGTAAGCCCCTTTTGTTTCCTGTATTTTTTTAGTACTTGGATTTTAACTAACTATTGTGTAACAGAAAACCTGTCAATATAATGGTGTTTATACAAATCAATAGAATCGAAGATCTATTTAAAATAGAGATTGATAGCAGAAACTGTTAATAAAAGTTCACTTCTAGCTTCTTGGAGCTCCTTTCCAAATCAATCGAAGCAAGATAATGTAAGACGATCATTTATCAGCCGATGTTCTCCCTCTTTAACTTTTCACACCTTCGTTAGATTTGCAACAGTCACAAATCTATAACATCTCTACTAGATGTACCTATACAATTCATTCGGGGTCACTCTTTATGACAGTACGCCGTAACTTGCTCAATACTTAATCCATTTGAATAAATGAGGCCTCATTTTAAAGCTTTTCCTTACCAATAAACCGGAACAATCTACAACTCATTCTCATTTCACTTGTTTTTCTAATGATTCAATATAAAGTTTTTTAGTTGTGCAGGCCAGGCAAAAAATACCTTAATGAGGGTTCGACAAATATTGTGCCAAAAATTATGATAGCTCAGTGTATTCCCCTCGTGCTGGAAAACAGCTAGGCTTGTGCTTGTTGGGAAGGGGAAGGGAGACCAAGACCTGCCAACCTCCTACAGACCTCTGTGTATGTTGGATACGGTTGGCAAAGTCTTCGAGAAGTTGATCCGTTCCCGACTGAATTCAGCCGTGGTCGCTGCGGGAGACCTAGTATGGATTCAGGATGGGGCGATCTACAATTGACGCTGTTGAGGAGGTGGTTAGTGCTGGTTAGTGAAAACGTAGGTCCCGGGTCAAGGTCTTACCATCGGTCTTACGATCATAACTACTGTACAACGGTAATAGTTTATTCCTTATAAGGATAATTCACTAATATTTTGCAAGTTTTGTCTTTACACTTATAATGATCACTTACATAAATTTGATACATGTTATAAAATATTGTTTGGTTAATATAAATGGCAATAAAATGTAAATTGTCTTTTTGAAAACCTGCTGTACAGTATTGAGCTTTGTATATTACGATATTACGAGGAACCTAAGCATTCATAAGATGGCTTTTAAGGACATCTTCTTGAAATAGGTGTTTAGTTGATCAGGGATGTGAAACAAGTGATGTTGTTGGGAATATTGTCAGTAAAATTCCCATATTTTGTCCAAGATTGTTCATTTTGTATTATATTATGATGTATTGTAAACTAAATTTAAGGTTTGGGCTGTTTTACTAAATTAGTTAAATATTGTTACAGATACCTGTTACAGGATGTTTGGATTTTTATAATTAAAAGAGTACAAACCAAATTAATGTTATTTAAGTTGATAATTGATGCTATGAGTGGTTACAAATTACCATTAAAACACTAATTATAACGATAATTATCGAGTAGATTTTTAAGTAATGACTATTATACCACTATTTTTTATATGCTACGTGGGTATATCTATCAACAGCATGTGCATCAAGTGCTAGCACAAATACATATCCCGGCTCGTCGACTGGAACGCGTAGTTAATTATTGTTGACACAGTCTTGTCTCGTCACATGTTAACTGTCTCTGTGTCGCACCAAACCAACGGAAAACATGTAATTTCCTGGTATTGACTGGTTTTCATAGAAACCTTTAAAACCAACGTTGTATATTATA
The DNA here is from genome assembly GCF_028750875.1 of Macrosteles quadrilineatus. Classification (NCBI taxonomy): domain Eukaryota; kingdom Metazoa; phylum Arthropoda; class Insecta; order Hemiptera; family Cicadellidae; genus Macrosteles; species Macrosteles quadrilineatus. The sequence continues at coordinate 3,782,089 of NW_026542596.1, read as the reverse complement.
TTGTCTTCTTTGTATGTCATTATTGTTATATAATTTTCAAAAAGCAGAATTTTTATTTCTGTAGCAAATAACACAAATACGTGAGCATGATAAAATTTTTCTGTGTATTTTTTTATTACATATTTTAGAGCTGATGCATCCACATTAATAAAATCGTATTAAGTAGTACAACTCTAGGAACAGTTTGGAATGTTTTTGTTATGCCGAAAACATGTAATTTCCTGATATCGATTGGTTTTTAAAGAAACCCTTAAACCAACGTTGTATAATATGTTGTTTCATTTTTTGTTATGTGTTATAATTGTTATATACAAGAAAATAGCCCATTAACGCTCAAATGTCAGAGTTTCAAGTGCCAAATTAAGGTTAGGGAATCCTTTTTTATCGTTGACTAGCACTTTAACATGTTCAAAGAGAGATACAAAATTCAGCAACGATGTGACTCAAAGAACATTTCTTTAGAGAGGCTGTCGATGATCTGTGTACTGGCGTGAATAAAACATCATCCTAGAATTGACAATTGCTTAGTGAGCAGCAAACTAATAAATACTTTGTAAAATACAATCGGCCTGGTTAAAAGAAAATCTTAAATGTACTCTATGTATACTACAGAATCTAAGGTATCTCGTTATATGGGGTATATTCTAAACAATGATTAAAAGTTACCCAAGTGCTAATAATAGCTTAATTGGAATCAGATTAATTTTGGTTCATGATACACAATTTTTGTTGATTTATTGAATGTAATAAAAGATCAAAGGCTATAAAATTAAAATTTAGTGCAATAATATTTGCTTACATAACATTATACTTTAATTACATGTTCTTGAAGTTCTCGAATGAAATAACAATTGCACCAGAGTATTAAAATTACAATTAAAAATTATTGTATTTGTCTATGATAATGGCATGTTGATTCACGTATTATTAAAAGTATAAAAGTCTTTTAGAAAAGTTTCCACATTGTATGCATTCGTCTAAAAATAGGGGTGTATATATATATATATATATATATATATATATAAAAGATAAATGGATGTAAGCTATTTGCATTTCATGATACTATTTTTTTTTATTAAAGATGGTTAATTTGTTTCTTTACAACAGGTTCATAGTAGGTTCTAAAATCGTTAATGATTCATATTCAACTCTTCTTTAAAGATAATTTGGAACTGTAACATTTGATTTGATTTCTGTTAGTTGGTAATGTAATTAGAAATAATGTATCACGGATTTATTAAAGACTTTTGTTATAAAACTCTTCAGAAAAATATTATACCTGTGAGAAATAGGTACTGTTTATTTATGGATTATCATTAAACAATTGAATCCATACATAATATAAATAAGTAAAAGTCATAATTGTCATAAGGATAGACTTGGATAATTTTTTAACTGAATTAGGAGTCTCGAATTAGTTACGTTCTCTTGGGCCGTTACCTTTAGCTAATTGTTACATCGTTGCTTCTTTCGGTTTCAAATATAATTGCAATTTGGATTAATAAAAATTTAAAAAAATAACAACTAAACTCATCTCAGAATAAATGTATTTAATAAAAACCAGACCTAAAGAAAAGAAATATATTTTGTAACCAAGCTTTTAGAAAAATGAAATAGCTGCTAGTTTTTTAGATAATTGTAGTATAGCCTTTTAAACTGTATATAAATATTTTCTATTTAACTTATACAGTACATAAATGATTAGTTATGATAAAATGAATACGATTCGTTTATATCTGCATGTGGAATCCCCATTTACATTGAAATATAACCTTGAAAAACGTGTAGAATTTGTCAATTTACATTATTAGGGTGTTGCAAACAATTGGGAATAGAATAATATCCGATTGGATCAAAATAAGATGTAAAATTCTTTTCTTCATCAGAAGGAGTTAGTTTTATTTACATTCTGTAATAAATTATTACTGGGTGAATTTGTTTTTGTAATGCATGATGAATTTGTCAATGCGGCTAACGGATCTCATTTAAAACAATACCATTTGTGTCACAAGCAATCACTAATTATATAATACTGATATTTATGATTATGTTGTTTAAGAAATAACGTGAAATAGCTACGTCAAAATTACCGACCATCAAAGTATATTACTGCGGAGAGCGACATGCAACGACGACGGCCAGTGCTGTAATGATAACTTGAAGAAAACTCAATGGAAGTCAGGGGCGTCATTTCACCAAATCCTTGGGGGGGGGGTCCGGGAAATTCCTCCCCCGAAAAAATTAGCAGTTTTGAAACAAAAAAGAGGGGTTTAAGCTTATAATAGTTGTCAAAAGCACTATCAGTAAAATTTATTTAAATTTTGGAAGAAAATTAGTGAAACTAACAATTATTGACAACAGATAGAAACATAGTAATATGTTGGTAAGTTTAACAAACGTGATCAATAGTTCCATGGTGTATTAATATTATTTTTGTTATTATAATTATGACCAAATTCTCTTGTACAATTTTTAGACCTATAGCAATGAATACGGTTGTATTCATAGCTTATAGTTTATAACAGTTTAATTTGGTTTTTAAATAAAACACAGGTTTTTAAGTACTTAAAAGCAAATCAAATTTTATTATCAATAAAATAATTTGACACAATTAATTTGAATATGCTACTGAGACACTAAAAAATAATTTTTTTGTTTCAAATTACTGTAGAAGAATAGGCAGATTTTTGTCTGCCATGGATTTTTTTAGGATTTGCCAGGAGAAAATATTTGTATATTAGCTAGTACAGCATTTTTTTTCTCAAGCCTAGGAACCAACCCCCCAAATGACGCCCCTGATGGAAGTTCCTTAAGCAATATTTTTTTGCTAACTTGATATTGGGGGTATACACGAATGTAATTCAGTCTTTTTTTTATTAGGAAACAGATAACCTGAATACATGGATACATTTGTGAATATTCTGGATGTAAAGAAATACAAAAAATACGTTACTTTTGCATAGGTAAATTAAGAACTCAATATAAATATCAATTGGAATTGAGACTATGAGTCTGAAATCGAAGCCGAAAATGCGATTTCCATTCGGTTTATTAATTATTTTAAATATTATAATTTTTTTGATACTGTAACTCTTTTAGCTCCAACGAATTCTTTCACAAGCTTGGATTACGCCAGCTTATACAAGCTTGGAAGGTTTAGATGGTTTATCCGTCTATAAAACATAGATTCTACTAGAGATTATCATGAAACATTTTGCGTATTATATAGGTACTACTGTAGTGTAGAATTCATCTAGTAACAAATTAAAATTGGCTGAACAAAGAACTCTGCGATAAAATGTGATTCTGAGAATTGAAAGCAATTAGCAAAGGGCTGTTAACTGTTAACGTTCCTCTAGAAATGAAACACTAACTGAAGCGGGGTGAGGTTGGTTAACACAATTTGTGGCGTAGAATAATAGTTCGAGTGGTGTAATACAGAGTTAGTTATTTAAAAATTGTGCAATGAATTTATTCATAAAATAAAGTGGACAGAGCGTATCGTAATACCTTGTAAGTTAAAAAGATTTAGTTTTTGTTGTATACAAAGTAGCTATGCTCCCAAGTTATGTATAGTACAGTACTTTGTTGCCTGTTGGATTCGCTCGACCTTGACTTTTTTGTTTAACTACTTTTTTTTAAATTTATCTAAAAACTGCAAAGTATTAGGTATTTGACTTATTATGATATATAACAAGCAATAATCTAATATAAACTAAAACATAAATATTCATACGCTTTTAATCTTCATCGTTACAAGCTTTAACAGCTAACACATTGTACAAAACAGGTTAAAATATATTTCACAACTTGAAATATCCGGAACCGTAACGCGTATTTACTCTTCCACCAGTACCGATCTAATAGTTATAGATAATGTTATAAAAGGCATCACTCATTTAGAAATAATCATTGCTTCATACCATTGTGAAAATAAGAGACAAAATATATAGCTGAATCAGAGATCCTGGTCTTAAACGTGATAAATGTAGCCAGTAAGGTGGGAGAAAAGACAACTCAATCACTCCGAACAATACACCAGGTGTCTTCTCTAGAAAGGTTTGAAAGCATGTTTTACCTACAACAAAAGTTGTGTAGCATTTGTATATTTTTTATAACACCTTAAATAATATTGCATTTTTGTGGTGTCTATTGATTCTTCTCTTTAATGAATTGGATGTATACGAATCTAAATAAACGGTAACATAATTCTGACACATACTTTCTCCCATAAGCTTGTCAACAAACTTTATCATGTGTAAGCGGTGGGAGTAAATATGATATTTTATAGAGAAAAATCACTAAAGATTCAATAACTTTTAGACGTAATTAATTGTTGCAGCAGTGTGGGGTTGTACTATCTTTTTTGAATTATAAGGACCAATATAACATTAATTTTGAAAAAAATTGACTCTTTTCCTAAAATCTGGTTTTTACTATATTATTATATATATTTATAAATCTGAAGGTTTGTGAGTTTTTGTGTATGTTTGTGTGTTGCTCAATCACGCATAAACTACTGGACGGATTGGGCTGAAATTTGGCATGATGATAGCTCACATTCCCTACTAACATTTAAGACATTTAGATTTTGCCCTTATAAGGCATATTCTTATCTCAAAAAACCTTTCGGGCTCCGCCCCAGTGGGTCTGTTGTTCCCCAATGTTAACCTTATGAGTATTCATGTTTAAAGGGAATTTAGTCAGCCGTTTCAACTTTACAAGTTGGTTCTATAACATGCAATAGCATTAAAAAGTTATAGGGTTTCCCAACAGGGTGCAGCACTATTATTATTTTGTTTGAGCATATTGACAACAGCTAATTTGAACTAAGCAGCAACAAAAAGCTGTGATACACAATGAGAACTGTCAAAGTAGGATTGTTTACAGTTAGGTTTGAGTTTTTACTTTAATGAATAATTTGTGATATTGTCCGAATGTTTGATCATTTATTTTTTTTTCTATTGTTTAGGTGCAATGGTAGAACATTATGGCAATGGTAGATGTTTTATACTATATCATACCGTAACTTTAAGAACCAAATTTTATCAAACTGTGTCCTCCCTCCATTGCAAACGCAAAGCTTGAGTATAACTGCAATAAGCGTTTTATACTTATATGCCAACCCCGTACGAAGTACGGGTGCTCTGCTAGTATTATATAAAAAGCATCAACCACATTCTTTACATTTATTAGGCAAAAAGATATAGGATCTGCGGTTATTTCAGTTATTTCCACATTTTGTTAAGAGAAACTAGAGCATAACTAGTACTACGTACAAAGTCTTTTATGTGTAAGAACATTATTTGAGTATATCCGTGTTATGAGGTCATAAACGATGCATATTATCTGAAGGGGACAATGGCTCTGGAACGGCCAGTAAACACGGCACGTTGAAACATGTGCTGCACTTGCACACTCAGTAAACACGGCACGTTGAAACATGTGCTGCACTTGCACACTCAGTAAACACGGCACGTTGAAACATGTGCTGCACTTGCACACTCAGTAAACACGGCACGTTGAAACATGTGCTGCACTTGCACACTCAGTAAACACGGCACGTTGAAACATGTGCTGCACTTGCACACTCAGTAAACACGGCACGTTGAAACATGTGCTGCACTTGCACACACAGTAAACACGGCACGTTGAAACATGTGCTGCACTTGCACACTGATGAACATTGCAAGCAACTATTGAGTTATTTATATCATTCACATTGATTTTTATCTACAATGATAGTCAACCATTAAAATATAATCCAAACCTTGAAACTATATCTTATATAGATTTGTCGTACTTAATATTTAATTTAGTTACGACATCATATTATAGCCACTCAAAAAATGCTTTAAATATATTAAAATTTGGTATTTAACTCCATGTAGCTAAAGTGTAAACACTAAGAAGATTTTAATCGATAAATTTTAAATATACTATAGATAGTGTTCGGTGACATCCAGCCTCTGGAAAGTTTACCTAATATTGAGTCGTTCCAACCACTATGGGCTTAGTGCTCTCAGGTGAACAGTAATACTTCCTAGTCTGTATTCGTAGAGTTAAATATCCGTGGCACCAACTATTACGTTATTATATTCTTAAAAATAATTGAAAGAAGATTAGGTTATATTATTCTAACTTATATTAATTCTATCACGGATATTCCTCTACTGTATTTAATGTCTAATCTGGGGTCCCCCAGGGTTCAAATCTAGGGCCTTGTCTTTTTACAATACTAATTAATAATCTAAGCGACTGTATTTTAAATTCAAATTCACTGCTATTGCCGATGATTTAAAAATGTTTAAGCATATCAACAAACTTGAGGATGCAAATAGCTTACAGGAAGATCTGGATTATGTTTTCAGATGGAGTGTTTAAAACAAAATGACTTTTATGTTTCGAAATGCCAACTAATGACTCTTACTAGGACTCAAATTTGTTTACAAAATAACTATTTCTTAAATGGCATTTTAATTAGTAGAGTGGACAAAATTAAAGATTTAGGTGTTGACATGAATTCTGCACTATCTTTTAATTTTCATATTGAAACGTGCATTGCTGCTGCAAGTAAAATGATAGGATTTATAGTTAGGCAAAGTACAAATTTTAGAAACATTGAAACTTTAATTATGGTTTATCATTCGTTGGTTGGATCGAGATTAGAAACCTGTTCCATAATTTGGAATCCATATCATTTACAGTTCAAAGATGCTTTGGTGAAAGTCCAGAAAAAGTTTTTAAGATTTTTATTTTACAAATGTTTCAATATTAATACGTACGAAATTCCATATCATGATTTGTTACAACTGTTTGGGCTGCAGAGTCTAGACCTGAGGAGAAAGATCATAGGTCAGGTGTTCCTGTACAAACTGGCGCGTGGAGAGGTTGACGACGCTGCTAGCCTGGCCGGTCTGTCTTATCGCGTGCCCTGATTCAATAGTAGAAAGAAAAACATCTCTTCTCGTTGTCCTACATCCGCACCACTGCCCATGCTTCCTTCCCCCTCTATCGATTAATGAAAGAATACAATTTGGTAATAGAAAAATGCAATAGTATTTATATTTTCTCTGACAACATGCAGAATTTCAAATTAAAATTAAAAACGGCATTAATCACCAATTATTAATATATTTCTTATTCACTGTTGTATTTATTTTACTATTCAGTATTTATGTATTTATATAATTTATCACTGTTAGTCTTTTTTTTTTAATATTTATATATTGTTGTTATAGTTATTGAAAATTTTATTTTTTATGTTGTTATTACATGACATGAAAGTGTAAGTTAAATTGAAGGGACAAGAGGAAACCCACTGAAGAAATTATTATAAGTGCATGAACTGCTTCAATGTAAATGGTGTATACTGTATTGAAGCATGTAAATAAAATATGATAAAATAAAATAAAAAATAAAAATAAAAAATGACAGATGCTCTCGTGCTCAGTCTAAAGTAGGTAAGTCCACAGCATCAGCATCAGAGGTGACTGACGAGTCAGGCAGTCCAGGTCCAAATGTCCAGAAACATAGTAGGGGGTAGACCAAGTGCGGTAGGGTACGAAGCAGTAACCAGACTTTTGTGTTGCAAACCATTAAATCAATAGTTGTCCCCTGTTTAAATAAATAATTCCCTAATTTCTCAATGTGCGTTTAATATAATTAAATATTTCCACCAAAGATAAGATACTAGATCCACAAGTTCAAAGATAATAGATCAAATATGCAACTTTGTAAACAACATCTTGTGATAATGCAAGGTCCAGGAAATTATATGCAGAATAATCAGTTTGACCTGTATTCCAAATAATATGCTACAATTATAACTGCCCAGAAGCTTATACAGTATGATTTAATCATTGTATCACACCTACTATTATGTATTGAAATCATACAATAATTATTTTTACCTCAAGATTCTATCACACATTAAACTATAAATCAAACAATGAGAGCACTAACTATAGCTTTTTTGCCCAGTAAATATTGACAAAATGGTACATAAAATCTGTAAAATTGAATAAGTTTTACCTAGACAATAGAGCTACATAAAATGTTGGTTGTTTCAAAATATAATATATAAAAAATTAATAACGGTTGAGATATTATTTCAGTTTTCAGCCAAAGAAATTAATTTGATTAAAATTCTCCTGGATTTTTAATATTTTAACATTTACAGCCCAACAATGATTGTAATTTACTTCACTCAATATCCTCAACATTTTATGTACAACAATAGATAGTCTTAAATTTCAAGTTATGCTTGATGGTTAACACCCATAACGTTTATTTTATTTCTATTTTCAGCATAAATTCCTAATAAAATATTTTTACCTATTTTACAAAGTTTTTTAAACATGTGCTTTTTGTGATTGTCTATGCATGAAAAGTCAATATTAGAATTTCATAATACCCAAATTAAACCATAATTTTTTTTTCTCTCTAAATTAATCATTCAAGGCAATATAAACAACTTATACTTTGGTTTTGATACATAAAATTTACAAATAAAATATCTGCATCACCTCTTGAAATAACATCCTCCTTATATTCTTGAAGAAAAGAGGGTGTTGTCCTGGTATCCACAATCAGTCAGGTCGGCTTCCACTCCATAAATACACAGTTTTCCTTATCCATCAGCTGGGCTTATCAGTACTCATGCACAAACCTGAGGGCTACTGATGGTCGGCACGTGTAGCTCCCTTTGCAAGGTACAGATTGAATTTCTCTTGCTCCTTCAGTAGAGAGGCGGCAATTGCAAGACCTATTAGCAATATTGTGTATTGGGGCAGTTGAAGGCGTCCTTCCAAACAGCAATAATTCCTATAGAGTGATCAGTCCGATTTCCCCTTGTGTTAAACATTACTAGCAACGTTACAATTTCTGTTCGCTAAATCAACTTATTTCAATGTTAGCATTTCTATTACACTCTAACATCCGGTAAGCAAATACAATGATCTAAAAAAAACTTACATAATCCAAATGACATCTATCTTCTATCCTTACATTAAAACATGGGAGGGTTTTTTATTCGCAGATTCCGAATCAACCACTTGACATATTTTCATTATTCTTCTCTTGTAAGATAGATAATTTTGAGAGGAAGGGAATATCTAAGACATAATCTTAATTTTTGGTTTCTGTTTTTCAGAAATTGAATTTAAATATTCATCAAGTATAGCAGTTAAGGCTTTAATACATATAATTAAGGCTAATGTGGGCAGGTCAAGTGTGGGATCCAGAAAATATTCCAATCGTTGACAATTGTATTCCAATGAGTACAACAAATCCAATAGAAGACCAAGATTGAAGTAGAAGGACCTAGTAGGATATTACCATCTCCGAGAACCAATATTCTATCTGAATGTCACATTCTTGACTTTACGAATTGTATTTTTGCACTTCATTCCAGTTTATTGCACAGTTAATTTTTGTGAATGTCTGAGTAAGTATTTGTAAAGGTTTAAGGGCGTGCTTTACCCCTGACGCGCAACCGAATGCAAGGGTTTGCCAGATTTCTGTTTTCACCTGCTACATTGAAGGTAGAATCAAAGTTAAAGTCTCATATTAAAGAGGATGAAATTGTCTATAGTTTTTAGTTTCTATATTTCAATTATTTTAAATGCACACCTTATAAACTTGAGTTGTAGTACAAGAAAAAAGGGTCTTTTCAACTAACCTTAACTTATCAAAAAAACTTGTTTTGACCTTTTGAAAAACGCAGAACTATAGATTGGTCTTTGTACTACCATAAGCCGTTTAGAGTGCGTAGCTATCATTATTTGTCAATTCTAAAACAGTAATTTTGGAAACGTCTGCAACCGCTTCTCGCAGCGCTGTCCAATGGTGAAACATAGCTACTGAAGCCCGAGCTGAGGTAAAGCACACCCTAAAATTTGTTTTTTGTAGAGTTTTTATTTGGAAATTTACTGTCACCATACCATCCGATCTCAAAAAATGCTTTAGGGAATATATTTAACGGTTTCATATATACATTTTGGTACTAAATATTTTATAAAACAATTAATTGATATTATAATTAGTGTATTATGGCACAAATTACTAGATTAACGAATATGAAAAAGTGAGATTATTGTTGAAAATTCTGCCTTTGCTCAAATTTCTACCGTTTTGCTCATATTAACAAAGTATTCAAATACAATAACTTTGATGTATACAGTCTTGTGGTCAGTTAGCATCAGGTCTACAATTGAGGAAATATTGCCAAAGGTGGCTCGAGAGGTGGTCTATTGTGGTCGGCAGTGTGTGTACAAAGATCAAAAGCGAACTTTGCTTCCTTAGCGAATTTCCCTATAGGGAAGTAGCTATTACCGTAGGTGGCACGGTAAGACCTAGGCCCGGGACCGACTGACTTTATCATTTTGATGTCCCCAGAGGACAAAAACACCATTCGTTCAAATTTTTATCCATTTATATAGATATATATATATATATAAATACATGATTAATAACTAAGTACCCTTATTAAAAAGGGTACTTGGTTTTAATTTTTGCCAGATTTTTATGAAATTTGGTAAGGCGGGAACGAGTTATCAAGCGAAACAGCATGAATGGACCATGGGAATGGGGTTTTACGGAGTATTTTTAGGGGTACAAATTGGATTTTATCATTTTTGACCCTCAAACACTAAATTCCCCGATTTATCTCTAAGCCTTTTTAAAGAGCTTAAAAAAATAGTTTAGTATATCAAAGTGTGTTTGTAGGTTATTGGTAACGGAGAAAATTAAAATAGTTGTAAATTTAAAATTCCCATGTTATTCTTATGGAGAATATTGTACAATTTTGTTGTTTGCTTGTTTATGGATATATTTTGACCAAACTTGGCCAAACATATGATGGCTAATTAAACCAAGTTTAATTAATCTAGTTTACAAAAAACAAATAGATATTATTTGAGTCTACAGACTTGTATGAGCAAATTATGCATTACAAATTGAATCTTTTAATTTAATTGGAATATTGAGTAGAGGTAAATTGCAAGAACATATCATGTATATTTAGGCAGGCTCCGAGCCCTGCTATCACCTTCAAAGTTATACATAATTCAAGGGTAGCAGATTGTAGTATACCCTTACCTAAGCCTGGAGATTTTCTTTGCCACTATGTTTTGTACTAACTTGGTACGTGATAACTTATAAAAAGATTCATGACTATAATTTGAATAAACATAAACAATTCATGTTGTAGAAAATTAGCTTTAAATTCGTGTTTGCTAAACGCAATTATAGTATTTGATGTTGTCCATAAACACCAATTATGTAAGATTGATAAATTTATTCATTTAATGGATAAGCTAGGGCAGTGAAAAAAAAACTAAAATTACTCCATAAAATATTAAGTTATTTCACTTTGCGTGAATAAATGATGATAAAATCGAAACAAACATTATTCAATAATAACCCCGCCGCAGAAAACCTGCAGAGACTAACCAAATTTCCATTTGCCTGATTTGATTTGCAATTAAATCTATTCAAATAACATTAGGTTTAACGAGTACCTAGGTTTTCTGTCTACAGGGAGTGTGTATAAAGTGTGTTTTTAGTAAAGCATTAATAGCTTAGTATAAAAGAAATATATTTGCCAAGTTTGATCCAAATATATCCATAAACAAGCAAACTACAACAATTTACTTATTCTCCATAAGAATAACATGGGACTTTTAATTTACAATTTTCTGCTATATATTCTGATATAACATTAACTGCTGTTCAATTTCAATTTTGTCATTTTCATACTACTATTCATACTTTTACTCATTAGATATATTTAGCGAGGACAGTTAGTTGTAAAACTGTCCATTGGTTAGTTTGACAATTGCCCTCGCTATTACATTATTACATACATTATTATCATGTCCTCGCTATTACATTATTTCATCTATTTTACAAACGTTTTAGATGCCATATGGTTTATGCTTAAAATCATCATTTGAAGCCTTAGATTTGTAGTTTGCTACTCCACTTTATGTCTAGGTCACTCATTGGGAAGGTTTTAGATAAACAATTTGCTAGTTGTGGCAGTTGGTTGCTACTGCAAGTACTCATTTAGCATAGTATTTGCGTGCGTAAAAGTGTTTAATAATTTTCGGAGACTATTACAAATAAGCGTCATCAATATCTATAATTCTTTGTAATTTGTGATTGGGTTCGTTGTCAATATCAGAGAATCATGCGATTTTTGTATTTTGATAAAGCAATTACTGTACCTTCGTTAGGAGTATTGATCTTTTAATGTCAGGGGTTCATTTTTTTAACATTGTAAGATTTAATACGTAATTTTGTATACAAAAGATCACTTGTATGCTTCATAAAACAAATATATTATGGCAACTGTATACGACAGTATGCTAAGTTAAAGACATTGCCAAATGCAACTATATTCCATTGATTGTTATCTAGTGTTGGTATTGACTTCCAATACAAATCGGTTTACCAATAATAAACATTTTTACCTAAGGCTAGGTGTGGGAAAAAGTAGTTGAAGATAAAAAAAATAAAATAAAATAAATCGAAGGACCAGCCTAAATTTGGCAAAGAAGTTAATGTTAAATGAAGCAATTCATTCGTTGGGATTTGTCAGTTAAATATTTTACATAAATAAATTATATAAAAAGTAGTAACAAGACAAGTTTCAATTTAATATACAAGGTTGTTCAATTTCTGAGAGTAAATTGGTCAACAAAATTAACATTGAAACTCACCGAGAATGTCAATCATTTTACAAGTTCATTGATGGAACACACCGTCTTGATAGCTTGATTCATAGCTTTAAGATAAGTAGCTTCATAGCTTCATAGTAGCTTCATAGTTTGATTTAAGTTCAAGTTCATTCACTGTCTTGATGATTAAAAGTATCACTTTAAAAATGTCTTCTCCTTCATGTAGAATTTAACAATGTTCATAATACGAATTGTATAATGTAATTTGAAGTAAAATGAATAATATTTGCTTGAATCCCATGAAAAATTGTATGTGGGTTTTAAAATAAAATTGAGAATAAAATTATACGTAGTGATTGTACTGAAGATAGAAATACAATGGTTTTTTATAATAATCAAAAATATGATGTAAATAAACATTAAATTAAATAGCTTTCAGCTGTCAAGAAATTGGGATGGAAAGTAGAATAGGAAAATGTAATTAGAACAAAGAGGAAATAAAATTATAAATATATTGAAATCAATTTTGAATAAAAATATGGAAAAGTGATGAACTGCAGTAGTACGCAACACTAGGGCTACTTTGAAGCAGTCATTACAGAAAGTTTGGAGATCTTTAAGTTCAAGGGTTAGGGGAGACTTGAAGTTTTCTTTCAGAGCGCCTAAAACTCTGAGAGTATAGAACTTACTAGTATTGTAGATTGTTTTGGAGACAAAATGTTGTTCGTTATGTATAGTAATGTTTACCAATTCAATATTTTATGACTACGTTTTTTATGTAATAAAACAATCGTTAATTAAAACCATTTACACCTTAAACGAACACTATTTAACTTGTGATCTCATGGACGAACGAAACAATCTATTTTTTACATGGAATATACTGGTAATAAAAACAACTAAATCGGGGTTTTTTTATCCATAACTAGTTGAATACGCGTCAACAAATAAGGTAGAAATAAAAACTGTCTGCGGAAACCACTTTCCAGTAGGTCATGCAGATATCTTGTTCCGGGATTCCCTGAAATAAACAAAAAAAATGTTTTAATATATTTTAGGCTGAATAAAAGCCAGATTACTACGTCTAAAGATGTTAAATAAACTTTTAACCGTGATATATTATACAGGTTTGTTGTTTAATATATACAAATATATTGGTTAACTTGTCTATAAAACCTTTGTAAAGATTCAAAATAACCTAATTTTTTAATACAAAAATACGAGTAAATCGATATTTTATTATAGAATTCATGCCGAATAACTATAATTAAATTTAATTCAGTCATAATATAGTTAAACACATTTTATTTTAAAGAAACCAAGTCAATTCAAACACTTTCCTAGGCAATGTGTTTATTGATATGTATGTTTAAGTCATTTTGTAGGTATGTGAAACATCATAGATGCGTCGCTGATGACTACCAGAAAGATTCTATAAAGACTTGTTGGATTTTTAGTGATAAAAAATGATAAGGCGTTTGGAAGGAGGCGATTTAAAGGAGGAGTTGTATCGATTTGAGCCACAGGTTCCGTAAACTTCCCGGGACTTAACATCAGCTACTTGTGGGACGAATGTATCTCCTCGTCGACTATACTGTATAACATACAACTGAATGAAACAATTATTCTGTATTGTTGTATTAAGTGTATTTAATTTTTTATTTGTATTTCAATCCTCACGTTACAATTTTAAAGAAATATACAATTATTATAGAACTACAACAAAAATAAAGTACTTATTTGAGTTTTTTAAGATATCCAACTTCATAACAAAGATTAGTGATATCCAATACTGATCAAAGGGTTATCAAATATGTCATTATTTATAAGCTACATGGTTTTAAATCACCCAAATTATTTTTACTCTCTTTAACTATCGTTTTATTATCTAGTTTTCAATGCCACAAATTATTGTTTTTTCTCTCATTTACAAAATTGTTCGCATCAATATATAAAAAAACTAAATTTCGATTTTAGCACTACGTACTACTATATTCCTTTACATGTAGATGATGTAGATGATGCAAATCTTAGGATTTTATCTACCACAATTATTTTGAAAAATATACTGCGTTTGCCTAATCCAAATACATAATACATTCTATGTTTAATATGGTTCTGTTGGAATAAATTCTGGTAATATTTAAAAATTTTCGATTCAACGTTAGGTACCTATTTCTTGTATTCTTTATTCAGCAGGAATTACCACTTTAAATTTCAACCCTTAAAGCTTTCTAAACCTGGATCTTTTAGAGTACTGCTTTAAAACAAGCATTACTATTTTTACAATTATTACTACAATAGCCTAAAATACTATCATTATTGTGATTTAATTGGAATAATCATGTTTCATTGACATACACACAGAACACACAGATAATTACACACCCAGGCTTACACAGTTCTATGTTGTGTATTATTAATCGAACTATCACATGTTTATTCCCAGGGCTACAACACTGGGTAGCAATAAACCTTTTTGACCTTCCTGGATAATATTTCTGTGGGTATATAATCTACTAATGCTCCGAATAATCCGTCTTCGTTAATTTTTTAGGTAAAGAAAAATTTAATTGAATAAATCAAAACATTATACAAATTATTTACTCGTTTACTAAGCTAATACAAATAAGTACGAGTTTACCAGTAGCTTAACATGATCTTCATGTCTTAAATGAAAGATTTTTATCGTATGTAGGCTAAAGTCTTTGTATGGCTTTTAACTTATACAAGCTTCTATACCCGTGCTTTGCAACGGGAAGAAAATGTGACCTAGAGAGCTATTAAAGTGGTGCTGATGTGTGTTTTTAAAATACAGCAACTCTGTGATTTAGTTTGAAAATAAAACTGATTTAAAAAGCGTAAACCTACTTACTTTCAAACCCCTACTTTTGATGTTAATAGATCCCTAAGAATATGACAACATACCTCAGTGTTGTAATAGCATCAATTATTGCTTCATATAGATGCTTCATGAATGACATGTTTTACCATTTTCTTCAATTTTAGTCCAGCCTCTTCACATGTAGTTTAATATATAAATTAAAAAATGAAACTTTGAGCAATACTTTACAAAACATATACAACCTCACTTTAAAACCAAACATAACCCTCCTCAATCTACATAAAGCAAAACAAACATCTTATTCGAGTAAATAAACAAACACCAGTTCATTGTACTGACCAGCTGTTTCATTAACAAAATTAAATTAAATCATTTAAACATTGGAAGCATGCCAGGCGTAGCCCTTTGGAAATCAGCCTGTGGGGCAGAGCCCTTAAGAAATTCGTCCATATCAATACTTTTCGGCATATCTACACACTCTAAGCTTCATTTTGATGTGCCATATGCCTATATTTTTATTTGGTAAATGACCTTAACCGTTTACATAAAATTTGATTGTATCACTTTAATAATATAATAGATTCCAAATGTATAGACATACAATCGGTGCAAGATTGCATATAAATACATGTCAGGGCTCGTTGACAGGAAGACTTAGTTAATTGTTTTCATAGTTTGTGTCTTCTCTTGAGCCAATTGTTGTTTCTGCTTCACTTTAGAACATTCACCTTCGCATGTGCAATATTAAACCAAAGCATAAATAAACACCTGTTTACATATTCTATGACATAACTGCGTCTTAGTGAATTACTGTAGTACATTTACACTTTATGTGTGCCATAAATCTCTATGTCAAATTGTATTATGGACTAACAGAGATGGTTTAAGGAGCACTACTGTAAATGAAAACTCGTGTATACTAGTTTGTTTTCAAAAGTAAACTCTCGGCATTTAAGTTGAACAAGAAGTTGCCGAATGGTAAAATGTGTTTCTCTTCTTGATAATGGAGGACAACTAAAAATCATGATACACAAAATATAATATAATTATGTGAGCTGACAATCTTCAAGCTATAAATCATTATACTCTCCGGTTGTAAGTATTATATAGGCAAACGTATCCAAGAATTAGTAAGTATATTGAAATCGTGTATGCAATTGGGAGCGATATACTTATTCTGCATTATATAACCTGTTCAATAAATCAACACACAGTAGAATTTCTAAGAACTGCAGTTTGAAGGATCACACCGCACAGTTTAGTGAAGGCCAAACGTTTTAGATCACTCTTACCTGGCGGACGTGGTTTGAATAATACAAGGTATACGATCTGAAGAGGGTGATAACGTAATTCTTAGTTTCAAACTTTGGGGCATTCACATTATATGACTGTATCTACATTTGTATTTAATTTTTGTGTAGCATCCGTTTTGAACAAGTAAATAATTACTAAACTTTAGAATAGTAAACTAATTTGCAGAAAATGTTTTAAGAAAAATCTAAATTAATTGTAAACTGTTTGGTGGAAGGAATTACAATTATAAAGATTTTGACCATATGTAGCAAATTTAATATAGTTGTAGGATACAATACATTTATTGTTAAAAAAAAAAAAAAACCAGTTGAAGTACATGGTAAGTACACAGTTGATTTCTATTTGTGAGTTAAATATATACGTAATTTGAAAACCAAATTACAGTGCAGTACAGTACAAGTTTTGGTACAAGTATACAATTATGGTAAATGTTGAAAGAGGGGCAAACGTTTCTACTACAATATTCCACACACGTTTTGTATCTAAGATCTTTTTTGGACTCTTCTTTAACTTAACCACCTGCTATTCTTTGTATCCATATGCTTAAAATAATTAAATTACACCTTAATATTCTGGCTACTGGCAAGCCCATTACGTCTTTATAAATAGTTGTGTACATTTGTTGAGAATAATCTGAATACTCAGTAAAGAATGTCAGAACTGTAGATGCGGTAGGTTAAGATTAGTTTTGTTTCCATTTTAAGTGTAATAAGTTGTTATTACTAAGCTTTGGTCTATGTTTAAACGCAATGATAACTGCTGTTATTTGCTGAGTATTTCAGCAAAGTTATCTAAACATTACCCCATATTTTGGTGCACCTAACAATCCAATTATTAATTTGGGTTTCATGGAACTGCAGATTGTATAAAACACTATTCTGCTTTGATCTTCAATTTATGTTTTCAGTGTTTAGTTTGTAGTGTTATAGCGTATTTGCGATACTGTTTTCAACAGTTAATAAGCTTGACCTAAAACAAGGAATACTCGTAATTTAAAAATATTGATCTTTATGGGTAGAGTTGAATAATTTAATAATGGGAGTCTAGTAAACTTGTTTTCGAAGGTAAAAAAACAATGCACCTCAGTAATTCTCGTTTACGAGTTCCTGGAATGGTCTTCATGAATAAAAATGACAAGGGCGTCGCTTTAAAAGAGATTACAATAAAAGTCATAAAGAATATTTCAGATCACTCGGATTGTGAAAGGAGTTTAAGCAAGCGGCATGATTTTTCCTATTTTAACAACATTTAAATAACTTTGATGGGTACCAAGTTAGGGGTACAATATATAGACCAAATTATTGTTACTTTGTCTTTAGTTTTTTTAGAGGATCATAAAATCAGTTTATTTGTAACTTGCTATTCGATCCTTCTTTATAAAACTTGGTGTGTATTTATTCATGATTTGGGAGTAATTCCAAAATCAGAATTTTCCAGGATTTCAAATACTTTTTGCAAACAGTGACTAACAATTAGTTCTATACTTATAGATACAAGACTAACAAAAAATACAACAACAATACAAAACAACAAATGACTAATTATTTAAAAAGTAAAACAAGAATGTATGTCGTTATTATTTTGTCACTAGTTGTCAGATTAAATGATCGTCATCAAGTTAAATTAATTAAAAAAAATTAAGTTAACACTTTCTAAAACAGTTGTAGAAAGTAACAAAAAATATAAAAACAACTAATTATTTTTGGGCGGATTTAATATTATAATAATCACCAACTAATAACAAGCTATTTGTGAGATTATTGTGCAACAACACTGCAACGCTGAAATAAGCAACCAAATACCTTAACCATTAATATTGAGAAGAAAACTTAAAGAAAAAATAACCTTGGCCGAGCTTAGCTATTTGAGTGTATAAAAGTAACCGTAACTTTAAAAACTCCCGAAAACAAATTGCTTAAAATATATCAGTGACCAACCACCTGAAACTAAAATCTAAAATATTTCGTTCCACCACAGCTCCTAGTGGCTTTGGTGGTAGTACTGTACTCGTATAAAATCTTACAGGCCTTATCTATAAGTATAAAAGAGAGTATTTATTTGTATATTAGTATACATATTTGACAGTGATCAACACAAACATTGGCGACAAAACTTGGTACACACATGTATAATTCATGGAGTAGGTTTATACACCATTAATTTCGTGTTAACTTTCAAGGCTTAGCCCTGAGACCGTCGTTCCATGTCAGTGATAGGGAACCCATTGTGACAGTTAGATTAATGTATCTGCAATTGTAAAATGCTATGGGAAGGGAGGGAAACAGGTCCACGACGTAGGAAGTGGTGAAGGAAGTAGTCCAGGCGAGCATTCCTGAGTGTGGGAACCCGTTGTGACAGTTAGATTAATGTAACTGCTATTCTAAAATTATATGAGAAGGGAGGGAAACAGGTCCACGACGTAGGAAGTGGTGAAGGAAGAAGTCAAGTCGAGCAGTGCGGTGTGTGGGAACCGTTTGTGGCAGTTAGATTAATATATCTGCAATACTAAAAGGCTATGGGAAGGTATTAAAACAGGTCCACGTCGTAGGAAGTGGGGAAGGAAGTTCTGAGTGTGGGAACCGTTTATGGCATTTAGATTCATTAGTTAGATAAACATATATTGGATTTTTAATCATTTTAAGGTGATATGATAGCGCTATCATTAGTATGTGTTATATGTATAATTTAATATGTATCTCACCAGTTATAATTATATAATCTTATATTTTGGTCTGAGAACTTTCAGTGAAATTTCCGTCAAATAATCCGTCAAAAGGGTTCCGCCCCAGTGGCTCTGGAGTATTCCATGTTAACCTTATGAGTACAAATATTTAAATGGAATTAAAGAATCTTTTGAATCTAACAGCTGGTTCAACTAAACAATTTGATTCTGTAAAGTTCAATAGCATTAAAAATTTAATAGGTTTACCAACAGGGTGCAGCGCTATTAATTTTTTTTTAATTTATAACAGCTAATTCGCAACCAAAAGGTGAGTGAGCGTAGCGAACGAACTTCAACGTGGAGGTGAGTTAGCGTAGCGAACGAGCTAACCTAAAGGCAAAAGAGCGCAGCGAACGAGCTCCAACCTAAAGGTGAGTGAGCGTAGCGAACGAACTTCAACCAGGACGTGATTGAGCCATGCGAACGAGCTCATCTTGAAAATGGACGAGCATTTGACATAAAACCACATTAGGACAGGACGACGTCTGTCGGGCCAGCTAGTAATGTATAAAACTTAGTACAACAATTTCAAGTTGATATTTGTAAACGTTATGTGTATCTAAAAACTGTCATTTTGACATGGGCGGGATAGGGACTGCTGTGTCACCTTAATCTTAAACTCTACCAGTAGCCTATATTTCATTGATATATATTTTCACGAGGTAATTTATAGAACAATATGGATGTGGTTACGTCTTATATACTTAATAAACACTTGTACCAGCCATTGACATAGAGAACACAATACATGTCAACATCAATCTTTCTCCACACTCTTTAGATTGATTGTAAGTCTTTGTGAAGGACACGTGGTGTGTAATAACTGTATTTTTAAAACATTAAAGTTGCATTTTAACAAACAATAATTTAGATGGTTAGAAAGTTGGTTATAATACGCTAGTTTATAATTCGCTAACGTAACTAACTAAGCTTGCTGATAATGGAAAAAATCGAATGAAGGTTTACTAATCGAAAAAAATAGTTCTGTTCATAAAATAAAGTTATAAATGCCTTAATTCTAACAAAAGATGTACTACGGTTAAGAAGTAATCGCATTCTAAGCTAAATCGTTTACAAAAAGTTAATGCTATCGGTGGTAATCGAACCTGCTACCTTCATCAGCCAGGAACGCTTCCACTACAACACCTGGCTCCACAACCGTATCTTTGCCGCGGTAATGGTGTTACCTCAAGGGAAGAGATCTAACAGCTGACGACATCGAAGGCTCTTACATTTCTACCTTGAGTAAATACCTCAAAACCATCGGGATTGCAGTTTATGTTGACTACGGGTTGAAAAGATTCTGGTCTTGATTGTATATGGATCGAGGCGGACAGGCGTTTGATTGATTATTTGTTATCAGCAATGTGTCAACAATTATATTTGCTAAAGAATTACTGCGCTAGTCACACTCCGTGAATCTGACTATCATTGACTTTGAATACTGCAAATATACATTCCTTTTAAGTCAACCAGAAGAAAGCCTACCATTGACTTTGGATACTGCAAATAGGCATCTTATTTATGCGAAACAAATTGACCATTGAATTTGGATACTGCAAGTAGATTTCCCATTTATGTGAAGCAGGTGTACCATTGATTTAGATAGAATACTGCAAGTAGACAATTCAATTACGTGAAAAAATTTACTATTAATTTTGAATACTGCAGGTAAACAATTCGTTTAGGTGAAATAGACACACCATTCACTTTAGAACCTGTAAATAGACATTCCATTTAAGTAAGCCAGTTGTACCATTGAATTTTAACACTGCAAATAGGCATTATATTTATGAGAACCAAATGTACCATTGACATTGGATACTGCAAGAATTTAATCTCATTTATGAGAAACAGATGTAGCAAGGATTTTATAAAGTAATGTATTGGATTAATATGCTAGCTCCGCTCAATATTGCAAGCAGACAACTGCATTGTAATCCTAATACTGTTACAGTATTATACTGTTACAGTATTATACTGTTACTAACAGGAGGTAATATCACGATTGATATCACTACACGAAGTCACATTGAGTTCCCTGAAGAATACAACTACGTATTTGAGGTGTCAAAGCCGATCTCTGTTTGTGATTTCTCTTACTTTATACGTTTTCGTCTGTGCTTCTCTACATATCAGTTGCTACTTCCAAATCAACCAGGGTACGCATATTACATAGTGTCCATAGCTAATTACATCTATATTTACGCTAAAATATAGATAAGACGTTTTTGATGACTCTGTCATTAGAGAATTGATCAGAATTAAAATCACTTTGGATTATGAAGAAACACAATTTTGGATGAACATAAAATCCTTTCACGTTTTTCAAACATCAAAGGTAGAATTTTCATCCTATTGTCAAATTGTAGTTGATTATGATACCTGGCATATAACTAGAACAATTAGTGAGTGATGATAATGACTTAAAATCCCAGGCCCATTTTAACGTAAATCAACTTAGAACAAGCATTAATTTTTTATACTGTATATCATTATGTTGGGTAGTTATAGTTAAACAGTTGGATTAATTTAATAATAAAAATAAGACTTTAAAAAGTCACATAAGCTAAGATGTCTAAAGATGTCTGACACCTTGAAAACCTTTCTATGAGAATGAAACCCTTGCCAGAGGTTGATGTTTTTCTTATGCTTATGTTTAACTAATTGCTCATTTAAGTGTCCCAAAATTCCATATAATGAAATTATTTTCAAGCATTAACGAGGTAAAGTTAAAACCATTTTTAAACCTAGTTTAAATTGATACATGTTTAGAACGTGTATGTTGTCTCAAAACATGTAAAACAACATGGGATAACAAAGTAAGCATACGTACCTACCGACGTAAAAGGGGTTGGTTAAGTTTAACCTTTTCAATGGGTCGGAAGAAGTATTCGTTATTATGACATTTATTCTAGGCCGTCTTTTATGAAGTAATTTACATAAAATAGTAAAAAAATAAAAGTTTTGTTTACACTAAAAATTACAAATTTAATATTTGAGTTTGGGATAAAGGGCTTTTGAACCATGACTTAAAAGCTTAGTTTCTAGGGAGTAAAAATCAGCTGTTGTTAACAGTTGTAAATTTCGATTGTGGCAATCGTATCGATCGTAATTATTTATAGATTGATTTATTAGGTAAGGTTTTAGCCTATTGTTGTCGATTGCTCAATATATCTATGTTATAGTGTACTGTAACACAATCGTAATAGACGAAATTATTGAATCAGCACCTTATTTGCATTAGCAGAATTGAAAACAAGCTGGAAGTAGTTTTCAGCGGTTATATTTACATACAAATTATTTCTTCCTCTAGCTTTGTTTGTTAGTGAATGATAGGCCTACAATATGGCGACACATATAGTTCGCCTCACGGGCAATAAGTGACTTTTTCGGAAAATGAGTGAGGGTTTCACTCATTTTCCGACCTCGGGTTCGCCTCGATCGTAAAACTTGACCTCGGGTTAAAAAGAGGCACTTTAGGCCCTAGTGAATAGTACTATATAGTTAATAGTACTATTATAAGTACTATTAATATACTATTATTAAGTTACTCAGTCTTGTTAAAAGTTTAGACTTTACGCATGAGTGTAAATTAATATTTACCGCAAGTTTATTTGAGCACTACCATGTTTTGAGGCCATAAACGAAAAAAATATCTAAAGGGGACAATCGCACTGCAACGGCCAGTAATCACGGCACGTTGAAACATGTATTGCGCATGCACACCCTTGAACATTGCTAGCTACTATTGTGGTATTTATAAGCATCATGAATAATCTTGACTCATAAATCCTTCTATTTTTGGTACTCTAGATGAAACTATCTGTTTTGAATCAACTTGTATATTTTGTTATTTATTTGCAATGATGAGTTCCTAGCCGTAGTTTGATATCAGTATTGTGATAGTGTTCGCAGATGAACAGTCTATGTATCCTAGGCCTACATCACGTAAGATGGAAGGTGTTCAGTGACACATAGGCTGTATTATCTGGAGAGTAACCGGATATTGCGTCGTTCCCGGCGTTATCAGTTTAGTGATCGAAGGTGAGCAGACCACCTATCCCAGAGTTTATAGTGGAATAAATTGTATTTGATGAAAATAGAAACATTCACTATATTTGCTACAAATGACGTTTGCTCCTCATAATTAGATGCTCCTCTAAGCATGGCAGGTAGAAGTAACTATAAATCAGTTAAGCTTCTTGGTTTTCATTTGGATTCTAGACTTGATTGGAATGATCATATAGATGGCATTTGTAAGAAAATTTCCAGAGTGTCTTTTTTAATGTGGAAACTTAGAGATTGTGTGAGGGATGAGTATTTGAGGATATCTTATTTTTCTTTTGTTCAATCACATATTTGTTATGGAATAGTTTTGTGGGGTCACTCTAGTGCTGTACACGACATTCTCATAATTCAAAAGAAAATCTTGAGAACTATGTGTAGAGTGGATGAAGTGGAACACTGTAAACCATTGTTTATCAGACTAAATATCATGACAGTAATAAACCTTTACATCTACCAAGTACTTATCCACACAAAACTACACCTTTCAGATTTCACCACCAGAGACCACTTTCATGCACATGACACCAGAGGCAAGGCTAAGCTGGATCTACCCCAACACAGGTTAGCCAAAACAGGTAAATCCTTTAAAGCCAACTGTGTAAGGTTTTTTAATAGGCTCCCCCAAACTGCAAAACTCATCCCATTTAATCACTTCAAAAAAACTATAAAAAATTGGCTAGTTGAAAACCCTTTTTATTCGCTTGATGAATTCGAAATGTCAGAGTTTAATGTTAAGTTTTAACCTGTTGTACATAGTTTTTAGTTAATTTTTATTTAATGTATTAGCATTATTTGACTGTTCCTATTTCTGTATTGCTATAGATCAATGGAATAAACACTCTTGACTCTTAATATATATTTACTTTTACGAACGGAATTCATATGTGTTGTAATATGTCAAGCATTCATAATTTAAGTGTATTTAGTAGAGGTTCTTATTTGTATGTTTTTCTTTACTCCACAAAGATTTGAATAGCTTTGTCATTCGCAAACCATTATAGGCATATTCTGATCCTTACAAGTTAATGTACTTTTATAAGATGAATTACACATGGTTGTCTTATATCGCATGAATTAGGACTCATGGATAGAATTACCTACGGTAAATTTGAATTATAAATCTTCTTAATTGTTTTCTTTTACTACGAAACGTTCACCATTGCAATAGATCCAAGGGATCATAGTAGAATACCCAGTTGATGTTATTTGTGTTATGCACTTGTTCATCGATCCATCGAAAATCGTAGTTTGTATAATATTATTTAGTCAATTTTAATTAACTTGTAAAGTTTTTAATTTTTAATTTATAATCGGAAAGTTCTCTTTATTGAATACAGATAAATAATGGTTCCCTTTGATGGGATATTCCCAATGACTCTAAAAAAGCTGAGATAATTGGTTCAGTCAGTTGATTTAACTTCGAAACGATTTTGACACAACCTTGATCTTAAAACGTTATATTTTATTTTAAATTGACAGCAATTTTACACACTTTTAAATAGGCCATAATAAATGTTTAAGTTTTCATTCAACTTTTTCAGATATAAATGATAATGATTAGTTACGGCATTGCAATTGTTTAAGAAAATGTATTTTGTGGAATTTCGTGTGTAAAAAATTACTGATCAAAACAAATCTATAATTCTACTAAATGGAGCAAATAGAAGCCATCAAAATAGCCAATAAAATAGCCTATAACCATCAGGATTAAGAAGATAGCTTATTTCAATAGGTCTAGAGTTGGGACCATCGATAAAATCTAAAAGCCCAACAAGATCTAAAAGCCCAACATCATCAGGGAAGAATAACGTTTTAACAACGATGAATTGGAGAAATTAAGAAAATGCCAAGTAGACAACTGTTGTTATTACTAAATATGGAAACAGAACATTGCTTTAGTATAAGATACGACGTAAGCCCAAGACTATGGAATTTTGGTTATCACTTTGTAACAAAAATACACCTTTCCTATAAAAAACTTTGCTTGTAAATCATTATAAGTTATGATAGTACGAACGTCTAAGTTCGAGCGTTCAGATCTAACGGAAAGTAACTTAGTTAGGCCTATACTTTTTATGAGCTTTGAGTTTTTAGTTCTATTAGAATTTACTATTTTTATTACATGGACGTCTAAAATCCGTTTTTTATTCGACAGTTAAATGCGACATAAATGCAGTTTTATAAGGTTAGATAAAAGAGGGAAACGATCATTAGTTTCTCCAAGGCCAAACAGAGCTAATTGTTTAACTGACAAGAAGGCAAAAGTTTGTCTTTCTTCTTAAGCCTCGTCAGAAAGCCTTCACTTTTCTTGTTCTGCTTTCAATCACCATTTAGTTTAAAATGCGATATAGTAGTTCCTATTACAATAATTGCATGTATGGTATAGTTTAATACAACTATACTCCCTTATAAAATCAAAGTAAAACTGATTTATTTTTATTTTGTTCTTTTATTAAATTTGTTAATACTGTAACAGAAAGCATTATTATTTGAAGGTTGTCAGTAAATATGAAAACTATAAGTATTTATAGGAATAGCTTGTTTTATACTCTATTAAGTATTATTTTTAACATTTTTCCTTCAGATACTTAATTGCATGGTTCCTATATACGAAGTCAGTGAAAAATAAAATTCAAATCAGTAATAGTCTTATTACTGATTTGAATTTTATTTTTCACTTGCATTTGCATTTTAAAAATAATATCGCAAAATACAAAAATAATTGATCGTATATCTGCATGTTTGGTATTACATCTATAGTGACATGTTTAACATTAGTAACAAAACCCAAATTGACATCTAGGTGTAAAGATTGTTAGTATGTAGATAATTTATAATGTAATTTCGAAAGAACCATTGTCAAATTAAATTACAAATAAATCAAGTAGATAATCATTTTACTTTACGTCATCACCAAAGGAGGATGAAATAAACTTAAGCAAATAAGTTTGAAGTTGACTAAGGCATTACTTTTCAGTGAGATTGAATAAATGTCAGTTTACTGGATTAAAGTATTATTAAGATAAGTTGGCGACTTGATTGTTGTCAATTTTGTATAATCTTATTATTAAAGAAAGGTACAAAAATTAAGAAAAATAACTTTAAGTGACGGATTTACAAGTTAAATAGTTTGTGCTTGTTGAAAAGTTAAACATAACTAGTATTTTCGTAATGTCTCACCCTTAATTTAATTTTTATAACAATCGATAACAGTTGAACAAATAATTTTTTTCAGAAGTTTTTTCTTAAATAATACACCTACATTGTTTAATGGAAATTATGTATTATGCCTAAAGTTATACTGAGTGACAATTCAGACATTTTTAAAATTATTAATGTTTAACATTTTTTAAGTGTGTCAAGGGATCATTAGGTTTATACTTTAAAGTACCAGTCTCTAGTATTCGTGGTACCAGTACTTTAGTTAAGTCAAATAGCATTGGTACAACTAATTCATTATTTCATTATTAGCTTATTATCTTTATTTTTCATTCCGTATTTTTCCCACTGAGCCAAACAATTTTTTCGATAGATTTATATTATTTATAGGTATATTATATATAGGTAGGTTTACTCTTTAAATGCTAGGATGTTGGAGATCATAAATAGACATTCTTATATTAGTCATCTAGGTTTAAAGAATTTCGCATTCCTCATATTAATGTAAGTGTATAGTTATTCTTGTATCTTTACGTTCAACGTACAACGCAATCTACGTTTAACGTAGAAGCACATGAACAACTTAAAATACTCTAGTGTTCTAGCAATATTTATCCTCAATGAAAAGAGTCGTTTATTTTTTATGACTACTACTTAACACTGGCTTAGTTATTATCCTAGTTATGGCTATATTGCAAGCACAAAATATTAAAATATATAAATAAATAAAAAAAACCTTTTAACTTTGTTTGGCAAGTCTCGTACAAATACAAAAAGAAACTAACTTAACATATTGTTCTATCAGACTAGAATCAGAAAATGTCTGTATTTGTAATGGTATACCAATTACTTTTCATTTAAATAACCACCAAAAGATCAATTACGGAGGTAAGGTTAGAGTGGTTACGTTTAAAGACTCAATAATCTGTTGTCAGGCCAGCAGAGAAGTCTGCCGAGGAGCTCTTTCAGTAGTAGGTCTTGCAAGTTAAGTTTTGGTTGTAAAATAGTATAACTAAAATAATTCAACGATCTAATACTAAATAAATTCATTTATAATACTAATTAATTACCCAATACTTAAAAAGAAAGTAGTACAATTATAAAAAATGATAATTAGTTGCTATAGAGTATAAAAGTTTAAGACAGTTTAAGCAACTGGTGTGCAGCATCAGGCACTAATTAAAGAGCTTTTATAAGGCCATATGGTCTGTGTATGAGTGCGTGTGTCACACTAAGGGGAACATTTAATTTATTTTACGCAGCTCGTAGCCTTTGTAGTCTGTGCCTTTAGAGAATGTAAAAAGCTAATAAACAGAATGCCATCTAGTAACATGTTATTTTAATGACCACCGTATTGCAATAGACTCGACGATGATGGTGATGATGATAATGATGATAATGAAGATGTTTGAAAAGATTATACAGGAAATGCCTGTTAAACACAATACATGTAAACATCTTGTAGATTTAACAGTTTATTATGATAAAAAGATCTTAGATGTATTTTGTGATATATTTATAATGAATATACAGTTATAAACCTAAATTAATATTATTTATTGGATAAATATCAAAAACATATTTTCTTGTGGTTTCCGG
Source organism: Macrosteles quadrilineatus (assembly GCF_028750875.1). Classification (NCBI taxonomy): domain Eukaryota; kingdom Metazoa; phylum Arthropoda; class Insecta; order Hemiptera; family Cicadellidae; genus Macrosteles; species Macrosteles quadrilineatus. The sequence continues at coordinate 3,753,696 of NW_026542596.1, read as the reverse complement.
AGAGTAAGAAGCCATCGAAGACTTTTCAAAATGAATCGTAGTGTTGAAGTGGGTTGTGGCTTTTGGTGAAATCTCTTTCATAACCATTTTGCTATTCATTTGGCGTTTTGACTTGATTTAACAACAATAAGCTTCTCCCTACTTTAATTTGTATGAATTCTATCCCTCGTAAAATGTCTGTAAGCAATATTTAACAAGATTATAATAAGTATTCTTGTCAGTATTTAATGTCCGGAAAATAGTTTTGGTTACTATATTTTCTACCAATAATTTGTTTTCATAACGTGTTAACATAACAGTGGATTAAAATCAAACTCGTTAACACATTGTAAATATGTGTAGTAGCCCTCCAATGATTGTCTATAGTTATAATATACATGTTCGTAATTTATTGATGAACGATATCGCAAGGCAGTGACATCCGTAATATTAAAATAACTGTATTTTATATAAGTTGCTGTTTATATAAAAAATGTTTACGGTATAAAAACATTTAAGCTTTTTCTATTAATTTGGATAATCCGGTACCAGGAAAAGGAAGAAATGCCTTGTAAACTTTTAAAGCTTTCTCTACGACAAAATTACTTAATCTGCCTAACTCTTTTAGAGTCATGATTTATTATCGTCTTCATATAACTGTAATATTAGCAGTAAGTTAGTTCCAAGATAACATGAAGTTAAAGATTAATATCGTACTCATTTCCTCATTATTTACGCAAATAGATTTTAAAGATTGGACGTGGTTACTCCATATTGCCATAGGAGTGTAGGACTTTGAATCCGAAGGTTTAAATCATAACCAATCCCTGATTGTATTTAGTTATGCCACACCAAACGCATTTTCCTAGACGGGATCGTGCTATGGGGCATTAGTTCAGACTTTGCTGTAAGCTGAAGATCATTGAACATATAGAAACCGAAATACATGGGTTCCTTATGAAAGCTGAACGTTGGACCTTTCATCAACTACGGAGTTCTATGGTTTAGTAACGCATTAGGTATGAACAATCTGAGCAAAATAGTATAAATATCATGAATATACCAAAGGTTTTGTTAGTTGATAGTGGCGAAATCGGTATTCTGGGAATGTGGAACTTTCAAAAAAATAGAAAATAGGACAGTGAATTTATATTTTGAACTGTCACAGGTTACAGCTGACGATTAAGTGCTTAAATTCCACATTATAAAATCCTGTATATTAAAATAAATGGTAAGTAAATAATAGATACGTCTTATAACAGTTATAAGATATATTTACGCTTATACTGTTACTCACATGACGGTAAATATAAAAAAGATTGTAAAACATCATGTTTTACAATGTAACAGTATAAGCGTAAATATATATTTGTAATTGTTGTAACGTACCCCATTCACCCCTGTACCCGATTTACCTTCCCGACCTACCTACGAGTTTCACTTACCTTTCCCTGATACCTTTCCACCACCGGCGTCGCCTCCAAACCCTCAGCGTCGTCCGGTATCCCTCCCGAAAGTTTCCGCGACCGAATCCAGAAGTCCGCTTCAGGAACCCGTTACCTCACCTTCCCCTGATACCTTTCCACCACCGGCGTCGCCCCCAAACCCTCAGCGTCGTCCGGTATCCCTCCCGAAAGTTTCCGCGACCGAATCCAGAAGTCCGCTTCAGGAACCCGTTACCTCACCTTCCCCTGATACCTTTCCACCACCGGCGTCGCCCCCAAACCCTCAGCGTCGTCCGGTATCCCTCCCGAAAGTTTCCGCGACCGAATCCAGAAGTCCGCTTCAGGAACCCGTTACCTCACCTTCCCCTGATACCTTTCCACCACCGGCGTCGCCCCCAAACCCTCAGCGTCGTCCGGTATCCCTCCCGAAAGTTTCCGCGACCGAATCCAGAAGTCCGCTTCAGGAACCCGTTACCTACCCTTCCCCTGATACCTTTCCAACCCCGGCGTCGTCTCTAACACGCCTACGTCCCCTGTAAAAGGTCCCGATGTCCAAAAACACGTTCCGCATCCTTTACCAGTCCTACCGTAATTACCTATACCACTCCCAGCCCCGGCGTCGCGGTTTAGGCCGCTGCGTCGCACCCGCTTCATTGTTCAACATTCCCGACGCCAGAAACCATCACCCGAAACCCCAAGAGTCACTTACCTACCACGGCGTCGCCGATTCCAGGGCGGCGTCGCTCATAAAGCTTCCCCGAACACTCACGACGCCTTCCTGTACCAACCTGAAACTTTCCCCAACCTAAGCACACCTCCAAAAACCCAACGACCCAAAAAGTTCTCCAAACCACCCGCCACAGAGCCCAGCGTCGCCCACGAGGACAGGTACAGACAGGCCGGGTTGAGGAGAAGAGCGACGACGCTACCTAACCTCCAAACCGGTAAGTATTTCCACAGCCCCTTTGCAACGATGCAGAAACCAGGAGCGATGTGGCCTCGATGACGGCTGGAATACAACTGACGACCAACTGGCCTACTGCGCATGCGCGACCTGGAGCGCATAAATACGGAGCCCCTACCAGGCTACAAATCAGTCTAGCTGGAGCAGCCGAACTGGACACATCGACCAGAGCGACTCACGAACTGGTAAGTATCCGACGATTAGCCCATCCTGCTAGAGTAATCCATAGCACGATCCCGTCCTGCTAGAGCAATCCAAGCACGACCCCCGTCCCGCTAGAGAGATCCAAGCACGACCCCCGTCCCGCTAGAGCAATCCAAGCACGACCCCGTCCTGCTAGAGAGATCCAAGCACGACCCCGTCCTGCTAGAGAGATCCAAGCACGACCCCCGTCCCGCTAGAGAAATCCAAGCACGACCCCCGTCCTGCTAGAGAAATCCATAGCACGACCCCGTCCTGCTAGAGCAATCCAAGCACGACCCAGTCCTGCTAGAGAAATCCAAGCACGACCCAGTCCTGCTAGAGAAATCCAAGCACGACCCAGTCCTGCTAGAGCAATCCAAGCACGACCCCCGTCCTGCTAGAGAAATCCGAGCACGACCCAGTCCTGCTAGAGCAATCCAAGCACGACCCCCGTCCTGCTAGAGAAATCCATAGCACGATCCCGTCCTGCTAGAGCAATCCGAGCACGATCCCGTCCTGCTAGAGCAATCCGAGCACGACCCCGTCCTGCTAGAGCAATCCGAGCACGACCCCGTCCTGCTAGAGAAATCCAAGCACGACCCAGTCCTGCTAGAGAAATCCAAGCACGACCCAGTCCTGCTAGAGAAATCCATAGCACGACCCCGTCCTGCTAGAGCAATCCAAGCACGACCCAGTCCTGCTAGAGCAATCCAAGCACGACCCCCGTCCTGCTAGAGAAATCCATAGCACGATCCCGTCCTGCTAGAGCAATCCGAGCACGACCCCGTCCTGCTAGAGAAATCCGAGCACGACCCAGTCCTGCTAGAGAAATCCCAGCACGACCCCGTCCTGCTAGAGCAATCCAAGCACGACCCCGTCCTGCTAGAGCAATCCAAGCACGACCCCGTCCTGCTAGAGCAATCCGAGCACGACCCCGTCCTGCTAGAGCAATCCGAGCACGACCCCGTCCTGCTAGAGCAATCCCAGCACGACCCAGTCCTGCTAGAGCAATCCAAGCACGACCCAGTCCTGCTAGAGCAATCCAAGCACGAACCCCCATCCTGCTAGAGCAATCCGAGCACGACCCCGTCCTGCTAGAGCAATGCAAGCACGACCCCGTCCTGCTAGAGCAATCCAAGCACGACCCCGTCCTGCTAGAGCAATCCAAGCACGAACCCCATCCTGCTAGAGCAATCCGAGCACGACCCCGTCCTGCTAGAGCAATCCAAGCACGACCCCGTCCCGCTAGAGCAATCCAAGCACGACCCCGTCCCGCTAGAGCAATCCAAGCACGATCCCATCCTGCTAGAGAAATCCATAGCATTAGATTTACCGATATCCTGCTAGAGAAATCCATAGCATTAGATTTACCGATATCCTGCTAGTGAAACCCCAGCATTCCCGGTGGCTATGATGAGTGTGGCCCTATTGTAGACTATTTGAAACATTGCCCGGTATCTGAGCCACCCTTCGAACCTTTCTTTCCTGACCCCTGGAACGAACCCCAGCAACGACTGAGCAGATCCTGGTAATAAGTGATAAAACGACACGACATACCCCGAAGTACATCACATAATTTTGGCGCCCGAACAGGGACCCTAAACGTTTAGGGACGAACGAAATTGACAAAAGAACGAAAAGAAAAATGGGAAACGAAAAGGACTCATCTGAGACGACCAAGAGCTCCAAAGACGAGGAGTTTCCACCTTTACCTCCACTTCATTTAACGACATCGACTTCAACTACGATGAGCACGACTACATTAACATCAGGATTACCAAGCACGATATCAAATCCTAGAAGCCAATCTGAGAAAATAATCCAACCACCCGATGAACGAGTTGGATGGGTCTACAACCTCAGTAAAATTGCACTGCAAGAAGAATGCGAGAGCAGACGACTTGATACATCGGGAACTGCGAAGGAGCTGCGAAAACGACTAGTTGACTACCTGCGCACTCCGACAGCCACCCCAGACGCTTGCTCTGAAGATGAAGAGAAGGAAGATCAACGACTAGACGACGACAACTCACTGACTGGTGCAATCAGGAAGCAAAGCCAAGCCATTTATGATACAGCATCTAGAAGAACTCCACCCAATTTACTACACAATTTTATAGAAATCTTAGGGCTCCCACCTCAAGTGGATTTGGCTACATTAAGACGGAGGCTGGTTGATCTGACCATGCTGGAAAGAAAAGAAATTGCCCAAGTGCCAAGTCAAACTCAACGGCAAAGTGACAGGGACGCCGAAAACTGGACTTTGCGAGAGGAAACGCTACCGAAACGCAATATGGCCGAGAGTCTGCGTACCAGCACACATTTTCATGGACATAATGACAGATTCCGTGAGGAGGATCTGACAACCCCAGCCATCTGCAACCTCGTACGAAAATGGAATCTGAAGTTCGATGGTAGAAATGATCCCATCTCTTTTTTGGAGAGATTACATGAACTGATCGAGTCTTATGACGTCCCCCCGAATCGAATTCTGCGATCGCTGCCAGAAATTTTTAAAGGCAATGCTCTTTTGTGGTGGAGAAATAATAGGGACTTATGGAGATCTTATGAAGATTTTCGCTCAGATTTCGAACAACAGTTTCTGCCACCCGGGTATTACCGGAATCTCGACAAAGAAATTCAAGAGAGAACTCAGGGTGAAAGAGAAACCTGCCGAGAGTTTGTGGTTGCAATCTCTACACTAATTCGTAGGCGTGGAGGATTCAATAATGAAAGTAGATTGAACCGGATCTACAGCAATTTAAAACCAGACTACAAATTCTACATCAGACGTCACGAAATCCACAGCCTATCTGATCTCATCAAAAAGGCAGAAGAGTACGAAGCTGTGTTGAGAGACAGAACGATCTATCGCCCACCACCCCCTCCAGCACAAGTGCTGACCCCAGAAACTGCCTATCAAGGAAAAGGAAGACGCCGCTCTGACTGGAATGAGCCTATCTACTTGGACGAGATGTATCAGCCTTTTTCTACGTATGAAGATCCACAACCTACCTGGAAACCTAAATATCGAAACCCACCCGAATCACAAAAACACAGTGACAGAGACTTCCTCAAAGCCAGGCAGAGCCTACAAGATGACCGAAATACCCGAGTATACTCTGGACCTACATTTAACGCTCCGAGACGTTTCAATAGAGATACTAGTGAGACAAGGTCAGCTGGAGAGAATCGTAATTTCCGAGCATATCCCACAACCCCTGCGGAGCCACCAAGGAAGTTCGAGCGAAATCTCCAAAAGGCTACTACACCCCCAGAGAATTACCAAAACACCAGAGGACATAGTGGAAACCCTGTCTACCCAGCCCGACTCTTTGAGAGACCTGCACCCGAAATCCATCCTACACCTGGAGAAAGTAAAACCCCCAGAGTGCACTTTGAAAATAATACTCCGAATACGAATAATTCCAAAATTGGGACCCATGGAATATACGTTTGTTGGAATTGCGATCAAGAAGGACATATGTTCAAAGATTGTAAACACCCTCGCCGAATCAGATGTTTCAACTGTAAAACTGAAGGACAATTCACCACCACTTGCCCATGCCGTTCGGGAAACGCCAGAATGACCCTGAGGGAGGGAAGTCGTCAGGGCCATTAAACCAACAAGCTTCCCAGAATTGGATCAAATGGCTACACACTGTAGCAAATTTCCATGTAAACACCCTTCCAACCAAGGCCAGAATAGATGAGAGAATTTATATCCAAGTCGATATTCTTGGCAGAAAATTTCCAGCACTAGTTGACACTGGGGCGATGCTATCTTTTATATCAGATGATGTTGCTGATCACCTTACAAGTCAAGGATTTTACTCTATTCAGTCCAAGGTAGTGATATGTCTCGCTGATAGCCGCAAAGTTGAATCAAATGAAAAATTTATTTTCCCTGGACAGATAGACAACTACGAGATCGAAGTAGAAGCAGTCTACTTGCACGGGCTAACATCGCCGATAATTCTCGGCATAGACTACATCAAGAAATTAAGGCTGGTTCAAATAAACCTTCCCCGAGCCATCAATGATCAAGGTGATTGCCTAAAGAGAGTAGAATTATCCGCCTTAGATAATCTCACCGTAGACCAGCAGAAGAAACTTGATGACTTCTTAGCCTACGAGCTTCCCTTATTTGAAACCACCGCCGCTCGAACAACCATTGTAAGCCACAAAATACATTTGAAGTCTGCTGACCCAATCAAACAAAGGTATTATCCTCGCAACCCTGCTATGCAGGAGATAATGAGAAACGAGGTGGCAGATATGCTTAAGGACGATATAATTGAACCTTCATCAAGCCCCTGGAGTTCCCCAGTGGTCCTCATTAAAAAACCATCAGGCAAATATCGATTTTGCATCGACTTTCGCAGGGTCAATGAGGCCAGTATAAAAGACGCCTATCCTCTGCCCTATATAAGTGGGGTGCTCGACAAGCTTCGCGAAGCGAACTTTATCACCACTCTGGATTTAAAAAACGGGTACTGGCAAATACCCATGGATCCAGAAAGCAGGCCCGTAACAGCCTTTACTGTGCCAGGACTTGGTTTATACCAATTTAAGGTTATGCCTTTTGGGCTCCATTCCGCCCCGGCTACTTTTCAAAGACTTTTGGACACTATTATTGGCCCAGACTTAGAACCAAAAGCATTTGCTTATCTGGACGACATCATTATACTTGGTAAAACATTTGAGGAACACTTAGATTTGTTAAAGGAGGTATTCAATCGACTACGGACTGCTGGGTTAAAACTTAATCCCGATAAGTGCCAGTTCGTCAGAACGGAACTTCGCTATCTGGGTCATATTGTCAACAAAGATGGAATCCATACTGACCCGGACAAGGTAAAATGTATGAAAGAGTTTCCAATACCCAACAATGTAAAACGTCTTAGGAGTTTCCTAGGCTTGGCATCCTGGTACAGGCGGTTTATTAAAGATTTTGCAAAGATTAGCGCTCCTCTGACAGTGCTCTTAAAGAAGAATGCCAAATGGGATTGGACCAACGAACAGCAACACTCCTTTGAGACCTTAAAAACTAAACTTGGTTCAGCCCCGGTTCTAGCCTGCCCAGATTTCTCCCAGGAATTTACGCTCCAAGTAGATGCATCTCATTGCGGCCTCGGTGCAGCATTGACTCAATGCCAAGAAGGAAAAGAGGTAGCGATCGCTTTTGCCAGCCGACTCTTAAGTGCCCAGGAACAAAAATTCAGTACCACAGAAAAGGAATGCTTGGCCTTACTATTTGGTGTGAAGACCTTCAGACCATACCTAGAAGGGTATCATTTTAAGGCTATAACCGACCACCAGTCCCTTAGATGGCTGCTTGCTATTAAGGAACCGTCCGGACGCCTAGGACGTTGGGTATTAGAACTTCAACAGTACGATTTTGAAGTGTGTTACCGAAAAGGGGTTAACAACGGCTTAGCCGATGCTCTCTCTCGCATTCCCGAGTCCCAGACGGAACAATTGGAATGTTTAACAACAGTAGAACAATCAGAAGAAGAGTCGAGTCAAGAAGCAGCAAGTGGGGATCAATGGATTGACAAAATGGTAAAGGCGGTCACGCAAAATCCTAAAGAGTTTGTAAATTACACCCTGTTCGAAGGAAAGCTTTATCGAAGACCGTTTGGACAACGAACTAAGTCTGGACCACTGACAACGACCTGGTTACTTTGTGTACCTAAAACTGAACGTGACCAGGTGCTAAAGGAAAACCACGATGCCCCAACGGCCGGCCATTTAGGGATACACAAAACTTTGAATCGAATAAGAAGACTTTACTATTGGCCTGGCTGGAAAAATGATGTCATTCATCACGTTAGAACGTGCGAAAGCTGCCAAAGGCAGAAACCAGAGCAAAGGAAGCAAATGGGTCAAATGAAATTCAGGGCTCCCCAAGGCCCATGGACTAATGTAGTAGCTGACATCATGGGACCATTTCCGAGATCCACTAAAGGCTTCAGATACGTCTTCGTAATCCAAGACACTTTCACCAAGTGGGTTGAGATAACACCTTTGAGATCTGCAACCGCTAAAGACATAAGGGATAAATTTAGAGAGCTGATCCTTTTTCGATACGGTGCCCCATCTTCAATACTGACGGATAATGGCACACAGTTCACCTCAAAGCTGTTTGCAGAATTGTCAACCGAATGGAAAATTAAACACGTATTGACCGCCCCGTATTCTCCTCAATCAAACCCCACCGAGAGAAGCAACCGGGTGCTGAAGACCATGATTAGGCAGTACATCGATTCCAATCATAGGCATTGGGATAGATACTTAAAAGAATTCAGGTTGGCAATAAATACAGCCGTACACGAGTCGACAGGTTACACGCCAGCCTTCCTTAATTTTGGAAAAGAATTCCGACTCCCCGAGGCCCTTCATGAAGGCCTTGAAGTAGACCTAGGAGACAATCTTACAGTACCAGACCGTATTGAACTTCTGAGAACCATACGAGACAACGTGAAGCGAAACCTCTCCAAAGCCTATCAACGTCAATCTAAGTACTATAACCTGCGAAGACGACCAAATACATTCAAGGAGGGACAACAAGTGTTATGCAGGAGGCATGAACTCTCAGATGCTGCAAGAGGATTCGCCGCCAAATTGGCCCCAAAATTTGACGGACCCTACACAATTGTGCACCCTGAAGGAGCGAATATATTCGAACTCCTAAATGACAAAGGAGAAACGAAGAGAGCCCACGTCAAAGACCTCAAACCCCTCTTAGTCTAACCCCGAACCTTCTTTTCCTATCTTTTTCACTACAGGATATTATTCTAAGTCTATATTTTATGCATGTTGCCTGTTTGTTGTATGTTTTGCTTACCTTGGTTTTCGCTTTCAGAAACGATGGAGCTGTTAACCAAAGAAGATTTTGACACGCTTAAACCAAACCATTGCCTCAATGATAAAGTGGTAAACTGTTTTATGAAGCTACTGGAAACGCAGTCGAAACATCGTTCGAAAAAGGTGATGGCCTTCCCAAGTTTCTTTTTTGAAAGGTGGGACAGAGAGGGACAAGGATACGATGGTGTGAAGAAGTGGGTAAAGGAGGATCCTTTTGCAAAAGACTTTGTGCTTTTCCCCATTTTTATCAAACCAGAAGGTGCCTCTATCACATCCCACGAGGCCAGTACTACCACCAAAACTCAACCGAAGACCAAAGTGGGACATTGGGCTCTCATAGTTGTCCGCCCAAAGAAAAAGGACGCCGTGGCATTAGACAGCCTTGGACGAGAACACAACTTTCGACTGGGCCAAGTAAAAGAGTTCTTCGAGCAAGAGTCTCTAAAAAGGAAAAAGAAAGTGCTCCCAAGATGGAATCTTTTAAACACCCTAAAGACTTGTCCACAACAAAGCAATGTTTATGACTGTGGGGTCTATATATGTTTATTTGCAGAATACCTCACGCAGGGCAAAACTCTACAATCGCTGAGGGAGAAAACCTCAGAAGAAATACGACAGCACGTGGTCCGAAAACTAAAATGGTCCTCCAACCCGCGGGGCCCAGCGAAACAGCCTCACAAATCTCCACGGGTAATTGTAAATAGATTAAAATCACCCCTAAGACGGAGGCATTCTCCAAAGAAAATTCGACCAATTGGTAAAAATCCTCCTTCAGCCACCATCACTCGCCCCGAAGAGGAGACCAACCAAGTTCCGTCACTAGTTCACTCCTCGGCTCTACCAAGCCAACCCTCCCCCATGATGTATAGTAACCGTGAGGGATATTACACACAGTCAGGTCAGAAACAAGAAGTAGTATCGGCTGCAGACTTCTTGCAAGTAATTCTCCGGAGTCCAGCTCACTCTGCGGCAGCCGATCCCCTGTTGGAGGAATTAAATGAATTTATTGAAGCTATGCCAAATGCAGTGAGCCCCTTTCCCCATTCACCACGCAAGCTCCAAACGCCTGACTTAGAGTCAACATTGAAGGAAATGAAGCTGCAATCTCCTCAGGCAGAAAGTATGGAAGACGGAGGGGCAGGAGAAAATGTTATGGCACCCACCGTCAAGGAATTCCCAACACCAGCCCCTGCCGAACCGATGGAGACAAGTATTCCAGCTCCAGTTAGTGGTGTCCTCGGAAGCCCTAAACAAAGGGAATCAATGCCACCGCCCAGAGGGTTTCCTCCTACAAAAATGCAACCCCCAAAACGCAAGCGAGGACACACCCAACGACAACGAGTAATCCTACCAGATGGCTCTTTTGTGCGCATGAACAAAAGAAAGGTGGAAAACTTTGCCCACTATTTCCCGGATGTAGATATATCGAGTTTGGCAAAAAGAAAGAAAACATCCGAGGAGCAGTAACGAAAAAGAGAATAAACCCAAAGACGACATGTTAGTTTTAAGGAAGATTTATTTGAAATGTTTCTGTGATTTATAGTTTTCTAGTCGAGAAAGAGCTTTTTTATTTTGTTATACTTTGTTAAGGAGAATTTTTGTTTTAGAAACGATAATTTTAAGTCAAGTATTAAATAGATGACCAGTTGTTCCTTTTTATATTTGAATTTAGGTTAAGTTTCAAAAAAAAAAAAAAAGGAAAAAGAAAAAAATTGAAAAAAAAGTTAAAAAAAAATGAAACTAAATGAGACTGATTTTTATATTTGTTCATTTATTCGAACGAGTTATTGTTATTTTGTTAGTAAGAGAGAATTGTTTTGTTTTGTTTTATTGTAATAAAGTTTTTTATTTTCTTTTTACACAGCAATTGTGTTCTTTTTTTCCTTGTTTTCTTTTTGCCTCCCGAAGTGGGAAGGGGGCTGTAACGTACCCCATTCACCCCTGTACCCGATTTACCTTCCCGACCTACCTACGAGTTTCACTTACCTTTCCCTGATACCTTTCCACCACCGGCGTCGCCTCCAAACCCTCAGCGTCGTCCGGTATCCCTCCCGAAAGTTTCCGCGACCGAATCCAGAAGTCCGCTTCAGGAACCCGTTACCTCACCTTCCCCTGATACCTTTCCACCACCGGCGTCGCCCCCAAACCCTCAGCGTCGTCCGGTATCCCTCCCGAAAGTTTCCGCGACCGAATCCAGAAGTCCGCTTCAGGAACCCGTTACCTCACCTTCCCCTGATACCTTTCCACCACCGGCGTCGCCCCCAAACCCTCAGCGTCGTCCGGTATCCCTCCCGAAAGTTTCCGCGACCGAATCCAGAAGTCCGCTTCAGGAACCCGTTACCTACCCTTCCCCTGATACCTTTCCAACCCCGGCGTCGTCTCTAACACGCCTACGTCCCCTGTAAAAGGTCCCGATGTCCAAAAACACGTTCCGCATCCTTTACCAGTCCTACCGTAATTACCTATACCACTCCCAGCCCCGGCGTCGCGGTTTAGGCCGCTGCGTCGCACCCGCTTCATTGTTCAACATTCCCGACGCCAGAAACCATCACCCGAAACCCCAAGAGTCACTTACCTACCACGGCGTCGCCGATTCCAGGGCGGCGTCGCTCATAAAGCTTCCCCGAACACTCACGACGCCTTCCTGTACCAACCTGAAACTTTCCCCAACCTAAGCACACCTCCAAAAACCCAACGACCCAAAAAGTTCTCCAAACCACCCGCCACAGAGCCCAGCGTCGCCCACGAGGACAGGTACAGACAGGCCGGGTTGAGGAGAAGAGCGACGACGCTACCTAACCTCCAAACCGGTAAGTATTTCCACAGCCCCTTTGCAACGATGCAGAAACCAGGAGCGATGTGGCCTCGATGACGGCTGGAATACAACTGACGACCAACTGGCCTACTGCGCATGCGCGACCTGGAGCGCATAAATACGGAGCCCCTACCAGGCTACAAATCAGTCTAGCTGGAGCAGCCGAACTGGACACATCGACCAGAGCGACTCACGAACTGGTAAGTATCCGACGATTAGCCCATCCTGCTAGAGTAATCCATAGCACGATCCCGTCCTGCTAGAGCAATCCAAGCACGACCCCCGTCCCGCTAGAGAGATCCAAGCACGACCCCCGTCCCGCTAGAGCAATCCAAGCACGACCCCGTCCTGCTAGAGAGATCCAAGCACGACCCCGTCCTGCTAGAGAGATCCAAGCACGACCCCCGTCCCGCTAGAGAAATCCAAGCACGACCCCCGTCCTGCTAGAGAAATCCATAGCACGACCCCGTCCTGCTAGAGCAATCCAAGCACGACCCAGTCCTGCTAGAGAAATCCAAGCACGACCCAGTCCTGCTAGAGAAATCCAAGCACGACCCAGTCCTGCTAGAGCAATCCAAGCACGACCCCCGTCCTGCTAGAGAAATCCGAGCACGACCCAGTCCTGCTAGAGCAATCCAAGCACGACCCCCGTCCTGCTAGAGAAATCCATAGCACGATCCCGTCCTGCTAGAGCAATCCGAGCACGATCCCGTCCTGCTAGAGCAATCCGAGCACGACCCCGTCCTGCTAGAGCAATCCGAGCACGACCCCGTCCTGCTAGAGAAATCCAAGCACGACCCAGTCCTGCTAGAGAAATCCAAGCACGACCCAGTCCTGCTAGAGAAATCCATAGCACGACCCCGTCCTGCTAGAGCAATCCAAGCACGACCCAGTCCTGCTAGAGCAATCCAAGCACGACCCCCGTCCTGCTAGAGAAATCCATAGCACGATCCCGTCCTGCTAGAGCAATCCGAGCACGACCCCGTCCTGCTAGAGAAATCCGAGCACGACCCAGTCCTGCTAGAGAAATCCCAGCACGACCCCGTCCTGCTAGAGCAATCCAAGCACGACCCCGTCCTGCTAGAGCAATCCAAGCACGACCCCGTCCTGCTAGAGCAATCCGAGCACGACCCCGTCCTGCTAGAGCAATCCGAGCACGACCCCGTCCTGCTAGAGCAATCCCAGCACGACCCAGTCCTGCTAGAGCAATCCAAGCACGACCCAGTCCTGCTAGAGCAATCCAAGCACGAACCCCCATCCTGCTAGAGCAATCCGAGCACGACCCCGTCCTGCTAGAGCAATGCAAGCACGACCCCGTCCTGCTAGAGCAATCCAAGCACGACCCCGTCCTGCTAGAGCAATCCAAGCACGAACCCCATCCTGCTAGAGCAATCCGAGCACGACCCCGTCCTGCTAGAGCAATCCAAGCACGACCCCGTCCCGCTAGAGCAATCCAAGCACGACCCCGTCCCGCTAGAGCAATCCAAGCACGATCCCATCCTGCTAGAGAAATCCATAGCATTAGATTTACCGATATCCTGCTAGAGAAATCCATAGCATTAGATTTACCGATATCCTGCTAGTGAAACCCCAGCATTCCCGGTGGCTATGATGAGTGTGGCCCTATTGTAGACTATTTGAAACATTGCCCGGTATCTGAGCCACCCTTCGAACCTTTCTTTCCTGACCCCTGGAACGAACCCCAGCAACGACTGAGCAGATCCTGGTAATAAGTGATAAAACGACACGACATACCCCGAAGTACATCACATTGTTATAAGACGTATCTTTTATTTTTAAAATGAATAAATATTTAAAATGCAACTCTCATTGGGAAGAAGGATTTACTGCAGTATAAAGAGCTTGGCACCAGGCCAAAGTACTTTTTATTATCTTTTATTGGAAATTCGCTTTGTCTGCAGGATTTTCTGCAGTGGTACTTGAGGTGTGTAAATTTGTTTAATTGTGTTCCTACGGATGACGTGACGGTGCAATGAATAGTGAATTCGTCAGTCAACCTGTTACTTAGTTGTATTAGGTTGATTGCCTTAAGACGAATATAAACAGTAATAGCAATCTTTAAACTAATTACTATACACATTCAATTTATGATGGGTTTAATCACAGTGTATAAGATGATTGTGAGGTTTAGGTACACGACCAATTTCACAAGGGATTTGGGCAAGATTGTATTTGGTCTCAGAAGCCGCAAATAGGTGTCATATCTACAATTGTAGCGATTCACTCATTAACAGACCTAATTCAGAAAATACCAAAACTAATTTCAAGTGATGATTCATTCCGACTCCTTTCCCTGATACCTTTCCACCACCGGCGTCGCCTCCAAACCCTCAGCGTCGTCCGGTATCCCTCCCGAAAGTTTCCGCGACCGAATCCAGAAGTCCGCTTCAGGAACCCGTTACCTCACCTTCCCCTGATACCTTTCCACCACCGGCGTCGCCCCCAAACCCTCAGCGTCGTCCGGTATCCCTCCCGAAAGTTTCCGCGACCGAATCCAGAAGTCCGCTTCAGGAACCCGTTACCTCACCTTCCCCTGATACCTTTCCACCACCGGCGTCGCCCCCAAACCCTCAGCGTCGTCCGGTATCCCTCCCGAAAGTTTCCGCGACCGAATCCAGAAGTCCGCTTCAGGAACCCGTTACCTACCCTTCCCCTGATACCTTTCCAACCCCGGCGTCGTCTCTAACACGCCTACGTCCCCTGTAAAAGGTCCCGATGTCCAAAAACACGTTCCGCATCCTTTACCAGTCCTACCGTAATTACCTATACCACTCCCAGCCCCGGCGTCGCGGTTTAGGCCGCTGCGTCGCACCCGCTTCATTGTTCAACATTCCCGACGCCAGAAACCATCACCCGAAACCCCAAGAGTCACTTACCTACCACGGCGTCGCCGATTCCAGGGCGGCGTCGCTCATAAAGCTTCCCCGAACACTCACGACGCCTTCCTGTACCAACCTGAAACTTTCCCCAACCTAAGCACACCTCCAAAAACCCAACGACCCAAAAAGTTCTCCAAACCACCCGCCACAGAGCCCAGCGTCGCCCACGAGGACAGGTACAGACAGGCCGGGTTGAGGAGAAGAGCGACGACGCTACCTAACCTCCAAACCGGTAAGTATTTCCACAGCCCCTTTGCAACGATGCAGAAACCAGGAGCGATGTGGCCTCGATGACGGCTGGAATACAACTGACGACCAACTGGCCTACTGCGCATGCGCGACCTGGAGCGCATAAATACGGAGCCCCTACCAGGCTACAAATCAGTCTAGCTGGAGCAGCCGAACTGGACACATCGACCAGAGCGACTCACGAACTGGTAAGTATCCGACGATTAGCCCATCCTGCTAGAGTAATCCATAGCACGATCCCGTCCTGCTAGAGCAATCCAAGCACGACCCCCGTCCCGCTAGAGAGATCCAAGCACGACCCCCGTCCCGCTAGAGCAATCCAAGCACGACCCCGTCCTGCTAGAGAGATCCAAGCACGACCCCGTCCTGCTAGAGAGATCCAAGCACGACCCCCGTCCCGCTAGAGAAATCCAAGCACGACCCCCGTCCTGCTAGAGAAATCCATAGCACGACCCCGTCCTGCTAGAGCAATCCAAGCACGACCCAGTCCTGCTAGAGAAATCCAAGCACGACCCAGTCCTGCTAGAGAAATCCAAGCACGACCCAGTCCTGCTAGAGCAATCCAAGCACGACCCCCGTCCTGCTAGAGAAATCCGAGCACGACCCAGTCCTGCTAGAGCAATCCAAGCACGACCCCCGTCCTGCTAGAGAAATCCATAGCACGATCCCGTCCTGCTAGAGCAATCCGAGCACGATCCCGTCCTGCTAGAGCAATCCGAGCACGACCCCGTCCTGCTAGAGCAATCCGAGCACGACCCCGTCCTGCTAGAGAAATCCAAGCACGACCCAGTCCTGCTAGAGAAATCCAAGCACGACCCAGTCCTGCTAGAGAAATCCATAGCACGACCCCGTCCTGCTAGAGCAATCCAAGCACGACCCAGTCCTGCTAGAGCAATCCAAGCACGACCCCCGTCCTGCTAGAGAAATCCATAGCACGATCCCGTCCTGCTAGAGCAATCCGAGCACGACCCCGTCCTGCTAGAGAAATCCGAGCACGACCCAGTCCTGCTAGAGAAATCCCAGCACGACCCCGTCCTGCTAGAGCAATCCAAGCACGACCCCGTCCTGCTAGAGCAATCCAAGCACGACCCCGTCCTGCTAGAGCAATCCGAGCACGACCCCGTCCTGCTAGAGCAATCCGAGCACGACCCCGTCCTGCTAGAGCAATCCCAGCACGACCCAGTCCTGCTAGAGCAATCCAAGCACGACCCAGTCCTGCTAGAGCAATCCAAGCACGAACCCCCATCCTGCTAGAGCAATCCGAGCACGACCCCGTCCTGCTAGAGCAATGCAAGCACGACCCCGTCCTGCTAGAGCAATCCAAGCACGACCCCGTCCTGCTAGAGCAATCCAAGCACGAACCCCATCCTGCTAGAGCAATCCGAGCACGACCCCGTCCTGCTAGAGCAATCCAAGCACGACCCCGTCCCGCTAGAGCAATCCAAGCACGACCCCGTCCCGCTAGAGCAATCCAAGCACGATCCCATCCTGCTAGAGAAATCCATAGCATTAGATTTACCGATATCCTGCTAGAGAAATCCATAGCATTAGATTTACCGATATCCTGCTAGTGAAACCCCAGCATTCCCGGTGGCTATGATGAGTGTGGCCCTATTGTAGACTATTTGAAACATTGCCCGGTATCTGAGCCACCCTTCGAACCTTTCTTTCCTGACCCCTGGAACGAACCCCAGCAACGACTGAGCAGATCCTGGTAATAAGTGATAAAACGACACGACATACCCCGAAGTACATCACATTGTTATAAGACGTATCTTTTATTTTTAAAATGAATAAATATTTAAAATGCAACTCTCATTGGGAAGAAGGATTTACTGCAGTATAAAGAGCTTGGCACCAGGCCAAAGTACTTTTTATTATCTTTTATTGGAAATTCGCTTTGTCTGCAGGATTTTCTGCAGTGGTACTTGAGGTGTGTAAATTTGTTTAATTGTGTTCCTACGGATGACGTGACGGTGCAATGAATAGTGAATTCGTCAGTCAACCTGTTACTTAGTTGTATTAGGTTGATTGCCTTAAGACGAATATAAACAGTAATAGCAATCTTTAAACTAATTACTATACACATTCAATTTATGATGGGTTTAATCACAGTGTATAAGATGATTGTGAGGTTTAGGTACACGACCAATTTCACAAGGGATTTGGGCAAGATTGTATTTGGTCTCAGAAGCCGCAAATAGGTGTCATATCTACAATTGTAGCGATTCACTCATTAACAGACCTAATTCAGAAAATACCAAAACTAATTTCAAGTGATGATTCATTCCGACTCATATTTATTTCTACTAGATAAGCCGTTTCTCGAAATCGAGCAAAACTGCAACTTGTAATAGAAGATTAAAGAACAAAAACATAAACAGCAAGACCTCAATCAAAGAGTTACTCTAAAGTATTTTCCGTGGCTGATTATAGAAATATGAAAAAATATGTTGTAAAAATTATAAGAGTAATCTACAATATTTAAATATAGATTTGCTCTCATACTGCTTTGGTTATCTCTTAGGGCAGGTGCCCTTTATGCGAACGTAGATCGTAGATGTCAACCACACACTGAAAAGTGAGCTTTTTAGACCTAATGTATCAAAGCCTAATCCCTGTCTTGACGCCAACCAGAACGACACCTAATATATTTTTAGCATTGTTAAATTATTTATACGATATGTTCTGCTTTAAGAGTGTTAAAATTAGGGGTCGCTACCAAAGTCTCTGGTTGGGAACATACGAGGGCAAGGAAGCGGATCCAAACGACGTATCTAGAACGGATTCGCGTTTAACATTATTATTTTTTGAACTAAAAAACTACGATTTATTTGTCCAGGTGGTGCTCTGTTTTTAGCTTTAAAAATAGCTGCGACATGTATACAGGTAGCATAATTGTAGCAAGGGAAGTCATTTCTTTTGTCTCTTACTATGCACATGAGAATCTTAATCGGAGCTCTCGTCCCTACGAATTTCTGACACAGTCTTAAAAGATTTGGCAAATGGGTTGGCATTTTGACCCTATTTCACACATATTATTTTTTCATTTCATTTATTGTCTGAATTGTGTTTCATGCGCTGTTGGGATCCATTGCTAATGTCGTACTTATACAACTGTGTCTGTGCGTGTTAAGGATCATGACCTTTTTGACGAATTAGATTACCTACTTGGTGGTAAAACGTGTCATGAATCTTGAAATTGTAGATCTCCTGTGTGATCCTCTCATCTAAATCAATTCAACTATTAAAAACAATTTGTTGTCAAGTCTTGCTAGGAAACTCTTTATTTATGAACCAGACAGATGTTAACAGATGTTTAAATCAAAAATATAAATTCAGACTTTGCTCTGGAAGTATAAATCAAATCAAATCAAATCAAATTAGCATTTATTCCGCCAAAATATTTACAAATTACAAATCATGTTAGTATCATACAGAAATGTTTACAATATTGTTTGGTATTTTAATAATATAAAATTTAATATAAACATAAACATATAAAAAAGCTTTTTAAATTAGCGAAATATCTTCCACAAAGAAGGAATACCTCTGTGTGTGGAAGAGAGTCGTATTGTATATATTTATAAATTTTTTAAGCTAAGTGATGAAGAAAAAAAAAGTTATTTTAGAAAAAAAAATGATTTTGGAATAATAGATACGCTGGAGGACTTAATGGTAAGTGAGTGTAATACTATATTAAACAATTAGTGAACCCTTCCCCCCTCCCAACGCCCAATCACCCTCCCCCCAAAGATAACCTATCTACTTCCCAATACACACACACATACAAGCTCACACACGCAATCACACACACACTCACACACACCACCACACACTGATACACTCAGCTGTCCTCGTCCCAACACCAACAAGCGGCTGGTAGCCCTAGGGTACTAGGGCCGTCAATGCTCTGTCCCTGTGGCACAGAATCGAGAACTGCACACACACACACACACACACACACACACACACACGCTCACAAAGACGCGCGCGACGTTTACGCTGACATTCAATCGTTCTTTCACCTTATCAGCTGATGTGAGTTTAGTTGTCTGTCTGTAAGTTGGTCATTGTCTGTAGGTTGAGATCATTACATTTTGAGCAGCTGATCTCTCCATACTTTGTAGCCATAATGTAATTTGTTTTTTGTATTTAACTAGTGATCCAAAATAGTTTTCCCGTAAGTTGTGAGGCAGATTGTTGTAGATAGTGTGAGCAACATAGTAACAATTCGTCGTAGAGTAAGTTCTATTTAGTCTCGGTAAGCAAATTCCTCCACCTAGTGCATGTCTGGTTCTGTATTCGTGTGCTACTCTTTCAAAAATGTCATTAAAGTGTTTGAATATGTAAATAGTCATGGTTCGGATGAACAACTGTCTGATGTCGAGAACGTTCATTTCATTGAAGAGAGCATCCGAAGGGTAGCGCCGACACCTGCCTAAGGCTGCTTTAATTATAGCTTTTTGGGTGGTTAATAATGGCTTTAAAATATAACTATATGCACAGCCCCAGGCTATTATTCCTCCGTCAAGCAAAGACTGCACGTAAGAAAAATATGCAATTCTGATTTCCTCAAATTCCAAAACCTGTCTTAACTGATTAAAAGCATATATATATTTTCTTAGTTTATTGTTTAGATATGATACGTGATCTGCCCATGAAAGTTTATAATCAATAATTACGCCAAGGTATTTATATTTTTGCACTCTATCTATCACTGGACAGTCACAAGCCGGATCAAAATTTGGACAAGAATGAATTTTTAACTCATTGACGAGTGTGTCACCACGATGACTAAAAGTGATTGGCATGAATTTGGTTTTATCTACATTAAGTGTCAAAACATTTTGATCAAACCATTTTTTTATTTTTGAAATACCTCTTTCGGCGAGGTTGAAAACAGTCTCCCAATCTTTACCTTCGAACAATACTAAAGTGTCATCTGCAAAGAGGTAGAACTTCCCTTCAATGTTGATTTTCACTAGATTATTTATGTATATTAAAAATAATAAAGGACCAAGGGTACTTCCTTGAACCACACCATAGTCCACTTCAGCTAAATTGCTCTGAACTCCGTTTATGACAACGAATTGCTTTCTTTCAGAAAAATACGATTCAAACCAGTTCAATGAAATGTTTTTAATCCCAACTAACTCCAGTTTTTTTAAAAGTATTGATCTGTCAACAGAGTCGAATGCTTTTGCTAAATCGAAAAATACTAGTACAACTTTATTACCTTTATTAACTGCTAAATTGATATCTTTGTTAACTTCAAACAAAGCGTCAGAAATATTTTTTGATTTCCTGAATCCAAATTGACGTGATGTTAAAATATTGTAATTATTTAAATAATTAGTTAACTGGTCTTTAATGATTTTTTCCAATACCTTGGTTAACACACTCAGCAAGGAGTGTGTTAACCAAGGTATTGGAAAAAATCATTAAAGATCCTGTATAAGTCCTGCAGTCTGTGGTCAAACCTTAAAATATTTCAAACTACGTCCATATGTTTAGTTGTAAATAAAGGGAACTGAGTTTGATCTCAACAGATTATTATTGTGAAAATAAAACTGCTTGGGTATTAATATATAGATATTCATTGGTTCACCACATTTATTGGCTAAATGCTTAATGCATTAATTAATTATTACTAACTGTGTAAATAAAATACCTTACTTCATTTGGTATAATTATTGTAATGTGCGAAAATACCATATTTGAGTAGAATACACATCCAGACCCTCCAGACTGAATAAGGCCAGAAAGACTACGACATGGAAGTCTAACAACACACACACATATTATTTGACAAAAAGTAGATTAAGCATAAACTTGTTTTATTATTACGTACATTACATCTTAGTGATATAATATAATTATGTATGTGTTTATTTGATGTTATTTAACGAACTACAATAACTGAATATTACACGTCGTTGTAAAGGAAATTGTATTGTAGTATAGCTCAGGAATATTTATTACCAAGGTAGGGAATTTGGACACTGACCTTGAAGGTAATGTAGATTAGCTTTTTTGTGAGTCATTTAAAATGGCAAAAGAGAATTACAAACATGAATCAATGGTATCTTCCAGTCTTAAATTATTCAAATTTGTGTTAATGTAATTTTTGCATGTAAAAGGATACATGTAATAAATAGTATAATAGTATATATTAGCTATATTTTATGTATTTAATTGGTTTTTTTGGAAACATCTACTGGATTTCTACTTGGTAATTTTAGAAAAGATAAATTAAATTGTAACAATTTCCTTTGAGTGTGTATATTTGAAGACGGTGGTTGGGCCTTGTTTATTGCAAATCCATTGAAAAGTAATCCCCAATGGTTATAATAAAACATATATCTATTTTCTAAATGGCATATTATGAAAAGTGAAAACTTATTTAGTATGGTTAAACATAAAACGTTATATACTTTAGGCTACATAGCTAAAATGTGTTGTGATAATTACTTTTAATTCAAGGCATGCTGTTATGTATATACATTATTACCAGTCTTACATTATTCTTACATTATTACTTGGCAAATAATTAATAAAACATTTCTCCGAGGTAAAAACCACTGAAACCATTAGACTATTGAAAATGAATCGCAGCGTTGCACTGGGTTGCGGCTTTTGGTGAGAACCTTTTCATAAATGTGTTGCTATTCATGAGATGTTTTTACTTCTGTTATTATACAACACCGTTCCCATCACTTTTATTTAAACGAATGTCGCTTCCATAGAAAATGCCTGTAAACACTATTTACCTACCCCATGAGAAAATCTGTATTTAATAAGAGGCTATAATACACATGTCTATAAAAGAGAAAATTGGAATTTTGTATTCCATTCCCCTTGTTAACCATCTCGTTTGAAATACTACTTTGTCCTTGCACTTTTGAGCGAGAGTTTGATTAGACGGCAAGCACTCTCGGTAATGTTATTGTTGTATTTTATCGCCTGTCTGGGGACAGTATTTGCTTGAGCCGCCTCAGTCGCGCCGACGTTATGGACCGGAACTAAACACCAGACCTCCCAAGCTTTAGTGGGTTGCAGGTTTGGAGCATTACAGCCCAAGAGCAACTTTATTCAGTAAACACTGATGATAGTAAATCTTTGTATACTTAATAAGACAAGTAAGATAATGAAAAAATTAGGTCATTTTCACATTTTTTTTTTTCAAATTACTTTGTTTAATTGAGTTTAAATTTTCAAAAATAATGAAAGTAAAAATGTGGCTTTCAATACTTAAAAATGCTTTTGGGCTGCCCTCTGCATTTTTGATTCAATGAGGTACATATCTTTTACATAAATACCATTGGTCTAGCCAAATAATTCTTCACAAGACTGTGGTAGGCAAAATTTTCAAATCTGCCACATGACTCGTACAAGATTATCACAGAATTGTCAACAGAATATTTCCAAATAATGATTCTTAACTAAATCTGCATTACATCATGCTATGGATAGACCAAATAATTAGAATAAAAAAGTATGCGACCACTCTCAAACCGTAGACCGAACATTACTGAATATCTAATTAAAATCATTACTTCCATGAACATGCAATGATATTGAAAAATGCCACAACACATACTTTAATACTTTTAATACTTTCTTATGAAATGGCGACCATACAATGTAGGTATTTTAAGCCAAGTATGAATGGAGATGAGTGTAGGATGAGTGGCGCGATCTTGTAGTCTTACATCCATAAGAGAAAAAAGGGAAAACAACATGCATTATTAACAGGTAACAAGAATACTGCAATAAATACTTTAACGATTAACATCTTAACAGTTAGTGGACTTAAACATGCAATTATACAAATTTCGGGACCACATACATAACAAAAACCGACATATCTGAGAAAACATGCATCAAATAAATATTCCAATTAATAGGCTACTACGTACAGTCTACTCATAGAAGTTAAGAAATCAAAATAAAAGTTCAGTCTGTAGAGAGTCACTGATATTTCAAAGTTTTACCATCATACACAGTGTGTAAAGGCGCGTTGGTAGAGAAAATAGTCACGACTCGCCTTATCTCACATATAGTTACCATCTGGTCGACCAGTTTGAAATATTTGAGTTTTTCCGTGTTATTTGTATATTACATAACTTCTGATCTGGCGATCTCCACTATGAGGAATATATACGTTCTGACCAGATGATGTACTCTATTTGCTGCACAAAACTGTCTGTTGTCATGTAAACTACCAAAGATTGTTTTGACACTGCAAGTAAACAAAAAATACTTGGATGACAACTAAACTGATTCCTTCAATAAGTTGATAGTATCATTAAATGCAGATTTGAAACACCAAAATTGTAAAATTATCTTGTTCCTTGAATGGTCCTCAACACTCCTCCTAGTTTTTCAAATGTGAAACCATATCTTTTCCTGCAACAGCAAACCAAAGTACCTATTAAAACAGAAAACCAAACGGTGATTTAAAAATTATGAAAGTAATCAATTGTTGTTGTTGGCTGACTACATCGTGTCTAGTCTAGGCTAAGTGGTAGTAATGTTAAGTTAACTAACGCATTTCCATTCACGCGTACATTCCTACATTGTATATGACATGTAGATTCAATTCAGAGTTAACATAAATACTATTGATAGTACGTATTTTTTATTTCTTTAAGTTAGCACTGGTTTAGTTGGATTCCGCAGAAAAACTAACACATCTAGAAGGATTGGACATTTGACAAATATCTCGGTCAAAATGTCTGATTCAGCAATGATCAGCTCTGCTTTGAACAAAAACAAACTAAAATGAGCAATTGGATGTATACGTATTTTTTAAAAATATACCATACACTTATTTTTTGAGGAAGCTGGGTGGACCGCGTGTTAACTCAATGTGGGCTAAACTAAGCATCTGAGAAATACTGAGGTATACGAGGTAGAATTAATGTAGTACTAAATAGTTGTCACCAGAGGGAATATTTGATGACTCTGGCGATGTCGTTTATAAAGAGATTGAAGAGTACAGGGCCGAGATGTGAGCCCTGGGGGACGCCAGATGTAGCAGAGATCGATCTTGAGGTACAAGAGGCAAACTTCATCATCAGTTTCCGACCACAGAGGTAAGACGAATACAGTCCATCAATGGGCCGTGGATCCCGTGAGACGACAGTTTAGCAAGAAGGTGAGGGTGGCTGACCCTATCAAAGGCATTGGAAAAGTCTAGGAATATGGTGTCGACCTGCTTTCGACTGGTGAACGAGGATATGATGTCGGAGTGAAACTTGATCAAGTTTGTCATAGAAGATCTACTCAGTGAGAAGCCATGCTGGTAGGGAGAAATAGCGCTTTGGAGTAGTGGGAAGATTTTAGTTGTTGTCATAACGTCAATAGTAAGTATTTAACTGAGAAAATGCAGAGTAAAAATGCCTGATGTTATTCAGATGATTTTTTTGTTTCTCTTAACTGTGAATAATAATTGAACGCTTCAATGAAAGTTTTTTCAAAAAAGGAAAAGTTTCTTGGGTGTAGTATATTACTACATCCAAAAAGGAAACTTAATCTGTCCAACTTTATCGTTGTCCGCGTGTGTCGTTGTCTAACTTTGGCGCGGTCCCGTATTAATTATATAGATGGTAGTAAATACCTAGGCCCTACATTTTTTGTAAGTAGGTATCGGTACCTATTTTATTGTAACCGAATTGTTAGGTACCGGTAATTAATGATAAATTATTTTTAGAATAATTATAATAAATTACATATACCTGTCAAACTAAACAATAATTTAATTAGGTACAGGTACCTAATACCGTAACTGTTTACCATTATGCTTACTTGTTATTTCCATTTATTGTTTTATTGTTTTATTGTTATCTACCTAACAAAAATATAGGAAGAAAAAGTTAAATTTCATGTAGTTGTACTCTAAAACCTATTAATAATATATAGCTTATGAACATTATATAAATAGTAACGTACCTCATGTTTAATTTGTGAGATCTTCAATCTTATTTCTTCCATTAATAAATAATTCATCAAAAAATACTTATCACATTTGGGTACATTATTTACATAGCCGTCCATTTACAAATAATTCAACAAAAATATTTACATATGTCTATTTACACAACCTCCTTCATCTTGGAAACTGCAACAAGAAAGTTAACATAACAATTAGGCTTTTCAACCTTAGTGTGAATTTTGTATAGGTCTATTCGTTTATTATGTGTGTGTGTAACAAGTTACTGGTCAGCTGCCAATTCACTTTGTCTCAATGAACAGAAAACTCAAAATTTGAAATTTTGTTTGAGGTCATATGCCCAGGAGGATATTGACACTTTAAAGTTCTTAGGATTTTTTCCAAAGTAATGTAAAATGGGATATGCACATTGGGATGCTATGCAGTCAATTGTCTAAGAGATTTAGCGAATTGCCCATATAGGGAATAAGCTATTACCGTAGTACTCATGGTAAGACTTGGACCCGGGACCTATATAATTTTTTTTTGAGGTCCCTAGATGCCAAAAGCACCATCAGTTCAAATTCATATATTATAGTATATTATTAAATGTTTAAATAATTAAACATTTAGTACCCTTTAGGTTACTAAATTTTCAATGATTTCATCGTCAATGATCTCCCTAAAACCCGTCCAGTTGGCCTTTTTGTTTTTCAAAAAGGCTGCGCCTTAGAGGAACAACTTCAGGTTTAACAACAGCACTAACGGTGCATACTATTGGTCTGTGTTGAGTTCGGGGAATTGGATCACCTACAGACTTTTCACACTGGGAGGCAATCCTGCTGCTCACAAAGATGTTGTCAGGGTTATAACCCCTCTTCCATCGACCGCTGTTAAAGGAGCAAGGGAGCTTAGGATCGTGTATGAGCTGCAGGTCATTTGCCTCAGCCCAGGTTTCAAGTTTTGTCCCATTTTCACTTGTCTCTTTGTATCCCCAAGCAATGGTCTGACAATTAAAATCCCCCAAGACGAAATTAATGTCATCATAGCATAAATTATCGGGCTCTGTAAATACATACTGAGATTCGGGAGGCTTATACAAAGAGGTGACACTGTACTGTGATGTCCTGACCGTTAGTATCTCAGTATTGTTCCTCTCAGCAAGCGAAGCTGAGGTGATGTCAATGTATGGCCTGGCAAAAACAGCACTTCCAAAAACGATGCCCTGACCTTCCACAGCTGCCTTTAGTTCGGCAGCAAAGGCGGCTTTATCTTTAGACTTACCCAGTTCGAGGAGGACGTCCCTGTCGCGGGTTTGTCTAATCGACCGTACAACCGTGTCGGTTTGCTCTGGCTTAGCATTGGCCTTGATAACACCAAAGACTTCGGCGAATGATCTTCCCTCCAAAGGCTTGACCAAGATTGTCTCCGTCCTGGGCTTTTTGGGCCGGGACTTTTTAGAAGCAAGTGCCGAGCCAGGCACAGACCGGAATAAGACTACACGTTCCTAAACAGTTATAAAAATAACTGGATTAGGAACGTAATCTAGCGTCATTTGGATCAGACGTGCGCCTACAATTCAACAACGAATGTCGCAGTATGGTGAATTTACCAGTTTGTTTGATGGAATCAATATTGTAATAAAAGGGTTTTCACCCAAGCTGAATGTCCACTATTAAATAATACAGTTACGAGTACTAACAAACATTAAAACAATTTGATTATTTATGGTAAGATACCTACCTTCTGTTTCTCAAAATTTGCTTAGTGTGACTTGTACCACTATGGATTTCAGAGGGTCAATTAATGGTAAAATAGTGGTGGTAAAATAAATGTGTATAATGTAATATACACAAAAATTACATATATATATATGGTTTCTGATAACCATCGAGACTATGTACATACTTCGCCGGGTTATTCATTTTAATAAATCAAAAAACAGTTCCGCGACCATCTCCATCCCTTTGACATTCCAATGGATTTCGTCTGGTCTACGATGTTGACCATGGCCCATCCACCTAGAAACGAAAGTGGATATGATTTTAAAAGTAATACTTTGTTCAGCTATAGCTTTTGCGGTTGATCTACTTTCTTATTGATATTGCTTTATTTACAGTGTAGTTCGTAATAAACATACAGTCTACATTAAACCTAAAATTATTTTAAACAATTTACCTCTCAAAGGCATTGAGTTGAATCCTGCCATCATGCGTCCATAAAATTCCAGCCACATCCAATACTTGGACTCGCCCTACAATTTGGTGTATATTAGATATATTTAGCGTTAATAATACAATTACAAATATTACTGCACAACATATAAGTGTAATTATTTCATGCTGAAATGAACAAAACAGAATAGAATAATACAGTAATATTAACAAATAATCATACATGATTTTAATCTATTAGTCTAATTCCGTAAATAATTTCTTGTGTACAGCAAAACTTTGATTTATATACCGATTTTGATGATTAAGGTGTCAAATTAAAGGGAATACTCTGTAGAAGTCATGGAATAACTTTTGTCACGCTCAGTTCAATGTACTTTGCTCAATTGGACTTGAAAGTTGCCATGTATTTTAAATGTATACGTCAACATTTGTTAGATTACCTAACATATGATTCATTTCTTAAAAGAAAACATCTGTCTTCACAAAAATAGTCTGTTTCCCTTCTGTCATTTTAATATTTACTTTTTCTGTTTACCTACCAGTTTAATTTCATATACAACTAGCTGTAACCCACGGGCTTTGCCCCGTTTAACTTCTTAATTTTCAAGATTATCTCGTTCGCATGGCTCAATCACGTCCTTGTTGAAGTTTGTTCGCTACGCTCACTCACCTTTGGGTTGGAGCTCGTTCGCTACGCTCACTCACCTTTAGGTTGGAGCTCGTTCGCTGCGCTCACTTGCCTTCAGTTTAGCTCGTTCGCTGCGCTCACTTGCCTTCAGTTTAGCTCGTTCGCTTCGCTAACTCGCCTCCAGGTTGAAGTTCGTTCGCTACGCTCACTCACCTTTTGGTTGCAAATTAGCTGTTGTCATAAATGTAAAAGAAATAATAGTGCTGCACCCTGTTGGTAATCCTTGTAACTTTAATGCTATTGAACATCATAGAACAGGACCAACTTGTTTAATTGAAACAGCTGTTAAGATTCAACAATTCCATTTCTCATTAGGTTAACATGGGAAACTCCAGAGCCACTGGGGCGGAGCCCGAAAGGATTTTTGAAATAAGAATATGCCTATATGTTAATCGGGAATGTCAGCTATCATAATGCCAAATTTCAGCCCAATCCGACCAGTATTTTTCGCGTTCACTTGTCACAAACATACATCCATACATCCATATATCCATACATCCAAACTTTCTCATTTATAATATTATAAGTAGGATGATAACTTATGAGATTGAATAGTTTATTTATGCAGTTTCATACATTGGGAGTAAAAATCTATCTATTTCATTATGTGATTGTGTTTTATTTCAGATATGGTGTGTTTAACGTTTTCATAGATATTTTTATGTTGTGTGTCTTCCAATTTTTAATTTTGATTATCACAAATTGCCACCTAGAAGAAACAATCCCGTGTTTGCGATTCGGCGAAGTATTAACAACAGAGAGCCATATAATAAAGAAAGTATTTTAGTATAAAGTAAAGATATCGAGTTACCTATGCTGGTTTTTGAAATTCAAAGAAATGTTACGTGACTCCGTGATTATTTGTTTTTATATTGCACGGACAGATGCTGTCGCAACAGATTATTTTGACTTAAGAAATTTTAGCGTACAGTACAAAACAGATTTAAATTGCCAATACAATGAAATGAGTCAGTCTCATTTTCCGGATTAAAATCCAATAGTAACGAAGCTAAATGTTTGTAAAATAATAATATTATGGGATGGAGGTTTTATGTACAATAAGTATTCTTTATCGACTGTAGAATTATTACTGTGAGATATCGCCAGAAGAGAAGGCCAAGACAAGCCTTTTGGTGGAATGGTTTTTGGAGGCAATTTCCGGCAATGAGCTACCATAGTCTCTGGTGCGAGTCGATAATTCGATAGTTCAATAAATATATTCAAGGCAAATGTTTAAAATATTTCACTTTCTAAAACATGAGAGCAAATCCAAGTGAATTAATATTTGCTTTATATCTTTTACGACAAGGAATGGCCAAGAGAGCCATAATGGTTTTGTGAGACATTGATAAGTCTTCCTCCACAATGTATTGTCATATAAAAATATAAAAATAGCATTGACAAAATCCTCAGTGAAGGATTCTCTGAAGATGCTTAAAAATACAAAAATCATGCAATAATTTCACCAAAGAATGAACATTG
This sequence comes from Macrosteles quadrilineatus, assembly GCF_028750875.1. NCBI lineage: Eukaryota > Metazoa > Arthropoda > Insecta > Hemiptera > Cicadellidae > Macrosteles > Macrosteles quadrilineatus. The sequence goes on along the minus strand of NW_026542596.1, from coordinate 3,724,007 downwards.
AACCAACAAAGAATAAAATAGTTAAGCAACTAAATAATGACATTAGAATTTACTACTCAGTGGAAACTTTGACTCAAAAAGGAGAACAGTTAAATCCACACTTTAGCACCAAGTGGTTATGTCTCACAAGTTATGCTTTATAAAAGGTGTAATTGTAATTTTACTAAGAAATTTACACCCATAAAAATGACTGGTTAATGGAACCAGAATAATGGTGAAAGAGATTAATGACAATGTCTTAAATCTGGAAATGATTACCTTACTGGAAGTTCGGCTGGTAAAAGAGTTTTATTATTCCAATTAAGTTTAGATTCGTCAGAAGGAAATTTTCTCCTGAAATTCAAACGTCGGCAGTTCCAATGCCGAATTGCTTTTGCCATGATCATCACATAAATTCAAGGACAGACACTTGAAAAAGTTGGTCTTATCTGCCATGCTTTCAGCATGGGGCATTGTACGTACCGCGATTTTGATTAACTAAAAATAATTTTTATAGAACAACGACACCTAGGTCATCTGGTTAAGAGTTTCACCTATAACAATTCAAAAATAAAATGTAAATGTTAACTGTTCTGACGGGAAGTAATCTGAACTCTGTTAAAACCTTTATTAAAACAATATTGAGTATTTACTTTTGATTTATTATGTAGTGACAAAGTAAAATGTTATTTAAATAATTATTAAAATGACATTGAAATGTAGTTAATATTATTAACTGGAAACAACTACACCTTTTCCACTTTTATTTCAGAAATGGACAATTGTATTTCAGAATAGTAATTTGTTTTCCTACAGTTACATAACAATTTACATGTTCTCTCACTGATTTGAGAAAGCAAAGTGGCCAATTCGCTCATCAGTGAGAGAATGTTAATATTGTCTCACTCGCTCCAGATTTGCAACGTATAGCCCCGAAATAGTGAGCGCGTAACAGTCAATGGTAACATGCAGACAAGGTCGTATGCGCGCGAAATACGTTGGCAGCACTGGCTGTAAATCAGCTGGTCGGCTGTTGTACTGTTGTATCATTAAATGTCATATTAAAAGCTCATTTCTGTGTAAAAATATATCACGTTTCTTTACCAATTTATTTGTTTTACGGTAACTGTAGGAAAAATATAATGTGCAACTCGAGTGCAAAGTGCAATTGCTCACTAGTTGCACAAATAACAAATTTCAGAAATGGCAATTTGTATTTCAGATGTAAGAATTTAATTTTAGAAAGCGTCAATTGTATTTCAGAATAGTAATTTTAATTTAAGAAATCATCACTTTCATTTCAGAAATGACCATTTATATTCCATAAATAATTGTTTGTATTTAATAAGACATCAATTGTATGTACTTCATAAATAATTTGTGTAAACAACTTTGTCACCAGCATTAGGAATTAGCTATGAATTCGTTATGAGCAACAAAAACGTTTAGTTAGTACAAATTTGGTATCATAGGATGTGATTCAACTTGAGAAAAATATGTTATTAGGCCTGGTCAAATCAGGAAAAAATCTTGGTAAACGGCAGAATTTTCCAGGCTAACCTAAATAACCTAAACTTAACCCTCCCTGGGCTCTATTTATATTAAATTTTAATCAGATCCGCTACGACTGTGCAAAATTATGTAATCAATTATTTCTGAAATACAATTGACTAACCCTGAATTATATGGGACAATTTCTTAACTACATATTTATTACTACTTCTGAAATTCAATTGATGTTTTCTGAAATTAAAGTTACTAGTCTGGAATGCAAATGATACTTTCTGAAATAAAAATGATAATTCTTAAATACAATTGATGCTTTCTGAAATAGACTTAACACTTTCTGAAACAAAATTAGAAAAGGTGTAGTTAGGTAATAATTTGAACGAATAACAAACAAATAAATACAGCTGAGGTATTTTTATAGGTATAAGGAAAGTTCACTTTGGAAAGGAATTACGACCTCATAGGACAATTATTAATGAAATAATGGATAATTTTGCGAAAGGTTTCTCGCCATGACGAACCTTGGCGTGATGTAGTGCATGTGTGCATGTGTGTGACTTGTAGTTTTCTCAAAGTTCATGGGTACTTTAGGATTTATATATATAAGTGTTGTAATTTATTAATTAATGCGTTGTAACGCACTATATTTAATATTTTAGTGTTGCACGTTTACCTGCTTCGCTGGCTATGTTGTTGTTCAAAAAGTCCCTGCAGTAATGGTAGCGCTCCCGCTCAAGCGGACTACTAAACTCCAGAGCGGGAATTGGTGGAATTGTACATAAAGCCACTTGTTCACACTTCCTGGTCAAATAGTTTAGGATGATTTTCAACTTCTTTAAAAGTTTTCTTAACGCCTTTGCCTGAAAAATTAAGTTTGTAGCTTTTAAGTTTGTATGCATTAGTAAAAATGATTATTACAACCTATAAAACAATTAAAAAGGCTTCATTCAATATCATTTGTAATAAAGACATCAGAATTAACTGTTATTCATTCAATAAAAACTGCAAAATCGCCACCCTACGACTCTATCATTGCACTACATAACATAACCTGGGGATTGGATCACCTCACCCCGAAGATAAGGGAAGAACATTGTTGGAGGTTTTCTGTATACTATTATATGTACTGCCTGTCTTTTGTACATGAATCATATGTTTTATTATAATGTTAATACTCTATTTACAATATTGTTTACATCAGTTCTTTGAAAATCATGTCCATTAAACCATGAGAGAGACTAATGAGATATGGCTCTGGGCACCACGTGTCACTAGTCACACAGCTACTTCACAAATCACGACTGTGAGAGATGTGTGTGGTGTGGCTCTGGGCACCACGTGTCACTAGTCACACAGCTACTTCACACATCACGACTGTGAGAGATGGCTGTGGTGTGGCTCTGGGCACCAGGTGTCACAAGTCACACAGCTACTTCACACATCACGACTGTGAGAGATGTGTGTGGTGTGGCTCTGGGCACCAGGTGTCACTAGTCACACAGCTACTGCACACATCACGACGACTGTGATAGATGGCTGTGGTGTGGCTCTGGGCACCAGGTGTCACTAGTCACACAGCTACTGCACACATCACGACGACTGTGAGAGATGGCTGTGGTGTGGCTCTGGGCACCAGGTGTCACTAGTCACACAGCTACTGCACACATCACGACGACTGTGATAGATGGCTGTGGTGTGGCTCTGGGCACCAGGTGTCACTAGTCACACAGCTACTGCACACATCACGACGACTGTGAGAGATGGCTGTGGTGTGGCTCTGGGCACCAGGTGTCACTAGTCACACAGCTACTGCACACATCACGACGACTGTGATAGATGGCTGTGGTGTGGCTCTGGGCACCACGTGTCACTAGTCACACAGCTACTGCACACATCACGACGACTGTGATAGATGGCTGTGGTGTGGCTCTGGGCACCAGGTGTCACTAGTCACACAGCTACTGCACACATCACGACGACTGTGATAGATGGCTGTGGTGTGGCTCTGGGCACCACGTGTCACTAGTCACACAGCTACTGCACACATCACGACGACTGTGAGAGATGGCTGTGGTGTGGCTCTGGGCACCAGGTGTCACTAGTCACACAGCTACTGCACACATCACGACGACTGTGATAGATGGCTGTGGTGTGGCTCTGGGCACCAGGTGTCACTAGTCACACAGCTACTTCACACATCACGACTGTGAGAGATGTGTGTGGTGTGGCTCTGGGCACCAGGTGTCACTAGTCACACAGCTACTTCACACATCACGACTGTGAGAGATGGCTGTGGTGTGGCTCTGGGCACCAGGTGTCACAAGTCACACAGCTACTTCACACATCACGACTGTGAGAGATGTGTGTGGTGTGGCTCTGGGCACCAGGTGTCACTAGTCACACAGCTACTTCACACATCACGACTGTGAGAGATGGCTGTGGTGTGGCTCTGGGCACCAGGTGTCACTAGTCACACAGCTACTGCACACATCACGACGACTGTGATAGATGGCTGTGGTGTGGCTCTGGGCACCACGTGTCACTAGTCACACAGCTACTGCACACATCACGACGACTGTGAGAGATGGCTGTGGTGTGGCTCTGGGCACCAGGTGTCACTAGTCACACAGCTACTGCACACATTACGACGACTGTGAGAGATGGCTGTGGTGTGGCTCTGGGCACCACGTGTCACAAGTCACACAGCTACTGCACACATTACGACGACTGTGATAGATGGCTGTGGTGTGGCTCTGGGCACCACGTGTCACAAGTCACACAGCTACTGCACACATTATGACGACTGTGATAGATGGCTGTGGTGTGGCTCTGGGCACCACGTGTCACAAGTCACACAGCTACTGCACACATTATGACGACTGTGATAGATGGCTGTGGTGTGGCTCTGGGCACCAGGTGTCACAAGTCACACAGCTACTGCACACATCACGACGACTGTGAGAGATGGCTGTGGTGTGGCTCTGGGCACCAGGTGTCACTAGTCACACAGCTACTGCACACATTACGACGACTGTGAGAGATGGCTGTGGTGTGGCTCTGGGCACCACGTGTCACAAGTCACACAGCTACTGCACACATTACGACGACTGTGATAGATGGCTGTGGTGTGGCTCTGGGCACCACGTGTCACTAGTCACACAGCTACTGCACACATTACGACGACTGTGAGAGATGGCTGTGGTGTGGCTCTGGGCACCACGTGTCACAAGTCACACAGCTACTGCACACATTATGACGACTGTGATAGATGGCTGTGGTGTGGCTCTGGGCACCACGTGTCACAAGTCACACAGCTACTGCACACATTATGACGACTGTGATAGATGGCTGTGGTGTGGCTCTGGGCACCACGTGTCACAAGTCACACAGCTATTTCACACATCACGACGACTGTGAGAGATGGCTGTGGTGTGGCTGTGGGCACCACGTGTCACAAGTCACACAGCTACTTCACACATCACGACGACTGTGAGAGATGGCTGTGGTGTGGCTCTGGGCACCACGTGTGACAAGTCACACAGCTACTGCACACATTATGACGACTGTGATAGATGGCTGTGGTGTGGCTCTGGGCACCACGTGTCACAAGTCACACAGCTACTGCACACATTATGACGACTGTGATAGATGGCTGTGGTGTGGCTCTGGGCACCACGTGTCACAAGTCACAAAGCTATTTCACACATCACGACGACTGTGAGAGATGGCTGTGGTGTGGCTCTGGGCACCACGTGTGACAAGTCACACAGCTACTGCACACATTATGACGACTGTGATAGATGGCTGTGGTGTGGCTCTGGGCACCACGTGTCACAAGTCACACAGCTACTGCACACATTATGACGACTGTGATAGATGGCTGTGGTGTGGCTCTGGGCACCACGTGTCACTAGTCACACAGCTACTTCACACATCACGACTGTGAGAGATGGCTGTGGTGTGGCTCTGGGCACCACGTGTCACAAGTCACACAGCTACTGCACACATTATGACGACTGTGATAGATGGCTGTGGTGTGGCTCTGGGCACTTCGTGTCACAAGTCACACAGCTATTTCACACATCACGACGACTGTGAGAGATGGCTGTGGTGTGGCTCTGGGCACCACGTGTCACAAGTCACACAGCTATTTCACACATCACGACGACTGTGAGAGATGGCTGTGGTGTGGCTCTGGGCACCACGTGTGACTAGTCACACAGCTACTTCACACATCACGACGACTGTGAGAGATGGCTGTGGTGTGGCTGTGGGCACCACACTACTGTGGTGCCCACACCACTACTATTGTGTACTATTGTGGGTTACCACAAGTCGCTCCGCCGCTTTCCTCATCACGACGAACGACAAAATATACAATTCGCACATGCAAGAAGTACATTCATAACTCATGATCATTAATTTTACGGTAGACTATTAGACAACTATGTGTATTGTAAAACTAGAGAAACAATTTCGGCTCAGAATACGCAACAGCAAGCAGTTATATACTTTCATAATATGGATTGTGAAATTGTTGGTAAATTCTGGCCAAAATACCAATTACCTATCAATAATCAATTTCATTTATAAAAGAAAATAAAGAAGTGTATGACTATTTGTCAACATGGCCTACGTAACTTATACGTTAACCTGTTTACATAACAATTAATTCAAATCTTTATTTACCAATGGCACTGTCGCCTTGGAGAGATGTAATAGGTCGTTTGTACCAATGAGCAGGCAGACTTTTCTCCTGGGCGTATATCCGCGGAGTCTCTGTTTGAGTTGGTGTACAGTCTGCCCGCTCACGCAAAGCCCCCATTGTCGACTTGTGGATACTGTAAAAAGTTTTCGTGTAAACAGTGAGTTAAAACAAATTAAATCCGCAAGGTGTTTCGTTGTATTTGAAGTTACCAAAAGCTTTTTTAATTTAATCCTTAAGGTATCTGGGCTGGTTAGGTAGACAATTTAAGACTGGCAGATAAAAAAAAATGGTAGCAAAATGTAATACCCATCCTAGATAGCATATAAGCTTACGACAAACTTGTCATATCCTTTACACGGATAAACGTATCCCTTAACCTTGACTAAAGGATGAATAAAAGGTAAAAATTACTTATATAGGCAAAAATTACATTACATTGTTATACTCACCGGTAGTTTGTTCAGAATACTTCTTAGCGAATCTTAAAAACATGCTATCGCCCATTAGTTCGTACCGACAAAACATCGGGCAAGACGCCATGCCAACGAGTTTTGTTATGCACTTAAACTTTTAACTAACTGTTGTGACTTTGAATTAAAGTTCATAATAAGCACACATTTGAAGAAACTCTTTTATTGAAAATTGTTATGATTAACTATAATAAAGTAAAATGTAAACATTGAAAAACAATTATCATCTGTCTTGACCTTATTTGAATTATTAACTAAATCATATGAAGTCAAGATAGACTAAAGGATATGACAGTCTTCCCCACTAATTAAGAACAATCTTTTTCAATCAAATCTGGTAGTCTCTAAATCTTGAGGGCATGTGACGCTTACGCTGTGGTCTGGCGTTGGTATTATCAGCTTGCTCACGATGTGGTATGACATTCTCAGCTTGAGCTCTTTCTGCTGGAGATTGTTCTTCTGGTTGCCTTGGTTCTGGAGCTGCAACTGGATCTGGATTCCTATGTATTTCTGGTCGTCTTGGAATTCTGGGAACATTAAACAACTGCGTTGGTCCGAATGTAACATTTTTCGTTTTTGGACTCTGTACCAGCGTTGGGCGTAGTTGATTGATGTGCCTCTTCAGGATTCAATCAGAAGAACTCAGATGAGATTCAATCTTCAGATGAGTCGAGAACTACGAGATAGTGTCTTTTCCCAAGCCTCTTCTTTACTTGACCAAACTGCCATATGTTTTTATTATTGATGAAAAGTTTGACCTGTACCCTCTCCCCCACATATAGTGAACGTGCAGGTGAAGACTGTGTAGTTGAAGGTTGAGGTTTGTACGGGAAAATGGCATTTAGTCTTATCCTTATTTTTCTGTGCAGGTAGAGTTCCGCCGGGGACTGACCACAAGCTAGCGGTGTTGCTCTGTACCTTTGTAAAATATTTTGAATTTTGGTTTGGATTGGAGTTTGGTCAGTTGAGACTGCTTTCAGGCGATTCTTTAGTGTTTGGATTGATCTCTCGGCTAAACCGTTTGTTGCCGGATGCCCTGGAGCGATGAATTTCTGGAAAATACCGTTTGTTTTGCAGTAATTTTGAAAAATATCACTTTTGAAAATGGTAGCATTATCTGAAACGAGTACTTGAGGATATCCATGACATGAGAAAATTCCTTCTAAAAGATTAATTGTGTTTGCACTAGTAGGTGAGTCTTTGATGATTTTCACCTCCGCCCATTTAGATTTTGCATCAACACACATGAGAAAATATGTATTATCAAGCGGTCCTGCATAGTCGATATGAACCCTTTCCCAATTCTCTTGTGGTGTATCCCAGGGATGTACTGGAACTTTGGGAGGGCTGTGACGTGTGAGAGCACATTTTTCACATCCTTTGACAATACGTTCTATTTCTTTGTCGATGCTGGGCCAGTAGACGTAGCGGCGGGCCAGCTGTTTCATTTTTGTTATACCTAGGTGGGTATAATGAACTTCATTTAAGATTGATGGTCATAAGCTTCTTGGAATAATTACACGATCTTGGCGAAATAAAATCCCGTCAACCAATGTATATTCTGTTTCATCAGACTTGTTTTTTAGATCTTTTACAATTCTTGATAAGTCTGGATCCTTTTCTGTTTCACTCCTTATTGTTGAAGCGGTTATGTGTTCATCTGACATCTCGAAAATCATTTGTTCGTATACTTGGTTGACTTCATTGGCAATGATTTCATCAACAGTCGAATTTACTTGCTGAAGTGGAGCTCTTGAGAGGCAGTCAACATTTTCATTTTCCTTGCCAGGTTTGAATTTTAATGTGTAGTTGAACCCGGATAAGTAAGATGCATATCGGAGTAAACGTCCTGATGTCATTTGAGGGAGTGCTTTGTTGTGCTGGAAAATCCGTGAAATGGGTGCATTGTCAGTTGCTAGTGTGAAGTGAGTCCCAAAAAGGTAATAGTAGAAATGTGACACACCAAAAATAATAGCGAGGCTTTCATGGTCTAATTGACTGTAATTTCTTTCAGAAACTGTAAGAGAACGAGAAGCATATGCAATGGGCTTTTCTTCTCCTTCTGTGACATGACTAAGCACGGCTGCAAGTCCTGTAGGGCTGGCGTCTGTAGTTAGTACTAGAGGGAGAGCCGGATCGAAAGGTACGAGAACTCGATCACTGCAGAGCTCTGATTTGATTTGTAAAAATGCTGCTTCACAGGATGAATTCCATTCCCATTTCATATTTTTCTGTAACAGACGTCGCAGAGGATATGTGATAGTTGAAGCATCAGGGATGAAACGTGAGTAGTACGACACAAGTCCGAGTAGACGTTTGACCTCTTCAGTATTGGACGGGCGAGGCATCTGTTGGACTGCTTGAATTTTCGTTGGAGATTTACTAATTTTGTTGAACTCTACGACTCGTCCTAAATACTCAATTTTTTCTTGAAAAAATGAGCATTTGTTTCTGTTGACATGTAAATTGTAATCAGAGAGTCTCTGTAGACAGGCTTGTAAATTTTTACTGCATTCTTCAATGGTCGAACCATGCACAATAATGTCATCAAAATATGCTTCTGTCTTACGTAACCCCTTTAAGATCTGAGAGAGTATGCGGTTGAATTCTGATGGTGCAGTTTTGACGCCAAAACTGAGTCTATGTACTCTATAAGTACCTCTGTGAGTCGTCATTGTCTGTATCATGCTATATTCTTCATCCACCTGGAGATGTAAATAGGCTTTGTAGAGGTCAAGTTTGCAAAAGTATTTTGAATTGCGCAAACTGTCAATAACATCATCAATACGCCTTATAGGATGATTTGCTTGAATTAGACGCTCGTTGACACCGCATTTGTAATCGACGCAGAGGCGGACACCACCGTCTGGTTTAGGAATGACAACCAGTGGCGATCCCCAATCGCTGGCCTCCACGGGTGAAATGATCCCTTCATTTTCCAGTGTGTCCAATTCCTTGTTCACTTGGTCGGTTAAAGCATGTGGGACATTTTTTCGTTCCTTAACAAAAATAGGTTTTGCACCATTTTTGAAGCTGTAATGACACTTTGAAGTCTGGAACGCATCCAATCTTCTCTTCAAAAATGTTGGAAAAAGGCTGAAAGATTTCTTCAGGAGACTGGATTCTTTTGATTTGGGAAATTTGAGTGCTTTGATTTGTGTCTTCATTCAATTTGTTCAGTTCGATTCCTAGGGCTCTTATCCATTGACGTCCCAAGAGTGCTTCGTGTCCTGTTGGAACAATGTGGAGTTCCTCTTTGACGCAACGTCCACAGTAAGTAACATTTATTTTCACTTTCCCTTCAGGTTTGATAATATTACCTGAGTAAGTTCTGAAAGCAATGTTAGTTGTTTCCAATGGAATGTCCAATTTGAGTTTGTCGAAATCATTTTTAGCTAGAAGTGAGAATTTTGCTCCTGTGTCTACTTCGAATTGTTGTGGTTTACCATTGAGATTAACTGTGATCATGTATTTGTCTGAATCGTTATTTACTTCAAACAGATCTAGTAACTTTGGGCTTGAATTGACATTAGTTACTTTATTTAGACCGTAATCAGAAAATTTCGATGTAGACTCTGTAGGAGAACAGCACTGGATGTAGTTGGCTGCACTGGGAGAATTGATTTTCTTCTGTTCTGCGATAAGGGTCGAAATGCACACTTTAGATATGTGTCCTTGCTTGTTACATTTGTTGCACTTGAGCTTAGATTTGTCGGTGCGGCACTCGGATGCTTGGTGATTGTCTTTTCCACACCTGAAGCAAAGATTACCAATTCCAAGAGATTTCAGATCTGGACGTTTTCGAGAGCGTGAGGAGTGACCCTGTTGCTGTCTGGAAGGTCGATTACCGGTTTGGAATTGAGATTTCCTTGCTTTATGTGAAACTTTATTCACATCGTCACATATATTGAAATTTGCATTACTTGAATGTGAACGTTTAGACAGTTCCCTGGATTCAATTTTTGATGCTTCGAGGGCGATTGCTCTGGTAAGGATTCCTTCAAAAGTAGTTTCAGTTGACTGTAGAATTTGTTCTCGTAGCCAGTCATCTCGCAAACCTCGAATAAACTGGGCTCTCAGGAAAACTTCGGCGATTGAAACTGTCTGGTCACATGAACACTTGACAGAAAATTCACACTCAGCAATATCACGTTGTAGGGAAGCCACGAATTCTGTTATTGATTGGTGTTCTTTTTGAAATACATTTAGAAAATAGTTTTGAGATACTACAACGTTCTTCTTAGGAATCAATAACTGCTTGAATGCTGTGATAAGCTCATCATAGTTGAGACTTTTCAATTGTTTCTCGGGGCCTAGAAAAGAATTAAGATTGTTATAATGATATTGGATGTAACAGGCTAAAATAATGGTACGATTTTTTTTGATTAAATATCAAAAATAGACGAAATATAGACAAGCAAGACAAGCATATTCAGGTTCCACCGATTTGAATTTCCCGCTTCCTTGACGTGCGCGCGCACCTCGCGCATGCTCCAGTTTCCCGCGCTGGCCTGTCGCGCATGCGCACGACGGTCTAGCTACTCAGAGAATCCAAGATGACTCTAAGACTTCACTTCCGAACACGATACCGACCCGACTAGTCGATCTTCAAATAAGGTAGGAGAACGTCTCCAATTCTATTTGTAGTATTTGCATCGACATTTATTTTCATCCGTATTATTGCTTGATTTAATTTAACGCTAATTGCTTTGCTTTACCTTTTGTAAATCATTTGGAAATTATAATACCGTAGCATTTTGAGCTTGAATCGCACATATATAGTATTATTGCATTTAGTTGACGTATAAATTGTCATTGCTTTGTAATTGCTTGATATATAATTAGCAGATCATTTTACACGCTAATTTGTAGATTTGCTTTGCTCATATTGATTATACATCGTACTTTATCTACCTTGCTTGTGCATTCTATGCTTGTATTTACATTTGTACGCATCTAGCCTCATTATACCTGCTTTATTCCGTTGCTTAAAACCTATCCAACCATCCCAAGACCATTCCCATAAATCCTGGGAGCTGTGATAGCCTAAAGTAGGTAGAGTATAGAAGTGCTATTATTAATGAGCAGACCATCGTACCATTATTGATTCCCTTGTTTAAATAGTTGAACCTTGTGTTTTACCATTAATCCTTGGATTTTACACCTTGATTCCTTGGATTAATACCGTTACTGTTTTGCCATTAATCCTTGGCTTTACACCTTAATTCCTTGGATTAATACCACTACCTCCTTGCTACATTTATACCGATTTACCATTAATCCTTGGATTTTACACCTTGATTCCTTGGATTAATACCGTTACCGTTTTGCCATTAATCCTTGGCTTTACACCTTAATTCCTTGGATTAATACCACTACCTCCTTGCTACATAATATTACCGATTTACCAATAATCCTTGGATTTTACACCTTAATTCCTTGGATTAATACCACTACCTCCTTGGTACATAATATTACCGATTTACCATTAATCCTTGGATTTTACACCTTGATTCCTTGGATTAATACCGTTACCGATTAACCATTAATCCTTGGCTTTACACCTTAATTCCTTGGATTAATACCACTACCTCCTTGCTACATAATATTACCGATTTACCATTAATCCTTGGCTTTACACCTCAATTCCTTGGATTAATACCGCTCCCTCCTTGCTACATAATATTACCGATTTACCAATAATCATTGGATTTTACACCTTGATTCCTTGGATTAATACCGTTACCGATTTACCATTAATCCTTGGCTTTACACCTTAATTCCTTGGATTAATACCACTACCTCCTTGCTACATAATATTACCGATTTACCATTAATCCTTGGATTTTACACCTTGATTCCTTGGATTAATACCGTTACCGATTTACCATTAATCCTTGGCTTTACACCTTAATTCCTTGGATTAATACCACTACCTCCTTGCTACATAATATTACCGATTTACCATTAATCCTTGGCTTTACACCTCAATTCCTTGGATTAATACCGCTCCCTCCTTGCTACATAATATTACCGATTTACCAATAATCCTTGGATTTTACACCTTGATTCCTTGGATTAATACCATTACCGATTTACCATTAATCCTTGGCTTTACACCTTAATTCCTTGGATTAATACCACTACCTCCTTGCTACCTAATATTACCGATTTACCAATAATCCTTGGATTTTACACCTTGATTCCTTGGATTAATACCGTTACCGATTTACTATTAATCCTTGGCTTTACACCTTAATTCCTTGGATTAATACCGCTACCTCCTTGCTACATAATATTACCGATTTACCAATAATCCTTAGATTTTACACCTTGATTCCTTGGATTAATACCGTTACCGATTTACCATTAATCCTTGGCTTTACACCTTAATTCCTTGGATTAATACCACTACCTCCTTGCTACATAATATTACCGATTTACCATTAATCCTTGGCTTTACACCTTAATTCCGTGGATTAATACCGCTACCTCCTTGCTACATAATATTACCGATTTACCAATAATCCTTGGATTTTACACCTTGATTCCTTGGATTAATACCGTTACCGATTTACCATTAATCCTTGGCTTTACACCTTAATTCCTTGGATTAATAAAACTACCTCCTTGCTACATAATATTACCGATTTACCAATAATCCTTGGATTTTACACCTTGATTCCTTGGATTAATACCGATACCGTTTTGCCATTAATCCTTGGCTTTACACCTTAATTCCTTGGATTAATACCGCTACCTCCTTGCTACATAATATTACCGATTTACCAATAAATCTTGGATTTTACACCTTGATTCCTTGGATTAATATCTTTGCCGTTTTACCATTAATCCTTGGTTTTTACACCTTACTTCCTTGGATTAATACCTTTACTACCTTGATTACCGTAAACCGTTCTACCTTTAATCCTTGGCTTTTACACCATCGTTCCTTGGATTAATACCTTTACCGTCTTACCATTAATCCTTGGCTTTTACACCATAGTTCCTTGGATTAATACCTTGATTACCTTGATCACCGTAAACCGTTCTACCATTAATCCTTAGTTTTTACACCTTACTTCCTTGGATTAATACCTTTACTACCTTGATTACCGTAAACCGTTCTACCATTAATCCTTGGTTTTTACACCTTACTTCCTTGGATTAATACCTCGACTCCCTTGCATAATAGATTACCGTATAATATCTTAAACACATTCTTTAATCAATAAATAAGATAAAGCGCAAGCGATAGATTTTCGACATCAAATAGATACCGCGAAATTACGACCCACTCCTTGTCAACGACCTTTTTACGATTCCTTGATTGCTTCCACATCATTCCTTGATTAGGGGCGATGATGAGAGCTTAGCAGCAAGGACATAAAGGAATCTCAAGAGTGATTGAGTGATTTTAAAGCTGCACTACTGAGCCCATTCCAAAAACTCCAAACCTATTCCAAAGGCCAAGAAAAACCGATCCTGGATTTACCCACTTCTAGCGATTGAACTATCTGTGCTTCGAAATTATTTGACAGTACGAACAAAACGACACCGACCCGGAAACTCTGTCACAAATTTGGCGCCCGAACAGGGACTGTTTTTCAAGAAAATACACGAAGGAGTCACGAATTTGAGGCACCAAGACAGGACTGTTTTTCAAGAAACCCACCAGAAGGTGTCACAAATTTGGCGCCCGAACACTGGGACTGTTTTTCAAGAAAACTAGACGAATTTGACACGAAGTTGCTTCCCCAAGACTTGGAACTGTTTGTTAAGAAAACCACACGGAGGTGTCACAAATTTGATGCCCAAACACTAGGACTGTTTTATTAAAAACTGTGAGATATTTCGAGAACTTTGTATCTAAACTCAAGGAGTATTTCACCGAACCATCAACATCATAATGGGACTTCTATCACTGTTTCTTCGACTATGGATGTTCTTACTGACGCCATTCTACGTATATCCACCAAATTCAGTAAAGGGGGATAAGGAGACTGATCCAAAGGATAAAGAGAAGAAAACTTCAAGCCCTAAAACAGCTACAGAGACATCTACTACGTCAACTGGTGGGGTATACACCGCCACAACATCGACAACATCAACTGTGGACACAAGTCACCTCTCAACAAGCTATGCAGGAGCAATTAAGAGAAATACACCACAAACACTTGAGGTCCCAACAACAACTACTGCTCCATCTCCCACCGAGGCGGATCCACGAGTCGGCTGGATATACAGACTTCATAAGGAACAGTTGGTGAACGAACTGGACAATGTTGGATTACCATCAGAAGGAACTGTTGTTGAGCTAAGAAGACGACTCGTCACCTATACACGAATTCAAGGATTAAATGAACCAGTTACTGAACCAAGCCACGCCACAGAAGATGATACACGCCTGGACTATGCCGGCTTACCCCACTACACACTAGGTGACAACAGCAAGGCTTTTCCTGACACGATTGCTAACCGGACACCTATTATGTCGGTTCAAGAAGATGGTAGTGGATTAAACCGTCACCGAAATCTAGACATACTAAAGGAAATGTTGGGTCTTCCCCCTATGGCTACCGTTGACCAAATGCGATCAGCCATGTCCCAAATGATACAATCGTCTCGAATCTCAACCAGTCCACGGACTGGCGGACATCTTGAAAAATCGGAACGTTTCACAGGCAGCGAGCCAACCCCAAATCCACCCTTGATTTCAGGAGATGTTAGACAAAACCCGAATGAAATAGCAAACACGTGTAACACCGTTCGTAAATGGAACTTAAAGTTTGACGGAGGAAAGGATGCCGTTTCGTTCTTAGAAAGATTAGACGAATTGGTCGCTGCCAATGGGATCAAACAAGATTTATTACTACGATCAATGCCAGAACTTCTAAAGGGCCAAGCCCTACTTTGGTATCGAAACAACAAAGATTTTTGGACTAATTATGAGGACTTTTTGTCAGACTTCAAGATGCAATTCTTCCCACCTGAGTACGGACGAAATCTAACTCAGGAAATTATGAACAGAACTCAAGGCGAGACGGAAAGTTTTCGTAACTACGTCACTGCACTCTGTACCCTAATGCGTAGGAAAGGAGGCTATACTGCAGAGGAGCAAATGGATAAGATATACACAAATATGCGCCCAGATTACAAACTAACAATCCACCGAGACCAATTTACCTCTGTAGGAGCCGCAATCAAGTTAGCTGAACACTACGAATCCTATTTGAGGGACAAACAAAACTATAGAGCTCCCCCAAATCCAGCGCAATCGTTAATGCCAGAAACTGCCTACTACCGGACCAACGATAGGACACACTCATCGATTGTTTGTGATAATTCCATGCCAAGACGAGAGCCTCTTCACACTACGAATAGAAATTGGAATCCACCGAGCCAAGATAGAACTTCACGGTTCGCCACTGGAACCATTAACAGACCCACGAACACAAGATATTTCTCCGAACGAAAAGTACCACTCACCCCAACATATCCAAATGCCAATAGTAACAATGTGGTACAATCGAAGTCGTCTAATTATCAACAAACCCAAGAAGCATCATCCCACCTATTCTGCTGGAACTGCGAGAAAAGTGGACACAAGTACCACGAATGTAAAGAACCACGAGTTATCAGATGTTTCAACTGCAAGAAGGAAGGCATACGTACGATTCATTGCGATTGTAAGAAGGGAAACGCCAATTGGGTCCGGAGGGAAGGAGGGACTCCGGCCTTCGACGCAACAAGGCCCTCCACAAGTCTATCACAGAACCAGCAATAAATAAGAGAGAAATAGTAAGCCATAGCAACCATGAAGTCTCTTTTGTAAAAGATATAAAAGTTGGAACACCAGTCAGACAAAGGATTTATCCTCAAACTCCAACAGGCGTGCGCACAATACACCCAGTACACAT
This sequence comes from Macrosteles quadrilineatus, assembly GCF_028750875.1. Lineage (NCBI taxonomy): Eukaryota > Metazoa > Arthropoda > Insecta > Hemiptera > Cicadellidae > Macrosteles > Macrosteles quadrilineatus. The sequence continues at coordinate 3,707,421 of NW_026542596.1, read as the reverse complement.
TACCATGGCTACTGATCAACTCTTGACCAAACCGAGGAGGCAAGGAACGGAAGACAATTCTACTTTTAATTGGTACGACCGAAGAAAGCAGCAAGTTCTTAAACAACCCGAGAAGTATAAAGACTATGTAGTTCGTGAGGGTAGACTTTTACGAAGAATCCCCAAACGCAGCAACCGGATTGTTGACCAAACGACTCTGTGGAAGACTTGTGTCCCGGAGACCCAAATATCAGATGTCTTGACCGAATGTCATGACACTCCGATTTCAGGCCATCTGGGCATTAACAAGACGATCAAACGAGTTTCAGACCGATACTACTGGCCGAGATGGAGAATAGACGTAAAGAATTATGTCAGAGCGTGTGACTCCTGCCAACGTCATAAGGTTGAACAAAAACCTCCCGTTGGGCAAATGTTTTTCCGACAACCTAAAGGACCGTGGGTGACGGTTACATCCGATATAATGGGACCAATGCCACGATCAAGGCGTGGAAACAAATACATTCTGCTGTTCCAAGACACATTTACGAAATGGGTTGAGATAGTAGGAATGAAGAATGCCACGGCCAAGACGGTATCCCAGCACTTTACTGATCTCATTCTTCTTAGATATGGTGCCCCCGAAGTTATCATCACAGATAATGGGACACAATATACATCTAAGATCTTTCATCAGGTCACCAAGGATTGGAACATCCGCCATCAATTCACCGCACCTTATAGTCCTCAGTCCAACCCTGCCGAACGCCCGAACCGTGTGATTAAAACTATGATATCACAGTTCGTCAACTCCGATTATCGAAATTGGGACATCCATTTAAACGAGTTCCGATATGCCATTAACAGCTCCGTCCACGAATCTACGCAATATTCACCCGCCATGCTGAATTTTGGTAGAGAGTTGTGTACTCCAAACAGCATACATGCTGCCCCTGTCGAAACCTCTTCCCGCCCAGAAGACACACCTATGGGAGAAAAGTACGGGTCACAGATACAACGCCTTCACCTACTACAAGAAAAGGTGTGCCGGAACTTGAAGACAGCCTTCGAAAGACAGTCAAAATATTACAATCTGCGAAGACGAGCTAACGAGTTCAAAATAGGGGATCTCGTTTTGAGGAAGACTCATCGGCTTTCAAGTGCAGCCGACTATATAGCCGGAAAACTTGAACCAAAATTTGATGGACCATACATACTTAGCGAGCCACAAGGATCTAATATGTTCAAAATATCAGATCAAAGAGGCAAGAAAGTTGGAGTCGTCCACGTTAAGGATTTGAAACCTTACAAAAATAATTTGTAGAAGAAAACATTTTATTTTATTTATTCTTGAAGAATTTTAGTTTGAAGAATATTTGTATTTATCATCAACTTATGAAGCTTCTGAGAAAAAAAAAACCAAAAAAAAGCACAAAGAACAAAACACAAAAATATTTATGGAAGATTCTATTGTTTTATTTTATGAAGAATATACATTTTTTTTCTTTTTACATGTTTTCTTTTTTTTCTGCCCCGAAGTAAAGGGGGGATGTAACAGGCTAAAATAATGGTACGATTTTTTTTTTATTAAATATCAAAAATAGACGAAATATAGACAAGCAAGACAAGCATATTCAGGTTCCACCGATTTGAATTTCCCGCTTCCTTGACGTGCGCGCGCACCTCGCGCATGCTCCAGTTTCCCGCGCTGGCCTGTCGCGCATGCGCACGACGGTCTAGCTACTCAGAGAATCCAAGATGACTCTAAGACTTCACTTCCGAACACGATACCGACCCGACTAGTCGATCTTCAAATAAGGTAGGAGAACGTCTCCAATTCTATTTGTAGTATTTGCATCGACATTTATTTTCATCCGTATTATTGCTTGATTTAATTTAACGCTAATTGCTTTGCTTTACCTTTTGTAAATCATTTGGAAATTATAATACCGTAGCATTTTGAGCTTGAATCGCACATATATAGTATTATTGCATTTAGTTGACGTATAAATTGTCATTGCTTTGTAATTGCTTGATATATAATTAGCAGATCATTTTACACGCTAATTTGTAGATTTGCTTTGCTCATATTGATTATACATCGTACTTTATCTACCTTGCTTGTACATTCTATGCTTGTATTTCCATTTGTACGCATCTAGCCTCATTATACCTGCTTTATTCCGTTGCTTAAAACCTATCCAACCATCCCAAGACCATTCCCATAAATCCTGGGAGCTGTGATAGCCTAAAGTAGGTAGAGTATAGAAGTGCTATTATTAAGGAGCAGACCATCGTACCATTATTGATTCCCTTGTTTAAATAGTTGAACCTTGTGTTTTACCATTAATCCTTGGATTTTACACCTTGATTCCTTGGATTAATACCGTTACTGTTTTGCCATTAATCCTTGGCTTTACACCTTAATTCCTTGGATTAATACCACTACCTCCTTGCTACATTTATACCGATTTACCATTAATCCTTGGATTTTACACCTTGATTCCTTGGATTAATACCGTTACCGTTTTGCCATTAATCCTTGGCTTTACACCTTAATTCCTTGGATTAATACCACTACCTCCTTGCTACATAATATTACCGATTTAACAAAAATCCTTGGATTTTACACCTTAATTCCTTGGATTAATACCACTACCTCCTTGCTACATAATATTACCGATTTACCATTAATCCTTGGATTTTACACCTTGATTCCTTGGATTAATACCGTTACCGATTTACCATTAATCCTTGGCTTTACACCTTAATTCCTTGGATTAATACCACTACCTCCTTGCTACATAATATTACCGATTTACCATTAATCCTTGGCTTTACACCTCAATTCCTTGGATTAATACCGCTCCCTCCTTGCTACATAATATTACCGATTTACCAATAATCCTTGGATTTTACACCTCGATTCCTTGGATTAATACCGTTACCGATTTACCATTAATCCTTGGCTTTACACCTTAATTCCTTGGATTAATACCACTACCTCCTTGCTACATAATATTACCGATTTACCATTAATCCTTGGATTTTACACCTTGATTCCTTGGATTAATACCGTTACCGATTTACCATTAATCCTTGGCTTTACACCTTAATTCCTTGGATTAATACCACTACCTCCTTGCTACATAATATTACCGATTTACCATTAATCCTTGGCTTTACACCTCAATTCCTTGGATTAATACCGCTCCCTCCTTGCTACATAATATTACCGATTTACCAATAATCCTTGGATTTTACACCTTGATTCCTTAGATTAATACCGTTACCGATTTACCATTAATCCTTGGCTTTACACCTTAATTCCTTGGATTAATACCGTTACCTCGTTGCTACATAATATTACCGATTTACCAATAATCCTTGGATTTTACACCTTGATTCCTTGGATTAATACCATTACCGATTTACCATTAATCCTTGGCTTTACACCTTAATTCCTTGGATTAATACCACTACCTCCTTGCTACCTAATATTACCGATTTACCAATAATCCTTGGATTTTACACCTTGATTCCTTGGATTAATACCGTTACCGATTTACCATTAATCCTTGGCTTTACACCTTAATTCCTTGGATTAATACCGCTACCTCCTTGCTACATAATATTACCGATTTACCAATAATCCTTAGATTTTACACCTTGATTCCTTGGATTAATACCGTTACCGATTTACCATTAATCCTTGGCTTTACACCTTAATTCCTTGGATTAATACCACTACCTCCTTGCTACATAATATTACCGATTTACCATTAATCCTTGGCTTTACACCTTAATTCCGTGGATTAATACCGCTACCTCCTTGCTACATAATATTACCGATTTACCAATAATCCTTGGATTTTACACCTTGATTCCTTGGATTAATACCGTTACCGATTTACCATTAATCCTTGGCTTTACACCTTAATTCCTTGGATTAATACCACTACCTCCTTGCTACATAATATTACCGATTTACCAATAATCCTTGGATTTTACACCTTGATTCCTTGGATTAATACCGTTACCGTTTTGCCATTAATCCTTGGCTTTACACCTTAATTCCTTGGATTAATACCGCTACCTCCTTGCTACATAATATTACCGATTTACCAATAATCCTTGGATTTTACACCTTGATTCCTTGGATTAATACCTTTGCCGTTTTACCATTAATCCTTGGTTTTTACACCTTACTTCCTTGGATTAATACCTCGACTCCCTTGCATAATAGATTACCGTATAATATCTTAAACACATTCTTTAATCAATAAATAAGATAAAGCGCAAGCGATAGATTTTCGACATCAAATAGATACCGCGAAATTACGACCCACTCCTTGTCAACGACCTTTTTACGATTCCTTGATTGCTTCCACATCATTCCTTGATTAGGGGCGATGATGAGAGCTTAGCAGCAAGGACATAAAGGAATCTCAAGAGTGATTGAGTGATTTTAAAGCTGCACTACTGAGCCCATTCCAAAAACTCCAAACCTATTCCAAAGGCCAAGAAAAACCGATCCTGGATTTACCCACTTCTAGCGATTGAACTATCTGTGCTTCGAAATTATTTGACAGTACGAACAAAACGACACCGACCCGGAAACACTGTCACAATCACTGCCGATAGAGATGCACAGTAGCTGTCCAATCTTAGTTGAGTCTGTTAGGCCTTTCATGGTGTAATAGTTTTCAAAACGTTCTAGGTAACATGTAAAGTTTTCTTTCTTTGGATCATAGTTTTCAAAAGGAGCCACATTTGAGTAGTTGACCCGAGGTATCTCAGTCTGTTGATCATTCTGTTTTAAGACAGTTTCTAATACTTCTTTAATAAACTTGTTCTGGTTTTCTTGCTGTTGTCTTTGTTGTTCTTGAAAGATAGTAAGGAATTGATTGAACTGATCTGCATTCATTTTTAATACAAAATAATTTGAACACAAATTCTGAAAAATTTAGTAATCTTACATGTAATAATTCTGTTTTTCCTTCGTCGCCAAATAATTGTTGTGACTTTGAATTAGAGTTCATAATAAGCACACATTTGAAGAAACTCTTTTATTGAAAATTGTTATGATTAACTATAATAAAGTAAAATGTAAACATTGAAAAACAATTATCATCTGTCTTGACCTTATTTGAATTATTAACTAAATCATATGAAGTCAAGATATACTAAAGGATATGACACTAACGCTTCAGATTTTTGTTGCCTTAATGTTTTTTTCGGTGCAGGGGCCTTAATTAAATCCTCTGACAGCTCATTCTAGCACAAAGTACACAATTTTGTTTCAAAATTAAAATGTAACAACAACACAAAAACTACACAGAAAAACATAAACATTAGCAATAATAAATAATAACAGCTGTGTTATTTACACATATGTAACTTAAAATATATTACATATTTCATATTTAAAATTATTTTTAGCTTTGCTATCTTGCAGGGAGGAGTTGGTAAAGAGAGTTCTGGAGGCACTCAAGATGCGTCGCCGGCAGATACGCTGTTGGAACTGTGGAGAAATGGGGCGTCCCCGGAGTAAACGTCATTCAATCTCTCCAGCAACGAAGCAGGAGTATGACTAAGAGTCAAATCATCGTGCCATCGAGCCATAAGAAGGCGGATGCACTCTCCAGAAGACAATGTGGAGACAGTAGTAGGCGAGTCGGTGGCTCAGTTGGTAGCGGATAGGACTTAGGGCCCAAGGCAGCGATGTCGAGGGTCACTGCCGCAAACATTTAATCAGAGTACAGTTCACCTTTGTACTGTACCGGCTCACCCCTTGCTTTGCTGGATACGTTCCACGCACAGATCAGTAGTCTATGTGAACGGGCAAATGCAAGGTTAAAAGAGGCAGCCAGTCTCTTAAAACAAAAAAAGAAAAAAAATCATTGTGCACGCAATGAAGAACATAGTAAATCGGTTCATCGTGTGACTACCATTAACGACGAAGGGGACAAGAAGAAGCTGTCAGATGACCTTTACACCTCGCCAGTGGAATGTGCCTTGGCCCATTACGTAGCAGAAGACTGGAGAGCGTCGCGAGGTATAGTCATAGTCTTCAGAATAAAGTTTGGATATCTCCAAACTCCAAAACATGTTACATGCCAACCTTTGTAAACACATGCCATCATCAAAATTGATATGGAGGGCCCCAACCTCTACTAATTTACACAGCTTAAATAGGCCTGGCCTATACCCTTAAGGGCTTAATGTGATAAAGAAGGCTTCTAAAACCCAAAACTAAGATTCCAAATCAATTAACATTGATCGCTTAGAGCTATTTGATTCTATAATATCCATTTCCAAATTCAGCCTACTTGGAATTCCCAAAGGTCACAGAATTAGTTTTAGGTTTTAAGGTTAAATCTTGTCCCATAATATCTCTCCTTCAGCTATAACTCTGACTACGGTACAAACTTTAAGCTATCATTATTTGGTCATTTAATGTAAGAAAATATGTTTGCTGGTTGTTGTTGTTGGCTACTTAAAAGCAGTAAACTATTTCATTTTTATTATTCTCTCTTTCTTTAAAAAACTATGTGAATAATATTGAAGGTATGAAAAGTAAATCCTAAACTTTATATACCCGTTGATAGAATGGCCAAATACCGATAGACTTACATAATATCGAAGTAACTATATGTAGCAAAACACAATCGACTTCCCGAATCGATCGAATCAATGATGACGTCACGACCTGCTAACATCGATGTGAAAATCTGCCCACCTCGAATCATTACAATTTTACTTATCCCCTCTCAGTCCTAGAACCTCATTGGTCAGCTACCTGTGTTTTTATGAGTAAAACTATGCTGCTATGAAAGGAAACAATACTGTTATGTGAAACTTTTCAATTCTAAGAACTGAATTGAAACTGCTACTTTAAAAAACGGTCGTAGGTAAAAATATGTACATGTATGCAAAACCTTTGTTCGCAACGAATATGCGGGATAGTATATGCCTATCCAAACTGAGAAGCACGATTATATCAAAGGTTACTAACGAACTTTGTTCAGTAGGCCTAACATTTAAGAGTAAAATAATAACAAAATATTCTATTACAAAACTCATGACATTCTTGTATAGTTATGAATAATCACACAAACACAAGACCAATAATGTACACCGACACAGCAGAGAATGTTTTTATGTATTCTTACACAACAGATATGTAATTATTGTGTAAGTGAAAAACTTTGTATTTACGTTTCAATAAGTAAAATATATGGTAATGTATGGTATACTTTCATTGATGACTCGTGGCATTTGTAATTCAATGAATCTAATATAACTAATATAATGGTTTAAATACCTTCAGTCACCAGTTCAAATTAGTCGGCTATTGCGACCTAGGTTTCGGCACGAAGTTGTACCATCATCAGGCGGGCCAGTTTTGAGTCTTCAGTCCAATGGACGTCGTTGAGTTAAAACAAATAAACAGTTCACGACATACAGCACAAACACGCACACGAACACATATAACGAATAATACCGGTATTTACAGAAGGACGACATTATTGTAAGTTCACCGGCCGCGACGGGTGACATCCAAGCACAGGTGTGATATCGGCCAAACAGGTCGATCATTTGCAACCAGGTTAAAAGAACATAAACCAAACCCTCGTTTCACCCAACAAAAATCCACATTCGCCCAACATATAATTGAGAATGACCATAGAATGGGAAAATTAGATGAGAACGTTTCCATTCTCAGCTATTGTAAGAAAGGATTTTTATTGGACACGTTAGAAGAGTTCCATATCTACAAATCGTTAAAAGTAGATGCCGACAACCTACTAAACGACCAAATCCACCACAGCTCCAATTTAATTTTTAACAAAATAATTGAAACCCAAGCAACACTAACGCATCCTACTAGACATGGCTCAAAACAATACCGAGGACAAAGGTCAGATAGACCACCTGAACGTTCCAGTTAGTTGTGGCTTGGATGTCACCCGTCGCGGCCGGTGAACTTACAATAATGTCGTCCTTCTGTAAATACCGGTATTATTCGTTATATGTGTTCGTGTGCGTGTTTGTGCTGTATGTCGTGAACTGTTTATTTGTTTTAACTCAACGACGTCCATTGGACTGAAGACTCAAAACTGGCCCGCCTGATGATGGTACAACTTCGTGCCGAAACCTAGGTCGCAATAGCCGACTAATTTGAACTGGTGACTGAAGGTATTTAAACCATTATATTAGTTATTATAACCAGTTCAGGGGCAATCCAACATCTTATGATGTCGAAAGAATCTAATATAAAGTAGACATTAGTGGGGTTAAATGCCTTTGGCTTAGATGTATGTTATAAATCAAAAGGTGTTCATTTTGAATATAATTTTATTTCAATTTTGAAAAGTTTAAATCGTAATGATTGTAGAGTAGTTTTATAACTCTGACAGAGAAATGGAATGAAGTGCTACTCTGAGTGAACTTATAAACTTTCGCAATCATGTCTCCACAATCTGCAGCGGATAAAACTTTTATTTATTTCTAACTGCCTTCAGTATAGTTCAATTATTTTATTAAATTGTCTTAACATATTATTTATATATCTATATAAGTATAAAATACCCCCGCCGCAGCAAACCTGCAGACTTAGCGAATTTCCATCTGCCTGATTAGATTTAAACTAAATTGTCTCCTTAAAAATATCACATTTATTCCCTACTAGCTGTAACCCGCGGGCTTTGCCCCGTTTAACTTCTTAATTTTCAAGATTATCTCGTTCGCATGACTCAATCACGTCCTGGTTGAAGTTTGTTCGCTACGCTCACTCACCTTTAGGTTGGAGCTCGTTCGCTACGCTCACTCACCTTTAGGTTGGAGCTCGTTCGCTACGCTCACTCACCTTTAGGTTGGAGCTCGTTCGCTGCGCTCACTTGCCTTCAGGTTAGCTCGTTCGCTACGCTAACTCGCCTCCAGGTTGAAGTTCGTTCGCTACGCTCACTCACCTTTTGGTTGCAAATTAGCTGTTGTCATAAATGTAAAAGAAATAATAGTGCTGCACCCTGTTGGTAATTTTTGTAACTTTAATGCTATTGAACATCACAGAACAGAACCAACTTGTTTAATTGAAACAGCTGTTAAGATTCAATAATTTCATTTCTCATAAGGTTAACATGGGAAACTCCAGAGCCACTGGGGCGGAGCCCGAAAGGATTTTTGAAATAAGAATATGCCTATATGTTAATCGGGAATGTGAGCTATCATCATGCCAAATTTCAGCCCAATCCGACCAGTATTTTTCGCGTTCACTTGTCACAAACATACATCCATACATCCATACATCCATACATCCAAACTTTCTCATTTATAATATTAGTAGGATTTAAACAGAATTAGTTTAATGAGTACTTAGGTTTGCTGCAACAGGGAGGGTAAAAAAGTTTTTTTTAATGTAAAATATGAAAAGGTACTATGGTTTAGTAAGAAATTAATGTATTTTCCAAATTTGATCAAAATATGTTCATAAACAAGCAAACTACAACAGTTGACTTATTCTCCATAAGACTAACATGGGAATTTTTACAAAAAATTACAATTTTTTTGAATTTTCTCCGTAACAATTAGGCGCATAATAACGCTTCAATATACTAAATTATTTGTTTTTTTAAGCTCTACAAAATGGTTTAAAAAGAAATTGTGAAATTTTGTGTTTTTAGGGTCAAAAATGGGAAAAACCTATTTTTACCCCATAAAACCCCCCATAAACCCCCGTTCCCATAGTCCGATCATGCTGGTTCGCGAACTCATTCAAGTTTATCCTGCCTTACACCTTCAAACCAAATTTTATCAAAATCGAACAAAAATTACTCAAGTTATCGTGCGGATGGACACACACACATATATATATATATATATATATATATATCTATATATAGATATATAAAAATTTGAACGAATGTGTTTTTGGCCTCTTGGGACATCAAAATGAAATAGTAAATCGGTCCCGGGCTTAGGTCTTACCATGAGACCTACGGTAATAGCTACTTCCCTATAGGGAAATTCGCTAAAAGGATGTTTGTATATATATATATATATATTTGTTTGGCAGTGATAAACTCAGACACCGCTGTACCGATTGCCACGAAACTTGGTACATACGTGTAGAATTTCATGGAATAGGTTTATACACCATCGATTTCGTGATCCGTCCAATCGGCTCCGCCCCAGTGGCTCTGGAGTTTCCCATGTTAACCTTATGAGAAATGGAATTAATGAATCTTAACAGCTGTTTCAATTAAACAAGTTGGTTCTGTTCTATGCTGTTCAATAGCATTAAAGTTACAAGGATTACCAAGAGGGTGCAGCACTATTATTTCTTTTAAATTTATTACAACAGCTAATTTGCAACCAAAAGGTGAGTGAGCGTAGCGAACGAACTTCATCCTGGAGGCGAGTTAGCGTAGCGAACGAGCTAACCTGAAGGCAAGTGAGCGCAGCGAACGAGCTCCAACCTAAAGGTGAGTGAGCGTAGCGAACGAACTTCAACCAGGACGTGATTGAGCCATGCGAACGAGATCATCTTGAAAATTAAGAAGTTAAACGGGGCAAAGCCCGCGGGTTACAGCTAGTATAATATATTATAAATATTATTTATTTGTATATGATTGTTTCTAATGACTAACTAATATGCATTATTATAACACCCAATCCAATCCAATCGTAATCAATTACACATCTCCAACCAATGCTAAGAACAAATTAAAATTAAGAACAATGTCAAGTCAAAAACTTTATATTGCTGCCCCAACAAAAATATTACTTTTTCGCCAGTGCTAAGAAAAAATAACAATGGGTATTTTTATTATAATTTAATACCTATACAGATACATGGAGTTACTCAAGTAAAATAAAATCAATCTCGTCACTAGCGAATTAAAATTTACCACAAAATACAGGTTTTAATTAGGCTTTTGCATTTATGATTAAAACATTATATATGTACACAAAAATACCATTTTAGCAATATTAGCCTATAATACAAGTGTTATGTCTTATACACAACTCATTAACCTCAGTTTTACAGTCAATTGCTCTGACGACTCACTTAAATATTCCCTCAAAGGACGATTGATAAAGATGATATTTGCCCGAAATATCCCATTTCCAGACCATCCATAAGGTTTGAAACTTACTCTGAGATACGTTTGATCCTGGAACCATCCACAAACCATAACATAAGGAGACGAATTACTGAACTGCTCCCAAATTACTGTTTCACAAAATGTAGTTTCCATTTTCAGCCAAGCCATTACTATGAGGATTTGCCGAACAATTATTAATGTTACAGAATAGTATTGATCTACAATTTTTCATATTTCATAGCTTATGTTAGTTTTGCTATGGTCTACTTCAAAGGTCCATATCCAAATGTTTTCTTTTTGCGCGTATGTTGTAATTTGCTAGAATATTGTAGATAGTTTGTTAAGACCGTTATGTTATAGTTCTCATGTTTACTTTTTTCGTGGTAATTCATAAAACTGTCATGGGTACTTTCGTCCCGTTAGCCTAATGTAAAACATTGGAAATTTTAAGTTAGTTTTAAATTGCATTAGCATTATCAAATTAAAATTAGTTTGTTTACAAACCTCCTCACTATTAGTCAAACCGAGGCCACACTAAAAATACAGGCCGTAATACTCGGGGAAATCGTGTTCATTATTTATGTTGGGCTGAAGGCCTCAACCGGCAATTATTTAATTCCTACATATTTAAATGTCGGGGCGACCCTTAAAGACGGTGACACACTATCGATCTTTTCCCCGAACAAGACCCCGAACCGAGCAGGGAGAAGGGAGAAGGGAGGTCGAAGGGAGGATGTTCGATAGTGTGTCACGGGTCCGTACACCGATCAAGACGCCGAACAAGACATCAGGCCGAGCAGGGAGACGAGCGCTCTGGAGGCGGTTTTTTGGCGAAAGATCAAAGAAAAGATCGGTCCGATGTACGGTCCGATGTACGATAGTGTGTCACGGTACATTTTTGCCCCGTACATCGTCGCGAGCGCCGCACCGAGCGGCCGCCTGCGCTAGCATTGATAGTTCTGATTTAATATGGCAATTAAACTCTTTAATTGGTAAAATAAATAAATGTTGGGTAATATGTTGCCGTTATATATTATAATCATTTAAGATGTAATGTTTGTGGTTTGTTTGGTCAAGGTTGAAAGTGTAGAAACCGTTAAATCAATTATATCAATAATATTAAGGTTGAATTAAGTAATTGATGTTGACTTAAATTCTTTCAAAAATAATATAAACATTAATATTATTAAAGGCAATTAAAATTATCATTCTGTAACGTTATTTCAATGAATAAAACCAATAGAAATCAATAGATATAACTAAGCATCCTTTATAGAATATTTTATTTTCTCGACAAGTTTTCAAAATGCGACTTTTAACAATAATTTGTATGTTATAGAAACTTTTTGGCTTTGGTCTGGTGTGCATTTTTTAGATTGCCTCCGCGCTCTCACTCGCACACACTCTCTATCTCTCTCCAAACTTCCTTTTGCCGCGCTCGGTAGAATTCGTCTGGTCTTGGTCATGTTCGGGGAAATGTTCGGAGTAAAATTTTGCTGATATTTATCTCCCTTCTCCCTTCTCCCTGCTCGGTTCGGGGTCTTGATCGGGGAAAAGATCGATAGTGTGTCACCGCCTTAAAGGCCTGGTTACGTGGCGCGAGCGCCGCGCGGACTACCTGCTACGTTGTGACAGATTTGACAGCGCTCAAGTATACTGTACACGTCTTATAATCGTCAAATTATCCATGTTGTAAATAAATTGTGTCCGTATATGCGAGCTTTTAAACACTTTGTTAAAACTTAGTGTTTTAGAGCGTTCTTATACCTAATTATAATAGCATAAACGATTGCTATTAACCTAACCCCTAAACGTAACATAACAGCTGACTCTCCGTACTTGGACATGTGCCACGGGGAACCCGCAGTGACCACCGCGTGGAGTTACGGACGTTTAAAACCCCAATTTTGTGCGATTTTTTGCGATTTCGTCAAGTTTTCTCCCAATGTTAATCACATAATCATCTACAAAATAGCGAACAGCCGTTTAGATCAAGATTATTTTTCTCTAGCTGTCACTGATATGTTTACATTGAATGTTGTTTACAAATACCGCAATCATTTCCGATCACGTTTCAAAAGCAAATCCAAACCACCAAACCGAGTTGGATTAAAACCGTTTTTCCTGTGGGGTTTCTTTACATAACGGATTTAATTAATCGCAAGTGCAATAATGTGTAGGGTAATCGTAAATGAAGATAGAGCTTCTTTGTGTATACAATTGTTCTTGAGTTTTGATAACCGGGGAAAAGACCTTGAATCAGTGTTGTATATGGCTGGGAAATTTACATTTTTACGTAAGCTTTACCAATAGCTTACATAAAAGGTTTTAACTCATTGACGGCGCTTCAATGGTGGTTGTGTAAAGTGTTAAGTGACAACTGCAGAGGGTGATTGTACCAGAGGTTTACGTATTATGCTCAAAACGCTTTTCCAATGTGTCTTCTCAACGCTATGTGCTGCTCGCTGGACCATACAGCCAATATACCATTGCCCATCTCTTGGGTTCTATAACGCAATAACTATAAAGCTATAAGTAGTTTAAGTTTATATTTAAATTAAAATTTTTATTTATATTTATATAAAAAAAAAACATGTAAAGAGGCTTGACTAAAGTTAAAGAATAAATTATGGTAAAAAAAGAAGAAAAAAGTAGTTTAAGTGTTAATAGTTATTTTTTCTTAATGTTCCAATGTGTTGGCGTACCAAAATGTTGTATAGTAACCGGTATATTTGCTCTCTACAAAACCAGCAAAGTCCAAATCAGCTGCACTGTGTCAGTAGGAACCAAAATCGATGTATACTATACCAACTATCCCAGTAGTTATGTTTCAGAAACTTGGCCACCGACCAAAGAACCGAAAAATCTGTTTGCTGGCTTTGAGAATCGCTAATATTTATATAGTCGTAATATTTTGTAATATAGTCGTAAAATAAAATCGTAGTGTTATATAGTCAATGTTAATATGTAGAGTAAACCGTGATTCATAAACTTATCTGTAGGCTACTACTGTGTATAAGTATCTAAACACGATAACCTTCGGTAGTAGGCTTACAGATCCTGTCTGTACAAATCATAGCAACAACAATCGTTTGGTATTGCTTAATTTATAAATTTAAAATAATGTGTAAGCAGCTTAACGTTTGATTATAGATAAACCTTACAAAATATACTTTCTCTTGCCTAGCTTACGTTGTTGCACTGGTAGGATTAACCTTCAATCGATAAATTCAACATTGTGTACCGCTTTAAAATTATTTTCCCTCCGCTGATTTTTGAATTTTTGGAAGCTGTGTAAGCTGTAGATTAGATATAATATCTTCGATTTCTAAAGTGATCTGTTGAACTTTATTTTATTAATTGCTCGTTATGATTACAGACGTACAATTAAGGATTCGAATTGCGATTAAAAGAAGGAAAATTTGTAAGACAGTTTTCCAACAAAACGAAAATTATAAAAGAAACTTTTTCAATCTTTGGTACTCAGTGGTGAGTTTTTCAGCCTAACTTTGTAATCATTGTAACTCAGTTGTTGTTACTTTCATGTTAACTTTGTTACGTTTCCGGGTACTTGTTAAGACATCTACCTCATCAACGATCTAATTTCACAGACTAGATGTAAGTAATACTTTACCCGATAAAATAATTTCATATCACAATCAAAAAACCAAGCATAACACTTTCAATAGCTTCAAACAATTAAAAATTTACCCTTTATTGTTTACATAGTTGGCTATTTTGTTCCTTAAAATATGGTTTAGTACAATCTTACGTTGTGATAAAGCATAATCCCTTAATTGAAAACCTTGGTCTCAATCCAATCATACATTTAAAAATTCATTTAATGGTTTAATGTAGTAAACCATCGTCCGAAAGTAATTCCCTATCTTTCTTACCTGAACCGAATAGCAGTGAAACTCTTGAGATTTCACAATGCCTACTAAAAGTTGCTAACATTGGCATATATTACACCGAATAATATCAACAAAGTAGTTTTCAGTTGTACAACAAGTGATTTATTTTTATTGTGTCAATATTAGTAACACAAACTTAAAAAATAACAAAGATATGGGATAGGCTCAACAATGAAGACGTCGTAGGCCAAACCATCACTAAGCCTGCGGCATTAAACCAATCACAGAGTCATATTTAACCTCGTGTGAGGTAGGTTTATTCCGATACAATCTTCATTGACTAGACGATGTGGTGGGTCTAGTGTATAGACATTGAGTTTTGTAGGATTATCCTAAGATTTCTGAACATAGGCAATGTATTCAAATAAGCTTTTAAAATACAGGGTGTCCACAAAGTCTTGGTCTGATGAGGAAATCGCATAGTATGAAAACGAGTAATAGTAGGATACAGATTTATTTACAGAAATTACAGGCAACTTAAGATTTTATAACTATGTATAAACGTAACACAACTCTACGTGTGCGCCTCCAGTGGCCTGCAGATATTCTATTCGTATTTTCAGTTTGTTCCAGGTTTTAGTCAGCATATCCTGGGTTACAGACGCCACAGAATTTCTGAATCTCTCCAGAAGTGTGTGTAAATTAGGAACCAGGGAAGAATAGTCAGTGTCCTTGACAAATTCACACAAAAAGAATTCCATGAGGGTTACATTGGGGGAATGAGGTCATTTGTGGGGAAGTGAAGATTAAAAAAAAATCCTTCACACATTTAGCCCAGTGTGATGGAACGCCGTCTTGCTGGAAAATTATCATAGGTTGCAGTTCTTATAATTGAGGGGCTATATACAACTCCAACATAAAGTAAACAAACCCATTCACATTTTCTGCATTTCCGGCACACTGCACCAAAGATTTAGTTTTGGACTGACCCTTTCATTTTTAACCCCGATCCTGGGATTTTCACTCCCCCAAATTCTACAATCAATGTGTCTGTTAACCTTCCCACTTAAATGGGAGATCTTCGAACTGCTATAGGGGATTGGTTTCGTGAAATAGCCAAACACACTGCGATTTCTCTTGTAAACTCACGATTTCTGAAGTGGTCAATCAGTTGTGTTTAGGTGTTACCTATTTCATTAAATAAAACTTGATTAAATTTCCTCCAAAACAAGGCATACAAGTTAAGTGTGGCTCTAATGGTTTTCGTACAGCAAGGCTATTAAATCAGACCAAGACTTTATGGACACCCAGGTATATTAAGAGTTATACTTTACTGACTATTACCAATAACCAGTGTAGTGTTAGCATAGTAGGTAACCTTTTCTCTTTTGGAATTCCGTGTGATGAGTAAGTAAATAGTGATATCGATTACAATAATTTGCTGGTGTAGTATGACACGATTTAAAAATAACTTTAAGCACAATCTGTAGGGGGCTTAGTGGTTTAGTTGAACTACATCTGCTACAAAATCTAGCTAAATCACGATATGGAATTGACTGTATACTCATTCTTTACGAGCTTCTACATCGTTCACACCCAATGTATTCGTACTAGAATTAAATCAAAATTCTTTAAGCTATTGTTAGGACTTGATCCTTACCTTGTCTTGTCCCTTTCACAAAATGTGTCTGTGGTTCCAGTAAAATATTAGGTGGTCAAACGTACCTCGTTAACTTTCAAGACTCGTAAAATATAATTGGATGTGGGTGCGATGCCCAACCATAAAAAACGTTCCTAGAATTATACGACGATGGTTGGGAATGTTCATGGCCTGTTTAATCAGTACGTAGTTTAATAACTACGATGGAAATCGAATGTGCACTTCAATTATTAAAAAGCAGTTGCTCAACTACACCACCTACCTACAGGAGACTTTATAAGGATTGAAGGAGAGCTCAACTTAACATTTTTAGTTAGAAATCATTCCAATTTTTAATAACAAGTAACGTTCAGCTAGTTTAGTAAACCCTAAATCAAATGTGATACAGTGGTTGTGAGTCGCTCTACATGTCTCAGAAATAGTTAACAACACTAAGGTTCTTCCCTAAAAGCAGACATTAAGTGCAATTTGCTATACACGTTTTGTGCTAACATACGTATTTAGATTTGACAAATCCTATATATTAAAACACAAACATAATAATATCATTTAGATGCTTATGTTAAGTACAGACATAGAAAACATTATGTTTTACCTATGGTACAGGCTAGATTCACAATTTATTACGTAATGTTTGATTTGTATTTTAAACCTAAGTGCTAGATACCTTCCTCCTTCTAAAGGTTGTGATTCCGTAGATTGGAATTATTTGTACACTTTTGGTTTGATTTCAGTTTGTTTTGGTTTAGGTGCAACTGAAATACGACAACAATTTAACGTCGATTCCATCTGTCATACCAAACCGGAACTGACACATCCTATGTCAACTCAATCATGGCACAGGCTCAGTGACAGGCTACGATCAATATCTGAAAAATAATTACTGCATTAGAACAACCGTTGCCTTATTACGTTTAGAAAAAGGCACCCCCCCCCCCACCCCATCAACCAGGGCTACAACACTTGCCCTGTAGGGGGTTATTGTGTAAGGGATGTTTACATTTTGACACCTGCAGCCCATTCATTTAGTCATACCACTCCAGGGGTCTAAACATGTAGGAATGTTTGACAAAGAGTCTACGCTAGATTAGACGACACGGTGTTGTTCATTTTTGGTAATAATTTCAGTCTCATCCCCAGGGGAGATTGGGTTTAATGTTCTGATTCACCATGGACGAGTGGGGAGATGGATTTGTGCCATTTGTTTATGGTTGGAATGATAAAATATTTGTCCCCTTTAAAACGTTAGCAGTCATTCTTTTTATGAATGAAAATAAACAAATATTATTTTGCCTACATACGAGTATTTAACAAGTTCATTTGTTACATTATATTAATTTTCTTTTACGCCTTGGATTTGTTTCACGTAAATTACTATTTCAAACAGTAGACCAACACACATCAACAACACTATTGTCAACTATTGTGGGTGTTAAAAAATAGATACTCATATTGAACAATGCTAACAACGAAATAGATCGTGCAAGATATTTTAGGATTACATTTGGGAATAGTCACTTTGAGTTTATCTTTTACTGGATAAATTCCATAGCAACATTAAGACCCATAATAATTAGAAATTTAAAGATTACAATCATGCTTTTTTAGTGCAGTATATTATATCCAAAGTGGGTTGGATAAAGACATAAATCTAGAGTGTATTTTTAAAACTTCATAAAATTAGCGCTTCCTTTGTAGACCGGTTCCTAGATTATTGTTGGGCCACATTTTGATGGGCGCAGCGGAGTGGCTTTTTTACTTTCGTGAAAATCGTGTTAATCGAAATTTGATTTACGGGAGGCCGCTCTCACCTATAAGCTCTAAAGTAAAGTAGTAAAGTAAGTTCTAAAGTGATATTATTTTTTTAATAACTGTTCACTCCTCTTAATCGTTACTGCACAACGTTCGCAGAACTTACTTCATACTTGGATTTTGCAATGGAAAACCAACTAAGTCGGAAAAGATTGGGTCACATATAAAATTAAAAGATTAACGGGTTGCCCAAAAATCACTTGTTACCTATCCAATTCACTTGTTGAGTACGGCGAGCGGTCTGCCCACCAAATTGTCCCTCAGGGTATCTTTGGGCCCAGGTCAAGTTCGCTCACTTCAGCGTGGAGTGTGTTGTAGAGCTTAGGTGTAGTAAGGGTAGCCGTTTTGAGTCTTGACAAGACAGTATCCGAGTAAATCAAGGAGATGCCCACGACATGTTATATATGGGTGTTGGTCCTCATGCCGAGCTAATTTCGATGAGTTTTCCTTGAGCAACACTATGCTATTAAGTATGCGCTAGTTGTAGATTGTCAGAACCTTTAGGCATTTAAAATAAGCCTACATTGGTCATGATACCAGGCGGACGTAATCACTCCCAAAGCCATTTTCTTAAGCAGCAAGTTGCATTTGTATGGCCCCAGAGAGGGGTGCCATAACTTAAGTGGCTATAAAAAATATCATGGTACACTGTGACTAATATGGTTTAGAGATAACCCATCCAAGTTTTCTTAAAAGATAGTCAACTCCATCAGAGTAATCAATTTTCTTATGACACCTGTGTTGGTTATCTGTCAAGCTTGACGCGCCAGACTAACCTGGAGTCAATCCAGAAACCTCGTCATCATTCTATTAGATCGCTATATTCCCTAACAATGTTTCCACAAACATTTTGAATTGCCTAAATCGATCATGTTTACACTGAAACCATCCGAATCGAAAAAAGGCTGTTTGATACATTTTCATTACCACTTAAAGAATTATTATTACCAGCTCATGTGAATATTTGACACCCATTAGCATCATTAATTACGATTTTGTTATGTACTGTTGTAAATCATAATTCCAAACCGTATGTTTTGACAGTAAAAATTACGTTTACTCAACTAATCAAAAGGATTCCTCGTCGTTCGTTGAGCTGGAGCCAGAGTTGATGGAGAGAAGCCAGAGAAACACCTGCTGCTCTCTGCAGAGAGTGAAGTGAATGCTGACGTCATCGTCAACTGATTACAAGGCTGTTCTGTGAATAAACTGACAAAACTTTACTTTTTTTATACTTCGGCTATTTACAAACTCGCACTTTAAAAATCCTTAAAAATTTCAACAACCTAAACTTGTTTATAAAGTATCTGCGAACTGTGTAATATCTTACCGCAAAGTATGCGAACTTTTTTATTGTTGTCCTAGGATGCTAGGCACAAGCCCGGAGTTGTTTTTCACATTACTTCAGGCTAGACCTAGGGTTTGCGTTATTATTGAGCAAAGCGAGCGAAGATCTTACACTTCTGCACTATGCGCGAATCTTCTATAATATTAAAACGTAACAGGGTTTTTTATTTCACGATTCTGAATCAACCACTCGACGGATTTTCATGATTTTTGTGTTGAAAGAAAGATAATTTTGAGAACTAGGGAATGTAGAAGCCATAATTTTAGTTTAGGGTCCAAGATTTTTAGAAATTAACTTTTAGTTTTTGAAAAGTCTATCAGCCGATGCTAAGATTCTAAACTAACTTTTGGTATAGTATAATTTGCTTAACATAACAGCTGTAAACATTCAGCGTTTGTAACACAAATTCAGCATTTGGATCAAATTAAAAGACATAATAAGGGTTGACTTATTTATACTATGTGTAATACTAATCATTGATACGTTCAATCCTTCGATAAGAGGATGACGGATTATTTAAATATACATAGTAAAATACTAGGATGTTCAAATTATTTTTTTAAAGTAATATTTTTAATCTTCGGTTTGTTTTAGTGCAATATAATTTGTTTTAACTAACAGCTGGTTAATTATAAAAATGCCCTATAGAACTATGAGGTTATTTACTCAGATTTTGTCATTGATTATAGGAAATAAGTAAGATTAGTAGACCACCGAGATAAGTAACGCCATCGATGTATACAAGTAGAGGATCTGTACACCAGTTTAAAAAAAATATTCAAATTATTTTACTGCTCAACTTTTTTGGAAAGGGTAGGAAAATCACAATTTTTACATGTTTTAATTCATCTTGGCAGCTTTTTGTTTACAATCAATGTTTTTGAATGCTTGAACTTTGTTTGGATTAGTCCCGGAAATATTGATGTCATAAAGATGGAGATCAAGAATCCTCAGGAATACGATTTTAAATTACCACCACAACCTAAGATGGGTTTTATCCAAAGATATACGGATGAATGACATAGATTGAACACAATGTCAACATTGACCTAGGATACTGCAATTAGACTAACCTCTGCGATGGAGGGTGATATCATTGACTAGGCCTATACACTTCTCAATTGATAATTACTCTTTCTACTGTAGGCTGTATAAAATTTGTCTTTATACGTGTAAACTAGCTGTTCTGAATTATAAGCCTAACAGTTTTAACTGACTACTCCTGTACGTAGGACTGGCTAACACATAGTTTAAACTTAAATAAATATAGAATGGTTGGTCGCCATGGCATTATTTGCGAGATAACAATAAAAAGGTAAACAAGAGTCGTAACATACGTTAGTCAACGAATCATCTAAAATAGTACATTAGAAATACAGTAAAAATAAAAAGGGAAGAACAACAGGAGCAATGAGCATAATTTACTACAAAATGAATAAACCAATAATTAGGGTCACCGGAATTAGGCTGATGCACCATTGACTTTAAATACTCCAAATAGCAATTCCATTTATGTGAACCAAATATAGGCCTACCATTGAGTTTGGATACTGCAAGTAAACCTTCCATTTACGTGAACAGTACCATTAATGCAGACTTTGAATAGGTACTGCAAATAGGAATTCCATTAATGTGAACCAAAGATACCATTGAGTTTGGATACTGCAAGTAGACATTCCAATTTGGATAGTGGAAATAGGCACTCCATTTATGTGTATCAAATAAATAAATCTTGTTAAATTGCTTTTACATTCTTAAACCAGCATAAAATACAAGGGTTTCAATATGAAATTTTAAGTTTAACCGACATATTGGAAAACGCGGACGTTAAAGAAAAAAATACATCCATTTTTGTATGCCAAGGGAAAAAGGTTGAAGTTCTCCATTTAATGTTTCCTCCAAATCTAACAGTTTCCGAGAAACCAATGTTTGCATTGTTAAGTTGTTCGCTCTATAGACAGTGTCTTAAAATACAACCAATTTAATGAAACAACGCATTTTTTTATTATAATAAAGCATTGTTATGTGAAATAAGCTAAAACCAAACTTAACCCAACCTAACCCAACCCAACCAAAACACGTCAACACACATATGTTATCAATAATGTTTGCAATGATTCACGAGTAAAACACGTCTCATAAAAATGCGTAGTAGTCCTTATTTTAGTCTTAAGAGATCGATCACTGTAGGTACCGCTAAAAAAGTAACTTTTACAAATACGAAACATTTTTTTACCTATCTTTTAACATGACTATCAAAGCTTAGTTATGATTCTATAAGAAAAAAATATTGCAACATATACAGTACAATAGAGCTTTGAATCTGAGTAAAACAGGAAGAAACTTTATTCCACAGAAACAATCAAAAGTTTTCTTCGGTGGATCAATCACAAGTTCTGTTCGTCAGTGAGTTTAATTTAGAATCAGTTTTTTGTTTACTTATTGTCGTGGAAATCATTATATATGTAATTTTCAAGAACAAGATGGTTATTATTCACGATATTAGATACTTAATCTTTTTGTACTTTTTAGCAACACTACCAACTCAATAGCCACACAGCTTAGTATAAGAACTCCTGTTAGTAAGCAAGTAATTAAAATATTTCAAATATACCTCTGCCAAAATATAATTTTTAGCTACTCCTGTTATAAACACGTTTTCTAACTCCCCCATTATTGTGTATTAGTCCCTTTCAGCTTGAATTAAACGTCGCGATTTCGTCTGAAAGTGTAATTAAAGTTAACTTTAGACCAACTATACTAATTGGAAGATGTTCTCAATATCAGAGAGAGTCCACTTAGAGGCTGATATCCTTCATTTAACAGATAGGCGAATCTACAGCTCTGGGTGTACTCATAACCACTGAACATAGCGAAATGATTCAACCGATGGACATCGTAGCGGTTGGTGAGATCGTATCTCGGACCACAATGCCTTAAGTTCGACGCTTTTGCCCCAAGACCGGCCTCAAAGATAACATTGTATGGAGCTTATATTGGTTAATCGTAGTATATATAATCACGGGAGGGAGCTGATCTACAGGTAAAGTGCAGGACTTTGGTCCCTGAGGTCCCGGGTCCAATCATCATTGGCTTTTATCAAAGTAACTGGGCCTATTCTGAAGTAATATGGTAAAGGCGAGACACAAAAAATAGATTTAATGAAGTTTTTAAGAGTTATATTTTCTTACAATATGTTAAGCGTAACTGCTGCTAGGAGACGAACTTTGAAACTTTCGTAATCATCGCCTGCCAGGTGGTAAAGTTTTAATTACCTCTGTTAAAATATCGCTATAACAGTATTAATCCGTCAAACAATATCTTACGAAACCCCTTTACGATCCTCTACTATGAGGCTTAAAGTAATAGAAAGAGTTGCCTTACTTTTAAACATAATAATTAATCATGTTCATGTATTTTTACTTTAATTTGTATGACTTCTGGAAAATAACAAAACTAGTATTCCTTCAAATCGAATTATTAGTTTAACAAGTTACATTTTAGTGATAGGCAACTGTTTAGTATAAAATAAATCTCCATGACAATTGAAGATTGTTGTTGTGAAAAAACAATGCCCTTGCAATGGATTCTGGTTTCAACCCCAAAAAATATATCTTGGTACCAAAGACAATCCAAAATATCACGCAAAAAATTTACCAAAATATTTAATTTACGGTTAGCCGGTGACTCAGTCGGTAGCGTGACGGACTTCTGGCCCAAAGCAGCGATGTCGTGGGTTCGGACCGTGGTCACTGTCACTACGTTTTATTAGTACAGTTCATCCTTGTACTGGGCAGGTCCATACTGTGTCCGTGTGGACGGGAAAATG
The DNA here is from genome assembly GCF_028750875.1 of Macrosteles quadrilineatus. NCBI lineage: Eukaryota > Metazoa > Arthropoda > Insecta > Hemiptera > Cicadellidae > Macrosteles > Macrosteles quadrilineatus. Next base: position 3,683,828 of record NW_026542596.1, on the reverse strand, counting down.
CACGATTAAAAGAGGCTGCCAACTTCCTAAACAAAAAACCGCACAACTGTCATCAAGTTTTTTTAACATGTTTTTTTTTTTTTTGGGGGGGGGGTACAGTAAACGAACTGTAGCTATGTTTTATTCATAAAATTGAATTCCAATTCTAAAAGGCACGTTAACATTAATTCGAGCTCGAAATCCATTAACTATAATGCAAGCTCGAATTAATGTAGATGCGCCTTGACGATACCAAACTTAAGAAAATCAGTACGTAAAAGGACAGAACTATTAGTGTTAAAGATGTTTTTATCGAATAATATATTATAAGCTTTGAAAATTTTGTACGTCATATTTTAGTTTGTATTTTTTTAAACGATACCTTAAAAGGTCTGTAGGGTTCATGGACATCCTGCATTTATTTTTGGACGTTTCTAGAACTTAAATAGCCACAATTAAATGGTAATGCATAAACGACGGTAAATTAGAGAAAAAATGTACTTTAGCCTGTGGAGTTAAATGTGGATTTTATTTATTTGGTATAAATATAATGAGTTAACATTTATTTGAGATGTACTTTGAGTGAAGTTAATTACTAGTATACTTTATCTTCGATTCAAAGGAAATGTAAAAGAGAATTTAAATGTGCAAGGAATGTAAAATTAACTCTAAAAAATAAAACTCACTGAAACTGGATACAATGTTACCCAGTAGAAAACAAAAACTTTACAAAGCTTGAAAACTTATTTCGTCAGGGAAGCAGAATCAACTCTCGTGGAAAGGTTGGACCCAATTATAAGTCAACAAAAAGTTGCGTGCACCAGTGGAATAAAAATAATTTACTTTTTCCCTCCCACATGGTTTGAATTTCTGTTGTAAATGCTCTAGCTAGTGACAGGTCCTTTTAAAATTACAGACCTATTAAATGTGTAAAACAGATCAGAAAGCGTGTTATTTATTTTGTAACAGTTAAAAATAATATAATTTAGATACATTTCATTGCCCTATTCACGGAAGCAAATAGGTAAGGTAAAAATACCCCTGCAGCAGCAAACCTGCCTATTAAGCCGTTTGTATGATCCATATATCCCTTGAACATTAAAAGTTTAGTACTGGAGCTTGGCATAGGTAAGCTTGGTTAAAATATGAATCCATGTCACCAAACCAGTAACAACAAACAATACAGTATAAAGAAAAGTGCGTAAATTTGACAAACCGTGTATAGAACAAGAAGTATTCGCATTTATAAATCCTACGACCATTACGATAATAATTACTCTATGTCTATGATACTTGGCTTCTTCCGGCTGCACTCTTGACATCGTCACCACATGAGTCAGAAGCTTGTAACAGATGTCAAGGACTCACTAGTTTAAGAGTTTGAATTAAAACTGAAACCGACAAATGACTACGGTGTAAGTGTGAAGATAGTTTTTTACCCCTCCCCCACCCATCAACCTAGAGTCCCAGAAGGTTAAGGGTCTCGAAATTGAATTCCTTCCAACTCATTCCTTCCCAGTGCCAAGATATTCTCCCACTCAAAGATTTATCTGTTACACAGGTGTGTCTCTGGATATATAAGTATGTAAATTGTCTGTGTATTTGTTTGGATTGTCTGACATTTAATTGTAGGCTTGAGGGTTCACGTAATTGGATATGTGAAGAATGGATGTTAAAATATATTCTGATCATATGACCACTAAAGCTTTATGTAAAGTAATTGGACAAAATTGAAAATCGTATGATTACTAATAAATCGCTTTCGATTTATTTAAATTACCCGTGCAGTTTTTACCGTTTTTATTTTTGCTAAGGGCCTTCTTAAATATATTGTATAGTTATGACAAAACAAATTTAAAAAGTATCAATATACATTTATTCTGTGAAATTTCCGTCGGGTTTAAAAACTTATAAAATGTAATGTATAATTTAACAATGTCTTAAAAAAACATAAAAAAAACATTTGAAAACTATGCAAATAACCTGTCATACTACCTGTACATACAGTTATAACTATGTACTAAAACACAGCTTTCGCTCAAATTGAACATATTTGAACAGACCATAGATCGCTTTCCGTTTTCTCATGTAGACTTTTTTTCTCAGAGTGTATGTTATACCTCCTGTTTGGATCCACATTGATGATTGTATACATTTAGACTGGAATCACTTAAATAACAATACAAGTGGTAGCTGTCAATGGTTCAAGTGGCTCTTGACCGTGGAATCAGCACTTGAGGAATTGATTCCAGCAGCTTCATTTCAGCTTCCTCGTGCACTAATAACAGGATAATACACTTATACAATTACTTGCTATTAAATAAGAAGCACCAAATAATGTTTTTAGTTTTTAATATTAGACTCTGAAAAATTATAATTGTTGATTTATAACAACTTGTTCAAAAATTTGCATTGTTTTTATATTTGAGACCATCATTAAAATGCATGAAAGAGTGCATTCGAGTGATTTATAGAAAACAACCCTTCGTTTAGACTTTAAAGTTTAACAATCCACAACAACATATAAACTTTCCATATCTGTTGTGTACAAAGGTAAGGCTTTTAACACTTGTTCATTCTCATTCCCCCCCTAATTTGGGCATGCCAAATCCAATAAAATTATTTTCTATCTTGAAAAATGTCCGAAAAGGGCCCAATTTGGCAATTTTGGCCCAATTTATTAGTACAATAATTTAAAGGTCTAATCACTCCAATCCTTTTGGTGCAAAAAATAATTATGATTTACAGAGTGGGTCAAAATGTTTTAAAAGAGGACTTTGAAGTAAAGTACCCTATTACCCTAACTACTGAACGGAACTGCGCCAATTTTGTTTCAAGTTAATTCTTGAGCTACTCTTTAAGATAACTTGTAGTAAGGGCATTTTCTATGTTATTTTCCAATTTAAAAAAATCGCAAATTTGAAGAATAAAAGAAAGCTGAAAACTCAAAATTCTTAAATAGCTAAGGTATAGTAAATTGCATATCATGTGAAAGGTGCTTTTTAAACAAACATTTTATGAAATTAAGTTTTCTTTCTATGTCTTACCGTTTAAAAATTGCAGTAGAAAAACATAACTTTCTATGGTAAAATTATAGTTAGTTTTCTAATAAAACACATTGCACTTTTCTCAACAATGTAGTAAGATCCATTACATATTGATCAACTACTTTTACTTGTGTCATCCTTCATCCTGTTCTTTTCTTTTTGGTAACTGAACAAGTTTCAGAAAACTTCCTAACTAAATCTAAAGAACGGTTGCCATTTTTGACTCGGTTGTTAGTTTGAATTCAAATGTGCGGCTCTGTATTTTACAATTAAAGACCTTTAATTTGATATGTATATCAACCTATGCTTACATCAAAGATATTCTTCTTTATCCTTGTGGGCCGTACCCCTGGATGAAAGGAAATTGATAATTGCTTAAAAAGGTAGGTTTTCATGATAAATACCTAGATACAAACCTCTACCTCCGTATCTTTCTTAGTAACAAAAAATAATAAGCCGTTCCGGGACTTTTTTAACACACTGCACATCTATTATATTATTAAAGTGATACAATCAAATTTTATGTAAACGGTTAAGGTCATTTACCAAATAAAAATATAGGCATATGGCACATCAAAATGAAGTTTAGAGTGTGTAGATTTGCCGAAAAGTATTGATATGCACGAATTTCCTAAGGGGTTTGCCCCACAGGCTGATTTCCAAAGGGCTACGCCTGGCATGCTTTCAATGTTTAAATGATTTAATTCAATTTAGTTAATGATACAGCTGGTCAGTACAATGAACTGGTGTTTGTTTATTTACTCGAAAGATATGTTTGTGACGCTTTATGTAGATTGATGAGGGTTATGTTTGGTTTTAAAGTGAGGTTATATACGTTTTGTAAAGTATTGCTCAAAGTTTCATTTTTTAATTTATATAGTAAGCTACGTATGAAAAGGATAGACTAAAATTGAAGAATTATGGTAAAACATGTCATTAATGAAGCATCAATATGAAGGAATTGATGCTATTGTTACACTAAGGTATGTTGTTATATTCTCATGGATCTATTAACATCAAAAGTAGGGGGTTGAAAGTAAGTAGGTTTACACTTTTAATTAAATCAGTTTATAATTTCTAACTAAATCATAGAGTTGCTGTATGGACCCAGCTGTTCCTGATCATTGGGCTTTAAATAAATGATCCTGACTAATGAAACCGCTGATATTAGTCAGTAACAAAGCTACACAGGTCATCTTTCTTAGCTACACACCATTCTTCACTCATGCTTCATTCATATTTGGGTTAAAATACACACCTAGGTGGCGTCCCCATCTCAATGATTGATTGATTGATTTTAAAACACACATCAGCACCACTTTAATAGCTCTCTAGGTCACATTGTCTTCCCGTTGCAAAGCACAGGTATAGCAGCTTGTTAGTTATTACTTTTCCTTGAATCTCAAGTATCCCTTATATTGAAACTCCAAAGTCATAGAATCACAAATCAAATCAAATATATTTGTATTAGGTCCTACTGGTCTCTAATAATTACAAGTAAACCCCAGTAACATTATTGTAAACAATTTTCATACGAGCACTAGTTGTTAGTAATTGGGAGATGACACTAGTGCAGAGTGGGAGAGGCGGCTGAGAACTGATGTTTGGTGTGATTTAATTGAAGGCAACACAACCACCTGCTTCACATCATCTATCAGGGTTAGAGGTAACAGGTTTTGGTTAAGATTATACAATATGTTTCCCGCTTTGTTCTGTGCGAGCCCTCTAATCCAGACTAATGTATTGGTACATGCTCCACTCGTCCTTGTGAATTGTTTAATTTTCAGACAAGTGTACGTGCTGTACTTGAATACTTTCAATGAAATTGCAGTTTACAAGTTTTTAAAGTGGCTTAAATATTGTAATTACTGTTATGTACAGTCCCATTCTTTGTTTTGTCTATGACAACACATAAATTGCAAGGTTATACACAACAGTTTCCTTTTGTCATATGATTATAATAATAGAAGCATTGGTGATACATTTATTTAAGTGTTCAAAATTGAATATTGGACCAATTTGCATTTATATGAATTTGAATTAAAATTTTTCCAATTCTCTTTGCCTGTGGCCTTTTCCCTGGAGGTACGATAGGAGATACTTGTATAGGGGAGATACAAAAATTGTCATTTAATTTTTTAATACAGTTCACATGTAAAGATTACTTTTAGTATGTTTACTACTAAAATTTTAAAATTAAGGATCCGTATGTACAAATATTATAAGATGTATGTCATAAGCTTCTATATTAATTGTAATAATTTATTTTATTATATTCAATTACATTAGGGTTGTTGCCTGTGTAGTACAATAGTTCGATCACCGACAAATACACGATTTGACGTATTTTAACCATGTTCCATTTCTTTTTTAAAGTGAAAGTAAACATTTACGAGTATTTGTGATACTGTGAAAATCTCACTTTCGTAGACACAAAAAACGCTGTACACGTTTAGACAAATGTTTAAAGAATTTTTCTTAGCTACTGAAATGATTGAATCTTGACAATAATATAAATATCTTCCTAGAACATTTTTCTGCTAAAAAACGTATAGGGAAGTGTTCACAATACTCATTTTTGACCGAACAAATTTTGGTTCTTTGGGATGATTCATTTCACCCACGAAAACTTTGTGTTCGTAATAAATAATTTACCGGTACCCACAAAAAAAAAAACGTGCGTAAGCAGCCATTTGATATTACCGAGACCAAACTTTAAATTTCAACCACAGCAAAAATTAGAATGGTAAATACAGTATTTTTCCGATCGTAGTTTTCTACATACCTGTCAAAAAGGATTGTATGTATAATTATTTGTTAAATTTGTATTTTCTTAGTTGTCTATTAAAACGTGCTAAATATCCCCGAAAACATAAATTATGCAAATACCACTAAAACCACTCCAACCACAGCATTATAGATAGACCATGAATAATCTTTATTTACGAAACTACTCAATCAACTCAGTCTCCCCTATTGATGGTCACATCTGCCACCATCGTATTGCTGCATTGTGGAAGTTCATCTACAGAAAATCACCCCACAATACTAGTGCCCTGGGATATTTTGGATACCCCTGTCTTGACCCTGCTGCCCCCCCCCAGAACACTCACACAAACACACGAGCTCACATGTTCTACAGCTAGTCGCTCCTCGTTCGCGTGTTTATAATAAGAATCAGTCACCGATGGTCCGCCGAGCGTGCACGATGAGAGGCATTGTTTAAGTTACCTACTACGAGATAAATTTGTGTTAACTTCACAGCATACTTGTGTATTGAGGACTGGTCTATCATGGTGGACAGAGATGCTAGATTGTGGTTGAGTGGATTTATACCCAAGAAAGTGGTGGATACGACTCTATGATGTGGATTTACAACTTGGTTTTCGCATTGTTTTACACCTCCACATTGGGTAAGTTTGTGTTAAATCATTGTTTCATTCAAATAACCATTTTTTGTAATCTTATCGATATTTTTGTTATGTATTTTTTGTCCATGTTATAAAATAGTTTATTGTAATTTGTTGTGTAGCCAATTATAGGGTAGTATATTTAAGTGGCGTGATACTGCCTGTGGTATCATGGTGATTAGGCAAATCAATCAATATTTTAAAAGACATTTAGTTAGTTTCAAAACCTTTTTTAAATGCAATAGTTGGACACTTTTTTCGTGCAAAATGTGATTTCTGAGACTCCGTTAAACTGCTGGTCTACCAAATCTAGTATTTGGCCAACTACTTTGCTCATCATTTCCCCAGTGAATTGATGAGCAAAGATACTACGCTTGTACAGTGCATTGTGATGATCTGGTTTTAAGCGATTGCAACATCAATTGATGACCGTTTGCTCACTAGTTCTCACTATTGTCCGTATGTGAGATACAGAGGCCTACATCCATGACAGATGTGGGTTTCAATGTTCGATTGAAAATGTATTGACCGTTCATTGAAATGGTGAAACGATCATGAATAAGTGTAACCACAGAAAATATGCCATTATTTATTGCTCTTATATTATATATGATTTAATAGTTTTGTTCACTTTTAGGGCTACTTTTTCAATAAATAAGTGAAATAATAAATACCAGAGTACTCTGAAATTTATTATTTAGGCACAAAGGCCATGATCACAGTATTAGTTATAAAAAGTATGTAAAAAAAATTTAATATATACTTAATAACATATGTTTTGAATTCATAGTAAATTTTGATTAAATGGTCAGGTGCATTTCATGTGAATGTATAAGATTCTTCCTTGATTTGTCTGATTTTTTCATGAATTTGATTTTGTTTTTGCATTACATTGTGAATTTGGTCACCGTGTTCTTTTGAGTGTAGATAGATTTGCAGTTCTTCTTTTATATCAATTTTTCCGCCCTTTTTCTCATAGTTTAGAATTTCAACACATTCTTCTAATTTTCCACAATTCTGAATTAATTGTTTTCTAATATGTGTTCTGCGTATACATATGTATATACAGGGTGACAAAAAAGTCTGGAAACGGCTTGATATCTTTTTAACTAAACTCGTTAGAAAATTTAAACCGGTACTTACGTATTATACGGAGGCCACATATTTTACAGCGCGCTGCAGCGGTTATGTTAGGTTGGGTTATCATAAATATATGTTTTTTTTTATCAAATTAAACTATCTTAACCTAACCTAACCAACCAAACTTGCTGATGGTGAAGGTTTACTAATCGAATCGAATCTGTAGGTTAGGTGGCCTCCGTTTAATACGTAAGTACCTTTAAACCTTTCACATCAACTTATATGTATAGAAACTACTTTTTGCAAGCATTACCATTTTTTTACCTTCAACAGGGGACGGCCCATGAAGATTAGGTAGATAATCTTTAACGTAAGCATAGTTTGATATGCACATCATTTTAAGGGTCTAGTCAAGTGGAGTTCATTGCTGGAAACCCCGTCAAAAATGGTTCATCCGTCACAAAATGGTGACAGTTAAAAGTTCTTGCGGAATATATTACCTGCACTCGTAGTCAACATTAGCCGGGAAATCTGAAACCCGGTTAAATTTGTTTTAAAGATTGGATAATATTAGTATATGAGCTAGTTGATTTTAAAATACAATTTCAGCTCTCAAGCTATTGTCAAATACCAGTATTTACCAATACTAAGGCCTGTGCACTGTGCAGGTATGTTACACAAGCACTTTGGACAGCCGCCATTTTGTAACAGATGAACCTTTTGAGACGTGGTTTCCAGCAATGAACTCCACTTGACTAACCCTTTAAAATGAGGTGCATATCAACCTATGATTACATTAAAGATTATGTACCTACTCCTCATGGGTCGTCCCCTGTTAGAGGTAAAAAATTTTAATGCTTGGAAAAAGTAGTTTTCGTACATGTAAGTTGATGGGAAATGTTTGAATTTTCTAATGGATTTAGTTTATAAGATATTAAGTAATTTCCAGACTTTTTGTCGCCCTGTATTCGTTAGTGTGATAATTTGAACAAAAATGATCCGATTTTGATGAAATTTTGTACAAATGTGTAAACCTGCGTTTATTCTATCAAAAACAAGCATGATCGGACTATGGGAACGGCGGCTTATGGGGGGTTTTATGGAAAAAATTGGGTATTCTCATTTTTTACTCTAAAATGATAAAATTTTAAAATTTATTTCCAGAACATTTTGAAGAGCTTAAAAAAAGAAATAGTTTTGTATAAGAAGCGTTGTTGTATGCCAAACAGTTACGGAGGTAATTAAAAACAACTTTATATTTAAAATTCCCTTGTTATTCTTATGAAGAATTAATAAACTGTTGTAGTTTGTTTTATGAACATATTTTATGAATCAAATTTGGCAATTTCGTGTAAATGTCATACTAAGCTATTAACTTTTCGATAAAAAAACAAACCTTTTCTGTAGAAACAAACCTATGTATTAATGAATATTAATGAATGAATGTATATTAATGAATATTAAAATTAATTTTAATTTAATAGGAAATAAATCTGAAAATTTTTAGGGAATATTTTAGTAGAAATCCAGCCAGGTAAATTGAGATTCGCTTAGTCTGCAGGTTTGCTGCGGTGAGGGTATACTTTTGTTCTCATATTTTATAGAATCTATATTTCTATATTACTTGTAAATAAAAATGGAAAGAAAATATTAAGCTTTATTGGCAAATATTACTGAATAAAGCGTTTTCAATCTAAAGAGAAATCTATACCATTATATAAAAATCTAATGGTGTCTGTATGTGTATTACTAATAGGTGCAAAAACTACTGAACCGACTGGGCTTAAATTTTACAAAAATATAGCTACCACACCAAGGACCATTATAGGACTATTCACATTTCGATACTGACTGTAGGCTTTGCCCCTTTGGCTTTAAAAGTTCTGAGGTGAACATTTTAAAAGTAAATATTGATTGGTCTCCATGGCTGTGATGAGAACACTAACAATGTTTGTTTACATTTGCTTTGACATTTAAATATAAACAAGAAGAACTGCTAACCTGCATATATCACAGTTTCAGACAGCTGATATCAAGAAATTAAATATAATATTTTCCATAAATATGAGGTAGGTTTATTTTAATCTAACTCTTTTCATGGATTATTTATTCTAACACTATGTCGTTGCTTTTTGTTTTCTAAAATCTGTTGTATATGTGTAACTATATTTAATTATCAAACGGTAATACAAAATACTCTTATTTTATCTCAACATAGCTTTCAGTTCACATTTACTTTATTTGATACATTTATTATTTGTGTTTTGCCACACCACTGATTAAATTAAACCAAGAAAAATATCATAAAACTAAGCAGTACACAGTGTTCTTTTGTTGCTGGTGCTTCTGTCTATGGCCTTATCACCAAAGACAAATATTTCGGCAAGCCAAAGAAAGAAGATTATGAAAAAACATTCAGTGATTTAACTAAAGACTTTAAGCAGAAAGGTCTCAAGCATTTAATATGCTCCCCAGTAGGCTGTGTGCGGGATAATGTAAATTTAAAACAATTTGTAATTAACATATTAAAGTTTCAACAGTACACAAATGCATCAGTTACTGTGGTTTCTTATTACCAGAAATCTTTCAGAAGACTTCGCAATGGACTGTCTCACGAAGAGTTTTTAAGACAAATAATTCAGACTTTGTATGATCAACAAAAACACTACTCGGAAACATCAGCCAGTGAGTCATTACTGTCCCTTGAACCTTGGAGTAATTCAGATGGAGAAGTCATCCTGTGAACCTTGCTCAACAAACACCGCACATTCAACACCTAAAGTGAGAGGGCATCACCTTGAGAATTATGCAGCGGTACTTAAAGAATGTCCACCAACATCTGATGTGATAGTGTCAAGTGAGAAAGAGCAGAGCACAGTGAAAGTGTCCGAGGTCTTAAATTGTAGTGATAATGAAAATGCTTCTTTTTTAAGCTCAACCAGCCAGACTTTAGGACAAACTTAATTACTCAAGATGTTATGGGGTCAACTGATTTTTCCAATATATTTAATACATTTAATTCCAAAAAAGGGGTTAATATTTTTTTCTGGAATATTCAAGTTGAACACTTTCAAATCAAAAATGAAAACATATTTAATACAAAAATGCCCGTATACAGTGGAGGATTTTTTTACATGTCAAAATATTTCTATTTAATTGTGCCTGTATTTTATATGTATATATATAATTTTTTATTGTACTGTCTTATTATATTGATTGATTACATGTAAGTATTCATTTGCTGTATTTAATAACATCATTATGTATTTTGTGACGATTGTTAATAAATGGTGTCTATGCTTGTGAATATCATCTGTTACTTTGTTTTCTTAATGGTAAGTGTGAAAATGTGAAGGCAATGGACGATGGAACTGATTAAAAGAAGTGGTTTGTATTGTATATTAAGTTGTTTGTTGATATTTTTGTATAGTAGAATCAGAGATGCAATGAAACATATACTGTATTTGCTATTACATTTTTTAGTCCTTGATGCTTTGACAATCATATTAGTTTTGTATGCTGTCTTTAATGCTAAATTATTTGTTTTAAATTTGTTAAGTACCTATAGATATAATTTCTTTAATATTTCAAAGGACTGTATTGATAAGGCACAGCAATATTTCTAAAGTTTCTAACAGCTGACTTAGTTTTGCTAATGATTTATTGTGAGTGAAAAAACTGAACATGAAAGGATTTGTTATCTATATATATAAAAGGCAAAGCCCTCACTGACTGACTGACTCACTCATCACTAATTCTCCCACTTACCACTTACCTAGAAGGCTGAAATTTGGTACACTGATTCTTTAGGCCTTAAATAGGAAAACTAAGTGGTTTTTATTCTGATCGGACTCTCGGGCTCCGCCCCAGTGGCTCTGGAGTTTCCCATGTTAACCTAATGAGTACTCATATTTAAATGGAATTATTAATGAATCTTAACAGCTGTTTCAATTAAACAAGTTGGTTCTGTTCTATGATGTTAAATAGCATTAAAGTTACAAGGATTACCAACAGAGTGCAGCAATATTATTTTTTTTTAAATATTTTACAACAGCTAATTTTAAACCAAAAAGTGAGTGAGCGTAGCGAACGAACTTCAACCCGGAGGCGAGTTAGCGTAGCGAACGAGCTAACCTGAAGGCAAGTGAGCGCAGCGAACGAGCTCCTACCGTAAAGGTGAGTGAGCGTAGCGAACGTACTTCAACCAGGACGTGTGAGCGCAGCGAACGAGCTCCAACCTAAAGGTGAGTGAGCGTAGCGAACGAACTTCAACCAGGACGTGATTGAGCCATGCGAACGAGCTCACATATGAAGTTAAACGGGGCAAAGCCCGCGGGTACAGCTAGTAAATAAATAAGTGTAATCGGGATTTCAGTCAGAGTTTTGAAAGAGAACAATTTATTGATTTCGAAATAAACGTGTGATTGAAGACGGGTCGAACATGAGAATAAAAATGTTGCGGAGCTGAATCACGCTTTCAGTCATGATGAGTAACTAAATAAGACAACAATTTGGATTGCATTTCAGGTTATAGCGGTCATTAACATTATAGATGATCACAGATTTTTTCTTTTTACATTCGGGTTTTTTGTTAGACCACACCTAAACATAATAAACAGCAGAGAATCCCTTAGTATGATTGTATAGTTTCACGTGATTGAAATGTTTAAACGTCAAGTTGAATTGTTTTTGATGCATATTAAACTATAAACAATACGAGCAGTAAACAACAATAGTTAGTAAAGTTCTCTCCCGCTTAAGAGTTTCAGTTAGCTTTATAGCTGTTGTTATAAATTATTGTACTTGATTATTATATCAAGGTACATGGTGTTTATTACTCAATAAACTGATCGCACTACTCATAGAGGTATAACCACATTAACCATGCAAAGTAATATTGTGTTTATGCCGTAAGTTAACTAAGTTATGATAAATGCAATTGCTTATCAGTAACCAAAATCAATTAAATACTATAAATCTTGGCAGACTATTACAAAACGTATTAATTGGTTCTTACTTCGCCGTGAACCCGACCTCAACAGGTTGCTTCTGTCTAAAATTGTGGTGTTTTCCAGTTTCTCTTAAATTATAAACCCACTGAAACTGTTGAAATAGGAAATAAATAGTAACAATTGGCAATGATGGGATTCCCCGGAAACTCCCCGGACAAGTGTATGATTACTGTGTTTATTATTACTGTACCAATAGTGTATAAATTTGAATACATTTTGTAACTGTAAGTACCTAATGGCTTTCGTAACTTAGGAAAAACTTTAAACGACTACCATTTTGGAGTGAATAAACTTTTTTAAGTAGGGGTTGCAGCATACTTTTCTACTAATCATTTATGTAGCACTTCATTTGATGTCCATATCAAACTATGGTTATATTTGAGACTTTCCTTTTACTTCTCGTGGGTCATCTCCCTTATGAGAAAACAATATAACAGTTCTTTAAAACAATAAAATTTTTATGAGTTAATAGAGTTAGGCAATTTATATTGTTTTGGAATAACATAATATTAAACCACTCTGCGACATTTCTAATAAACTATATGTTTCTTAAATGTATACAAAATAACAAATCAATATTGAACCATAAAAGAAAAGTGCAAGCCGTGATACATGAAATGGTCAAATAAAGATTATGTATACTAAGACTCTGTAAAGACAGCTTGCAATGGTAATGCTTTAGCTACTAACTAAACTTTGAAAACACTTCCGCTAAATTTGTGTGTGTTTTAATCCTAAAAGCATAACAAAATACTCATTCAATGACTCATTGATGTAATCTCATTGACAGACCTCGTACACACCACCTAAACAAACAAGAATAGATTAACATTTTGAAAAGACCCAATTTATAGAATCTTGAGTAATGTATTCATTGAGCTTGTTTGTCTAGCTATAAATCATTCTGAAAGCAGAACAGTAATACTATGTAGATAAGAAAAGCAAGTAAGTTGATTTATTTGGAGGTAAACTAGGACACCTGTTACGAAGGTTATAACTCAGAGTTACTGGCAAACAGCTTAGGTGGAGTGCTTCTACTTTCAACCCTTAAGACGTTTATAGTATAATTTATTGGTGAAGTTTATTTACCATTTGACCCTAATCAAATGATAATTGAATCATTTTGTAATCCAGTGTCCTTCAAAATTCATTTTCTCGGAATGAAATATACTTGTAGTTTTTCTTTTAAATGGTTTTACATTTTTTCGTTTTAAATTCTAAGGGTTATCGATTTGTGATTTGATTTTAATAAAAATCCAAAATTCAAAGACAAATAACAACGGTTATATTATAAACTTATGGAAAACAAAGAGTTTAGAAGCCTATTATATATAATCTTATATTATAATAGTTTACTGTGTTAAATTGTATAATTTATTCTCCATTGATGCTTAAAATAGTTACTTGAACATCTTCGGCATAATGTTTTTATTTGAATTTTAAATGGTTCAAGTATCCATCTGACGGTTTATTAGAGTAGGAAGAGAGAGTTTTGTAGATCTTAAAAAAAAGAAATAAATTTGTATATTGAAGCGTTGTTTTATGCCTAACGGTTACGGAAAATAATTTAAAATTTGTAAATTTAAAATTCTCATGTTATTCACATGGAGAATAAATAAACTGTTGTAGTTTGCTTGTTTATTTATATATTTAAACCAAATTTGGAAATTTTGTTTATTTAATACTAAGCTATCGACATTGCAATAAAACAACACATCTCAATATATTCCCTGTAGCAGCAAACCTAGGGTACTCACTAAAATTAATGTAATTAAATAGGAAATAAATATGACAATTCTTAGAGAATATTTTACTTAAAATGGTTTACAATACCTGCAAATACCTGTAATCCTTTGTTGCTGATTTTGGCAACTAGTTACTAGTACAAAAAACACGAAAAACACGAAGATACATTGACAATCGATCGTGACCGGGCTGAGGTAAAGTCTAGACACGTGTTATCGTTTTTTGTATGTTTTATTTATTGAATTCTGTTTGTCACCTTGATGCCTGAAGATGGTTCAGAAGAACCGAAAGTAGTTGCCAAAATCAGCAACAAAGGATTACTATATGCAGGTATTGTAAACCATTTGAAGTATAATACAGTAATCCGGAGGCTAAACAACTATTTTTTAAATGAAGATGAAATATCTTAGTAGAAATTCAGCCAGGTAAATGGAAATTCGCTTAGTCTGCATGTTTGCTGCGGCGAGGGTATTTTATAATATGATAGTTTATGTGACATAAAAGGTGCTTTAGTTTGCGACGTGCAGTATAGCTGTTACGACATAAACGCAGTATTTTTTATTAAATTAAAGCTTTGGAGCATTATTGACCAATTTCTAAACTTGTAAGGTCGTCAGAGATAAAAAGTACGTAGGCTGTATTGAAATCATTGTACCAATCCTGGAGACATAAATCAATAGTTTGCCCTTTAAGTTTGATATGATGATTTTTTTTTAAAAAAGAACAGATTTCTAACCAAAGAACACTGTTCAGTTTAAGTCAACTACGTTATTTCTTTATTCTAAAACTGGATAGAGCTTAAACATGAAATGCATTGTATATATTTCAGGGGTATAACTATAGTCAAAAGTAAAACACTCTGAATATTCTTTATCAAGGTTATCAACAATATTTATTTTGTCACGGATCTTTTAATTGAGTCTAGATCAAAGGACGAAGAAGCTGTGGAGACATAACGATATTGCCACGTGTTAGAGAGAGACAGAGATTAACACTTTCTTGTGTTAGAGAGAGAGAGAGTGTAAATCCTGCTTGAGGCGCCACACATTCAGAGACAACACTGAAATAACTTGAGCGTCACCCACATCTTCCGAGGAGAGAACTCATTTTATATTATCCAAACACTTATATTTTCTACTAGCAGAGTACCCGTCCTTCGTACGGGGTTGGAATATAAGTATAAAATGCTTATTGCAGTTATACTCAAGCTTTGCGTTTGCAATAAGGGCGGACACAGTTTGATAATTTTTAATTTTTTTTATTTACACAATTCTATAGTATTACACATCTACCATAGCCATAATGTTCTACCACTTAACCTAAACAATAGAGAAAAATAAATTATCAACAATTCGCAAAATATCACAAATTATTTATGAAATGAAAACATAAAAATAACTGTAAACAATCCTACTTTGACAGTTCTCATTGCGAATCACAGTTTTTTGTTGCTGCTTAGTTCAAATTAGCTGTTTTCATAAATGCAAAAAAATATAGTGCTGCACCCTGTTGGTATATCTTATATCTTTTTAATGCTTTTCCATATCATAGAACCAACTTTTTTAGTTTAAACAGCTGACTAAATTCTTTAATTCCCTTTAAATATGAATACTCATAAGGTTAACATGGGGAATTACAGAGCCACTGGGGCGGAGCCCAAAAGGATTTTTGAGATAAGAATATGCCTATATGTTAATCGGGAATGTAAGCTATCATCATGCCAAATTTCAGCCCAATCCGTCCAGTGGTTTATGCGTGATTGAATTTTAAACAAACAAACAAACACACAAACTTTCAGATTTATAATTTTAGTAAGATAAACATAAAAACTTTACCCCAAATACAAAATAATTAAACCGGGAAATATGGCAAATTAGTTAGATTTAATCATTAAAGTATGCTTTGAAAATATTCTACGTGAAATTAAATTAAACAATTTTTAACTATTTAAACGATTTTTACGCCAAATTTTGACGTACTTCCCACGCAAGGATTTAGTCCAGAACTCATCACTATAGGTAGTGCGCGTGATTGTCAATAATTTTATAACTATTATTATATATTTTCGGATTGGCCTTATATTTTAAAATGCTTTAACATATTTGGTATTTAAGTATTAAATTATTTCCAACATCTAAAGAGGATCTAAAAGACAGGTGAAATACGTATAACTAACTTATTTATAATGAAGAAGGTTCCTTTTATTTTTTATTTAAAAAGAATAGCTTAACTTAGATTTGAATAACTGATTTTTAAAACTTTTTACTACAGAAAACTATTGTAAATTATTTAATCGATGCAGTGTTATTAGGTTTAATCAGCTGTAATTGTTTGTTTAAGACTGAGGTCGAATTCCAGGTGTGTCTAGGATATACCCGCAGGACCGACCAACAAGTTGAGACTAATTGTAGGGTGTTATTCAAGATGGGTTACCAGCTACAGGATTTATGGTCGATAAGTGAATTTATGGCTTCACTTTCCACGAGGGAGTTTGAACCACGATCTTGTTTCAACCTGGAGTATGGATTTGATAAGTTAATCTTCGAATAAATATGCAACCGAAATATATATCCACCAGCAGGAAGGATTTTAGGAATATTACCCTAATTTTTAATATGTTTTACAGCTTATCTAATCAATTGAATTTATATTTTAAAATTAATAAACTTATACTCCTATTGTTAAAGACAAAACTGTATAAATTCGCAACAGGAATGTAATTTAAATTTAATGTAATAAATTGTTCAAATTATATGATATATTCAGAGTTTTTAAAAGCGATTCAAGTAAACATTGTCAGAAAACTTGAGTATAACAAATAAGAACATTAGAATATTTAGCTATTATAAATTAATAAACGTATTTTTCATCATACATAGTGTATACAAGTTAAATCACTGTATAGGCTATGTTTAATATAGTATGGGATTGAAATATAATTTGACGAGAAAATAAAATGTTAACGCGTTTATAGTAACATTTAATGCGAAATTTTGGTCTTGTACATGGCCTAATCTAATCAAAGTACATCATCAAAGTCTTTTTTTAGCTTAGTTTCCTAGAACTAATATTTGAATTGGTTCTAATCAACAAATTTGCTTCAACAAGTTTTGAACGCTTTGATTATAACGCTGTCAAATCTTGTGCTGTATGTCCTAATAATACTATTCATTTTTTCGAATGAATTTACTGATTACGTGTATTATTATCTGCTATACAATGGTGTTTCAGGTTTCATGAGATAGCCCGCATGGACTTTTAAATTACTTTCTTCTCCAGTCTTTGTTGTTGAAGTCTATTCCTAGCAACATTCCCTAGCAAATTGTCCACTACATAAAGACTATAAATCCATCCCGTCCTTTGACATTTCAATTGCTTTCTGACATTTTTACAACTACTTTCTCATTTTCCTGCAACTATCAACAATTTTATTGCAGCATTCTACATTGGCGTTATATATAGCTATCGTGAACAATGGCATAGGACTTATTTACACCGTTCTTTACATGCTGGTAGTAAGATCAATGAAGAAATACAACTTTTCAACAAGTTAGAATTGCCTTTGAATATTTGTCCATCGACATGAAGAAGAGATAATCAGCATATCAATTGCGTAACCACTTTAGAGCGTTATTTGATTGATCGACAACGTATGCTGATGTAAACCCTGATTCTTTTCTTATGTTCAAATTGTAAACCTACATAACTGATTGGGAAACATATCATTATCCTTATCTGGTTGGGAAAACGTCACCATGTTAAATGTTAACACATGGTAAAAAACGTTAACATTAGTTGTTTCAACGTTCAACGTTGTGCTTTCTAGTGAGTAGTGTAGTATTCTTCAGTCACGGCTACACAACGTCTAGAAGGCTGACGACTGTGAACATCAACTGATATGCAAATGTGGTCTATATTACTGAGATAAGGCTATAACCTCCCTTACACTCTGAGAAGTTAAGCCCCTTCCTTTTCTCCGTAACATTATATTACACTGTTTTAAACAAAACAATAAAAAATAGCACGATTGAACCATAACATTTATAAAATGAACCATCTCATTTTAGCTCTTTGAATTGAATTTGTGGTAACAATTTTAATTAAAAAGTCTATATAAGGCTTACAAGAATATAATTTCCTTATTTTTCTGCAAAAATGGGACATTTTATTGTTTATGCTTATTGATTCTTCGCAAAAGAGTCTTGTGAAGGAACACTAAATCTATAAGAGTTAGTTTGCAATTGTAATTCCCTTTGTATATTTATGTCACAAAATAACGCTCTAACTTACAAGTAATGATAAAAAAACACGTCATTTCATAACTGAACATGTATTTTTACGCATGTATGTTTTTAAATCAAGTTATGGGGGCTTCCATAAAATACAGAACACAAAAGTACTAACATCAAAACGTGCATTAAGCCAATTTAAGAAAACACGTTTTGCATTATCCAAAATAGTTACTTAACTTTCTTAAAGCAAGAAAAATTTGCTGCTTATATGGCTTAAGGTTTGAACTCGCGACCCTTATCGTAGATACCAAAGATAAAATCTCTCCAACCGCCAATTAGTTTCTGCTTTTAACTTTCTCCAACTATACATAGTACGATATCGAGAAAATATTGTTTTCGTCAAAAGCTTGTCGTTTAAGCTTTAGGCGGAATATATTTGTTTTGGATTCCTCTGAACTCAATAAAGTTGTTTTCGATGTGAAGGATGTGTGTATGTTAGTTTTTGGAATTTTATATTTATAATAGTGATTTTCCCATTAAATTCCATAGACTAACTAAAAATCGGAATTTAGAAACTGTTAAGGGGCCTTAAAACAGATATTACTACCCAAAGCTAAAATGTTCATGAAAACAATACTTTCTGCTTAACCTATGTATGCATAGAGGGAGAAATTACAAAATAAACGTATCTAAGGTGAAAATCATCTTGTCCCTATTTGAGAACTCTAATTGGACAATCGTTTAATGAACAATAACGACAATTACACCAACATGCAAAATACAACCATGAAAGTAGCACGAACATAAATATAACAATAACAACGACACGATGGGCAGTAACATATGGAGACAAGAGTCTAAGTAAACAGAAAGTGTCGACAGAATGTTTACGATGAGTCCAGCAGCACATGAACGATTACATGTTTTAACTGCTCTGCGTAAACTTTAACACGTTTAACGACTCATAAAAACGGCCATTTATTTGAAGACAAAGGTTTGGACATTTTATGAATCAAATTATTCATAGAAATCATTGATTGGGATTTAAATAAATGAAATATAAATGTTTTTGTGTCTATGCCAGTGACATTTTGCACTAAATAAATAAAAACTCTATCAAGGGAAAACAGTCTAACCTAATTTTCCTGTAAATATGTCATGAATCGAACCCGATCATCCAGATCGAAAATAAAAATAAATTAGTCTTTATTTAGAAACTATTGGCAGTTTTATCTCTACTTTCATACAGTTTTCCTTATGTATTAAACACATAGTAGGGAGAACAGATTGAATTGATTCTTTCCAAACCTTAACAATAAGTTTGATAGTAACTGAAGTTGTAATCCTATCTACTGCAAATCGTACACATTGACACAATAATATAACCTACAGTAGAACCTTGATAACAAGACTCTCATGGGGATCATCAAATAAGACTTGTTATCAAGGTTGGCTTGTTATCGAGGTTTGCAATAACATGTAATTAAAGGGTAAAATAAATTCTAGGGAGTTTGAAAATTACACTGGTAATCAAGGGTGACTTGTTAACCAGGGTCTTGTTATCAAGGTTCCACTGTATTATCATTTACACGTTATAAATTATTTTAACTTACATTTCAAATAGTAAATAGCTTTTAATTTACACACTTAGGGTGAAATGCGTGAACTCAAACTAATTTAGTAACCCTTGGATAATAAAATATTAGGACCACGAAATATAATCTTCCCTACATTTCTCGCTAACGCTTAATTACTCTTGGCTCTAATTTATCCACCATTTTCCTTGAGACAAAGTAAACCTGAGCTCTTGGAAGTTCTAATTATATTCATACCACAAAAGATTTAAAAATCTTACTTTTCCATTTGATTAAAAACCAAATTAAACATTTCCTCCCTGTTTACCTACAGAGAACTTCTTTTGAGAGATATCATAACATTATTATGTGTTTATGGCATTACATCATCTGAACTGTCTGTGTTTGGTTTTCATCCACAAAAATGTATGCTTTGAAAATTAATAAATTCCTGTTATCTTGAATATGCATGGTAATGAGTATGAGGCGTTGCTGGTGTAAAATTATAGAGTACGATACTTCTGGCCTGAAAATTTACCAGATTTGTATGACAGCAAATAAAAATTCAATTGATTTAGATTCACTTTAATAGATTCGGTATTAGCAAAGTTCTTGTTTTGCGATCTTCAAAAGACAAGATATTGTTAATCTCATTATGATTGCTGGATGTAGATTAAAATGTCATCAAACTAAAACGTATATCTACTTCAATGAGTTAACGATTACTAACTACGTGTTACAAAATATTCTTCCAAAAGAATTCCTACAAGTTCATTAATAATACCAAAGAATTAAATATTGAAATGCACCATACGCTAGCATATTTCGATGTAGTTAACCTATATACAAATGTCCCCATTGATAAAGTACTGGAAATAGTTAAACAACATCCAACCAATAGTCAAACAATGTTATCAGAATATGCTGACGACATTATGTCATTGCTAACCGAGGTTTTAAAAGAAAACTATTTTTCTTTCAATGCTAAGTGCTACTCTCAACCAGATGGTCTCGCTACGGTTTCTCCGTTATCTGGAATACTTTCAGATATTTATCTGAACCACATTGATAGTTTTTTTTCCGATTCCAATAAATACAGACACAGGATTAAGCTTTACAGTCGTTATGTTGACGACACCATTATGTTATTTAATGGCAACACTCGACAACTGAACCTGTTAGTAAACTACTTAAACAACGTTGCACGTTTAAGTAGCTTAACAGGTTCATAAAAAACTGATTCCCGGTATTAGTTGGTATCATGGTTATCTGGAATATAATTCTAGTCAATATGTAACAATAACATTGGACGCAAGATACCTTATATCCCGAATTATAGCTCCCTGCGAGCATATGAATAGGAAGTTTTAGACCAATTTATAATTCAAAACCTTCGTTAGCTGACCGATTCTCTACACTAGTTTATTTTAACCAAAACAGTTCCAGAATCTATTTCTCACCTCTAGTTATCACCTAAGCAGGATCCGTCACGCCAATAGAGACTTGTGCCAAATGTGAATGCTGATGTTGCCACAGTTTATCGGGAGGGAGAGAATGTGTCGCTTAGAATAGCACAGTGACTCGCTCCTTAAACAACTGATACCTGCCAGCTGTACAGAACAATTCAACAGCTGATACCTGCCAGCTGTACAGAACAATTCAACAGCTGATACCTGCCAGCTGTACAGAACAATTCAACAGCTGATACCTGCCAGCTGTACAGAACAATTCAACTGCTGATACCTATCAGTTGTACAGAACAATTCAACTGCTGATAAATGTTACCTGTACAGAACAATTCAACAGCTAATGCCTGCCAGCTGTGCAGAACAATTCAACTGCTGATACCTATCAGTTGTACAAAACAATTCAACTGCTGATACATGCCAGCTGTACAGAACAATTCAACAGCTGATACCTGCTATCTGTACAGAACAGTTCAATAGCTGGTGATATACAAAATATCATCTCTACTGAAGAGTTTGACAGATGATAAATGGCCTCTCTACTGAAGAGTTTAACAGATGATAAATGGCATCTCTATTGAAGATTTTAATCTTTGATAACTTACATCCCTACTGAAGAGTTTAACAGATGATAACTGACATCTCAAAGAAGATTTTAACAGATGATAAATGACCTTTCTACTAAAGAGTTTAACAGATGATAAATAGTACATCTACTGAAGAGTTTATAGATGATAAATTACATCTCTGCTGAAGAGTTTAACAGATGATACCTGACGTCTCTAATGAAGATTTTAACGGATGATAAGTGTTGATAATAAATTTGTATCAAATAAAAATCTAATAAATGATCATAATATGCTAATAATTCAAAATAATAATAAATTCCTTAATGTTAACATAACTCTACATTGTGGTAAAAATGCAGTTTTAGATATCACCAGATATTTTTAAATCAGCTGTTCGTTTGTTGCTAAATAGAGCCCTATTACTGTGGCCTGTGTTAACAATTAACATGCGTTTTAAAGAAGGAAAGCCTGTTATTTGTTGATAACTCAAAAACTAAAAAATGTATGGGTATGGTTTAAATTTGAAAGTTGCTTGGAATAGCAAGACCTATAAAATGATGTGCTGTTCGACATACGATGCTAATTGAAATGTTTGAGTTTATATGTAAATATTTTCGAAAACAAATTTCTTTCAAAATTTTTGAAAACAATTATAAGAAGTTGTATAATATTATCTTTTTGTATAATATTATCTTTAAAAAAAAGATAATATTATACTTTAGGATACCAGAATAAAGATTAGCTTATAAGGAATGCGATATGTGTATCAGGGTAAAGATCTCTGCAAGAAAAATACAGGTTATTCCGTAAAAACCAAACCTTTATAAAAAAGTGGCCACCATTTTGAAACGACTAAAGATAATTTAGTTATGTTTTCACCAAAATATTTCTTTTCTAGTCTATGTTTGTATTTTATATTTCCAAGATTTCATTTAGTGTCCTTCTGGTTTTTGAACACCCTGTATTAAAAAGACGTCAAACACATGTTAACGTTATTCCTCGAGGTTAAATTAGTGGGGAATAATTTTATTTCATGATTGTAGGACCAAAGATTTGACTAAAATCAACTTGAGACACCTTACGTGAACCACCCTACATATTGTTAGTTTGTGTGCCACAACTGAACACGAAAATAATATCCACTCGACTTCGGCTCAAGAAGATTCAATAAGCGAGGTACTTCATTTACCTACAATAAGACTACTTTGTCATAGTAAAAAAAACTATTATATGCTGTATATCACATCGCCATGTGTTTTACACAACGACATTAACTTCCAAGAATATGTAGACAGTAAGTGCTTTGTTTTGACTCCTTTACAGACTTCATTAGGCACAAGACCTTCCTGCAGAACAGCAGTTAAACCCATTGAGATAAACTAGTCTAAGCTTATTGCCACAAGATAACATTGTCTCTATGTACACATCCCAAGCGCGGACACAATGAGGCTATTTTCACCCCTATGTTTCTGCTATGTAGTGTGGACTATTCCATATATTCCTTCTTGTTAGACTTTCTCATTAGTTGAGGTCTCATTTTGACCAAGACAGTATTTGCTGTTTACTGTATAAAGGTGTGAACTTCTTATAATTGTATTTCGTACAAGTAATTGTTTGATTTTCGTATAATAGAAAGGTATACATTTTTCAAATAATGTTATCTACTAGAAAAATTTTAAAAAATTAACTCAAATTGTGTAAGAATTATTTGTAATTTCGTGGAATTTTAATGTATCGCCAAGACTTAAAGTGTATTTACTTTGAACAATGAAATGTTTCATTCCAGTCACGCTAGTTTCTTGTCTTTAAAATAAAAGTTTAACTAGGTACATAATAATATGTTTGAATATTGGAATTTAGAGGGACATTTTTGTAGTTAGACGGAACTAAGAAGTCAGAGAATGCCCGATTGTAATTGTTCCCGGCAATCATTAGTCCCAATAGTAAATTAATATAATTTGTAGTAAACAATGTTATTATGTAAGTGTAATAATTGTACTTTTTCAATATTGTGGTCCTGGCCAATTAAAATATCTTATTTTTGACCAAAGCTATAACAAGAGAATTTACTGCAAGTTCAATTTATTCAGTCATACAGTATTTATATTAAAATACAAACGGTGATACGTAGCTTTTGTAGACTAATAATGTTTAATAGGTGTATTCAATGGTTTTGGAGTAGAAACATAAGTATCTTTTAGAATTTCAATATAAGTTTGTTAAATTAAAATTTGGTGAACGGATGATGCTCCCAGTTCAACAAAGATACATTTTTGAGGTAATCGAGTATTTCTTCTGAGCAACAAAAGAAAATAAATATTATTACTTTCTTATCACAGTGTACTCTGACTCATAAGGCTATATGCCAACATGCTCTGTGAAGGTAATGGTATTGTACTAGCCGCTAGCCCGGACCAAGTTCAAATATAGACCACGCAGCATCAAAGGTCATAATTCCTTTGTGTAAAATTTAATATACAATCCCTTTTATGAAATCTGGAGCTTGATTTAGTGCTCATTAACGTTAAGCTTGACTACTGTGGTTTTGGCAATTTGTCTTCTATTTTTTGTTGTAAACTTTCAATTGTGTACCTTAACACAAAATAAATTCTAAATTAGTTTACAAATTGATCTTTTTATTCTGTCATTAAACTAGTAAAATAGCTTGTAGGAAAGGGAGATCATCAACACCAAAGCGTTGACGGACGTAAACGCGATTTACTTTCTCATTAGTTGGCCTTTAAGGTTGATTAAATAAGAAGGTAACTTTTTTTTAAGGGAGAGGTTTAGTTTTCTTCAATTTAAATAAAAGTAATTTCTTATAGATATTTTACAACACCCATACTTTCTAAGCAACACACTAACAAATAAATTTATTCTTAGGATTGTCTTTCCGGCAAATACTTGTAGAATGTTAGCAAGCCCCTAGGGCAATCGGCTGGCATCACAATGTAAAGATTTCACCTGTAGCAGCACTCGGTATCAAATGGTTTATTGTTGGGTTAGTTCGTAGTTTTCTGTTACTACTACATTTTAGGTTATGTTCCAATAGAAAGTGTCTGCCGAAAGTTAAGAGGTTAAATATTGTTTCAAAATTGGTTGTTTCGTATAGCTTTAAATGATATATTTTCGCATTTGAAAACGTGTTAGCGTTTTTCTACACGGAATAGTACTATAAGAAAAAGTAGTTTACAAATAGACCGTTTTATTCTGACATAATATTAAATTAGTTAAATAACTTGTAGAAAAGTTAGATCATCAATATAATAAGGCGTTAACGGAGGTAAAAGCGTTTAAATTTCTCATTAGTGGGCACTTAAGGTTGATTAGATAAGAAGGTAACTAACTTAACTAGTAAAGTTTCATCAATCTATGTTCATACACAGATATGCCAACATAACATAACCTGATATGGTTTTTCTTTATTCCGTTAAAAAAAATTAGCGCTAATATTTAATACAAATAAAACGTGTTTACATATATATTCCAAAATATATACACCCTTCCTGTAAACTTACACAACTGTAAACGTACAATGATATACTTCAATACACTGTCGTGTCACTAGACCCAATCGGAGACTTGTAAGGCTTACACGAATTCACTAAAACCGACAATTATTGAACTGAAATGCAGAATCATACAGTATTCAACAGTGAAACACACAAAATACAAATTAATTAACATGTAGGTTATTGCAGTATTGTGCTTTATTCATCTAGTTAAACAAGCAGCTATACCCGTGCCTTGCAACGGGTTCAGTATGCAAAAGAGACTATGTTGATATGTTGGTGTTTTGAAAATGCATTAAAAATTGTTTCACTCCTACCATTTAATTAAGAAACGAAATCGAACTGCATTACTTAACTTGATAGTAGTATGTTTTTGTTAACTCAGACTGTGAACACTTATTTAGGCTACCTAGGATACAAAACCAATGATAGATTTTAAGTTTTCAAATAACATGAACATGTTCAATGGCATGTACTGTAAACGAACAGAATAGTTCCAAACCTGTCAATAGCGTGATTTTCTAACATATTTTAGTGAAATTTTAATCAGGCAAATGGAAATCCGCTTAATATGTAGGTTTTCTGCGGCAGGGGTATTATATTACTGTTAAAACAAAAATATATTAAGAAATAATCCTTATAAAACTCATGATAAGATCCTTGGTTGATATGGCAATGGTTATAGAATCTTAATTATTTCCTAAATCCAAGAATAATTTCTGTTACATTGAATTATTCCCTGTAATAGTAATTCCCTCTTGATCGGAAACTATCTCAAGCCGGCAAAACCTAATTTTCGGTCCGTGGTACGAACGCTATTTTCCACCACACTATACCCTATTACCACTATTCACCACAATAATAATGTACACTAACAGTCAACGCAACTACAACGTTAAGGTTATGTGAAGAAATAGTTTGAGGAATCAGAAAAAATAAAAATAAATAGTTGCTAGGCAGCGGTGACAATAAAACAATTCTATCGCAATGCTATGGATACTGATTGTACATTTAATAGGCATAAATAAGTATTGATTCATGTTTTAAGAAAGTAAGCGCGCAGCTGATTTTGCAGCCCTAGGAATGTAAAAACCTGCTCGGTCCCCAAATGACGATGACAGCTGGCATGGCCAGCAAAACGTGACTTTCAGCCACCAATTAACAACAGCTAAAAACATCATAGTGTGGTGAAAAATATTATTAAAGCATTTCACAAATATTAAAACAGACTCAGTATAGATCATAAACATAAATAAATGTACTGAAAGAACCCCATACTAATGATACTAACATATGGTTTGACAGTTCCATTTCAGTAATGTTAAATAATATTTACATTCGGGCAAGTGACATAATTTATTTATGTTTATGATCAGTACTGTTTCTGTTCTAGTATTCGAGGAGTATTTATTTATGTTTGAACCAGCTGAGTGGAATTGTGAAATCTAAATTCATTTTGACGGTTAGTTCTGCTTGTTAACATTTTTTAAGCTTTGTAGGTTTGTTCTTTGTTACCATGAAACCATCAATCAATATTTATTTTTAAATCTCTAACCTAAACAATTTTAAAAGCCCACAGGGTGTTTGTGTTCTCTTTATGTATCCTCGGATCTGTTGCTTCATTTGGGGGTTTTGGGGGGTTTTATGGAGTTAAAAACGAATTTTCCCATTTTTGACCTCAAAATTTAGCAATTTCTTTCCGAACCATTTTGTAGAACTTATAAAAAACAAATAATTTAGTATATTGAAGTTTTTTTAAACAGTTATTGGTTATACAAAAAAAATACGGTACTTAAAAAATTGTATGTTATACTTAAGGAGAAGAAGTAAACTCTTATAGTGTGCTTGTTTATGGTTATATTTTTATCAAAGTTTGACAATTTTATTTATTTTATACTAAGCTATAAATATTTTACCAAACACAAGCTAAATTACCCTCCCTGTATCAGCAAACCTAGGTACTCGTTAAGCTTAATGTTATTTGAATAGCTTTAAGTGATTTCAAATCAGGCCAATGGAAATTCGATCGGTCTGCAGGTTTAATGTGGTGGGGGTATTTAAAAGAAAATATCAAAAAGACATTAGTAATACAAATCCTCTGAAAAACTGCACAAGTAACCAAGATAAAGTAAAAAATTACCCTTATTAAGGTATATTTTGTTAGGTATATTTTCACTTTCAAAAAAATTTAAGATTTCAATGTAAAGACGGTGGAAGGTTGTGGTGTTGATGTTTAGAATAAAACCCATTCTTGGTGTGAAATGATAATCACTTCACATAAAAATGGCACATTATTCCAAGCTCTCCAGTAAACTGCTCTCTACTGTCCAAACTAGGTAACACTTGTAAAATACCTCAGTACATTTACAAGTCACAGTAGCCATTGGAGTAAACGTTCTCAACTGTCACCATAGAATGGAAATCAGAGCATTTTATTACATACAAGCATGTAGTCTCAGGCGAAAGCTATTAAACACTGCATTGCTGTCTGTTTCTCAAATAAATGTACACTTTCTTAGAATTGTGACTTGTCTACTTTGTTTAATGCCCTCATAGTGTAGTACATCTAGCCTAAACTTTACCTCACCAAATATACTATCCCAAAACACTTTTATCTGAAACCAAACCTAATCAATTAGTTTTAATGAACAATTAGATTATAGTCTTTGCTCGAATTATTGAATCTAAACTGTGATACAACAGATTCTGTGAGCCTAATCCAAATGTTTTTAGCAAAATATTTGAGATAGTAGCGTAACTCAAAGATTATAGAGACAATTTGTAAATTTTTTTGTTAAGCTACACAACACCTCAAAATAAAGACAAACATGTTATGAAGAAAAGATGTAGAAAAAATAGGAAAATATTTTAACTGTTACATAAGCTTAAGCGTTAAACAGTGGTTGTGATTTTAATATCTGTGGTGGTCGTAATATTCGTGGTGTCTGAGTGAGGTTGCTGTAGCCAGTTATCACCTTAGCAACCACCGCATGTGGGGACATTAACATCCGTAAAGTCTTAGTTTACAGTCTCACTTTGCATAACTTAATGATAGGCAACATTCATTACAATACCGGTGAAAGATACCGTTATTAAATTGCCAACAACTGTTGTTATGTTCAATTTATACAAGAATTCAGCAGCATTCACTTGGCGAGTTGGCATTAAAATGTCAGAAATTTGGCATTAAATTTTCAAGAAGAACAAAGAGGATGAGGCGAAGGATTTTCATCCTGCTGCCATAAAGGAAAAGTGAATCTACCACCATACCGAGAAAGCTATTATATCCAGAGCCTACTTAATGGAGCAAATTGTTTGAGCAGAAACTAAAAAGAGAACGTTAGATCGTACAACTCCGTGCTCGCAATGGTCAGCACTCGAGCTAAAATTGAAGAACATAACGGTGGAGGGCCTTTCATGTATAAGGTGCACGTCACAATTTATCACTCAATTGGCAACTTTCAACCGTCAGAAGGGGAGCATCTCCCAAATTTATATCTACGACGTCGAAACCGCTACTCAAGAAAGAATGCTAAACAAAGCTAATGGCTCTTGCAGCACTGAACTCATGCACATTTTGAATCAACATTTGGTTGATATTAATCCATACATGCAAGTTTTCAGCATGATGAGCTCCGTCCTGCAAAATACTCCTACTGAACAGCAAAAAGAACTTAGAATGCATATAGTTAACGATCGAGCTCAAGACCAACGCCGATACAACAACGCAACTTCTAACGACGCGACGTTGCTATTTTAATATCCTAATTTATAATTCGTGCGAATTCGCACGGGTTCACCTAGTACGGTTTATCTTACGTATTATTGCAAGTAGTATTCTCTTTGTACTTAATGTGGCGGTCTCCTTTAACCTTGCACTTGCCCATCCCCATAGACTACAGATCTGTGCGTGAAATGTATCCAGCAAAGCAAGGAGTGAGCCGGTACAGTACGAAGGTGAACTGTACTGATCAATTTTAGTGGTAGTGACCAGGATCCGAACCCGCGACATCGCTGCCTTGGGCCCGAAGTCCGCGACGCTACCAACTCGGCCACCGACTCACCAATAACTCTATACTATCTATTTACTTTATACTATATATTTAAAAAGACAAAAACAAAACGAGGGACAGCTGGCGACAAATTTGTAACGCACTGAATCCAGCCTTTCCAGCGTCTCATGTATGTGTCTTGTCCTTGTATTTGCACTATAATT
This sequence comes from Macrosteles quadrilineatus, assembly GCF_028750875.1. Classification (NCBI taxonomy): domain Eukaryota; kingdom Metazoa; phylum Arthropoda; class Insecta; order Hemiptera; family Cicadellidae; genus Macrosteles; species Macrosteles quadrilineatus. The sequence continues at coordinate 3,653,985 of NW_026542596.1, read as the reverse complement.
TTCGATAGTAGCTCGTCGAATGAGGGGACAGACATTTGAAAATAATTAAAGAACTTATTTTCTTCATATCTCAACTGTAAAAATAGAGTGTGAAAAGCTCCATGTAGCTGTCTGTTCTCCAGAATACGTAGGATGCACCCAAACAGTTCGGTGGTTTTTGATCATGAACAGCTAGGCCTAATATGATTAAAAGGCTGCTATTCTCAGTGTTAAACTGGCGACCCTCGAGCACTAGAATCACTCAGCTTAGCTGTATGACAACCATATCAACGAATAATCGGTTTACAGTAAAACTATGTAGGGTGTTTCAGAACTCCCTACCAATATTTTAGGGCATTGTTCCTGGGTAGGAATCACGTACTCCCGTAACCGACATTTTGTTATTTTCACTTATTAGTTTTTCCTTCATAATGGTTTGACGTAGGAAATTGAAACTTTGCAAAAACATTTATAATATTAGACAAAGCTACAAAGAAATTAAGAAAAATTTTCAAATTCACAAAAAAAAATAAAATTTTGTTTCTTTAGTAACTTAAAAACCGTGGATATCACAAAGATTTTACAAGAATAACTTTTTTAGGCAATTTAATTACAAATCGATTGACACCTCATTCGTTAAGACTAGACCAATATTAACTGAAATATGTGATACATGACCGCTGGAGGTTAGTTGCAGTTCATCTAAAGTCTGCCCCAACAATGCAACAGTCTCTATCCTCTTTGAAAGCTATTTTTAATAGATTCTAGATTATTTCAAACATAAATTAAATATTACATCACCATCAAAGTATATTTTTTATCGATTATCTGTCATTAGGATGGCTTAAATATTTCACTCGTTTTTACTGTTTTTAGAATTCACACAAATAACCGAAACTTTTCATATCAGCTGTGTTAAAAATCAACGTACTTGTTTACAAACAAACCAGCTGATTTTATTGTTGCCTGAAAATGTTATTATTATTTCAATGTGGTTAGTTTACACTCACTTTTATTAGCTATTTAGATTTACTGTTTATTTAAAAAGCAACCGTGTTATTAATTAATTATTTAGGAAAAAAAATTGTCGATTGACATCTCATTGGCAATAATAAAACCAGCTGGTTTGTTTGTAAACAAGTACGTTGATTTTTAACACAGCTGATATGAAAAGTTTCGGTTATTTGTGTGAATTCTAAAAACAGTAAAAACGAGTGAAATATTTAAGCCATCCTAATGACAGATAATCGATAAAAAATATACTTTGATGGTGATGTAATATTTCATTTATGTTTGAAATAATCTAGAATCTATTAAAAATAGCTTTCAAAGAGGATAGAGACTGTTGCATTGTTGGGGCAGACTTTAGATGAACTGCAACTAACCTCCAGCGGTCATGTATCACATATCTCAGTTAATATTGGTCTAGTCTTAACGAATGAGGTGTCAATCGATTTGTAATTAAATTGCCAAAAAAAGTTATTCTTGTAAAATCTTTGTGAAATCCACGGTTTTGAACCATTATGAAGGGAAAAATTATAACTGGAAATAACAAAATGGAAGCTATGTAAGTAACTAATGACTTCCGTACAATTTAAATATGATATTTAGATATGATTCCTACCCAGGAACAATGCCCTAAAATATTGGTAGGGAGTTCTGAAACACCCTGTATATACAATCAACTCACTATGAACTACCATTAAACTACAATCTAATCTGTTGTTAAATAGCCAATCTAACAACGGAACAGTCTGCTGAAGAATTTCAATGAACTGCCTATGACCATAAGATTTATAGTTAAGGCAATGACCAATCAGTCATCTGCAAAGATATAAACAGCTGACTAGTAAAGAACAGTCAGCTGTAAAGCTAAAATTAGCTGACCACGAACAAACAGTCAGCTGTGGACATCTGCCCAGCTGGCTCATCGCCATATACACTCTGGTACTCGCCCATCGTAGCGTACTCATGATTAGATGTGTAAACATTGTCAAAAACGTCAAAACACACCATTAATGTAACGTATACTCATAGTTTTATAAAACTTTCTTAAATATTCTCTTTGTTGTTTTCTGAGTGTAATGCAAAAATAGTGTAGCCTATCTAATTGTAATAATTTGTATGAATTTTGAAACTATACAATGCTACACATTGATGGGAATATCAAAAAATCTATATATTTTTCCTTACAAAAGGCAAACTAGATATCAATTATTAGTTTACTGTCACTTTAATTGTTACAAATTAAGTATAGGAACTTGTAAGTTATAAATATAAAAACAATCTTAGTAAAAATGTTGACAATATCCAATAGTCATTAGTTGAATAGAAATGAATTGTTACCCCCCTTATTACGGTGTGAGTAAGCAGTTTATTTAAAAAAAGTATTTTAGTGAACAAAAATGTTACTATTTGTTGACATGTTTGACGATCTAAAAAGCTGTTGTGTAATACATTATCTTTTACTGGAAATTGTGTAAGTGCAAACCTCAATGGACCAATCTTTGAAATTCGAGATAAACTTAAAAATTAGTCTAAACTATTCTATAATCATATTTAGTCGATTACACTTCAAATATTTTATTAAGTATGATTTAAACAACCACGTAATTAGGATTTTGAGTAACATCATTGTAGCGTCAAGACTATATAGCCTATCAAATTTCACGTTTATTTAGAATTGGATTTCGGCGTAAACTTACTCTGGATGAGAAAATGTCTCCTGCAAACATATAACAAATAAAAAATGCGAAGACTATACATTGTTTTCCATAATTAGTTTTTTCCGTTTTCTGTGGTATTAAATACATGTATTCATGTGATATGCATGTTTGGTAACTAGGTAGTCGTCACACGGGTTTGTTACACTGAAACTCTTTACACAACATCTTTACGATTCGTCTAATTATGCTTTCATTGGTTCATTATGCATCAAGGTTTTATTTAATAACTAAGTTCATTTTCATAAATCGAGTTTAATATCCAGACTAGTCAAAAGCAATAACGGTAGTTCGATGGCTCTCAAAGCTGTCACCTCGATAATTGCATGTCTCGATGAAATTGCGCCTCTCTATGAACCCTTTGAGCCAACCTCGTTATACTAAAAGGTTCAAGCGAAGCAACTTCTCGCTTGATTAAAACTCATTTTATTACTGGTTTGATCGAATCTGAAAGACTAGAGACTTCCTGAAACGGACTTATCTAGTTTTATATTAACTACTACAAGGTGACAGAAGAGAATTCCAACTCATCCGTCACACACTTATTCTTCAAGTTTTCTCCTTTTTGTAACCTAATGGTGTTTGTACATCTAATCTTATTAGATTTCACAAGTATAATCGCTTTCAACTGTCACAATCATACGTACCATAAAGTCGGTTGGTCAAAATCCGCGGCGTGCCCAAAACTCTACTTTTCCCAATTACACTTCTATAACTTATTGAAACTTATTTATGGGTAATAAAAAAAAAAATACACTATTTAGAAAATATTTTTGAACACATGCTATATAAATTTGGAGAGAACAGGCAAAATAGTAGAATAATTACTGCAACATTTAAGCTGTTGGAGAAGTTTTGTTGGTTAGGTTAGGTTAGATGAAACTGTTCTAACCTAACCCAACCAAACTTCTTCAACAGCTTAAAATTAGTTTTTTGAGTAATTGAACTAAAATTAATCGTTATCTCATTGTTGCGACAAAGTCAACAGTTCATTTCTACGTTCCGCTGCTGGCGAAGCTACAGCGAACGTCATCTCTCCCAAACAGATAAGACCGTAAAATGTGCGGTCGTTAATACCTGGAAATTATTCCATTCTACTAAACAAAGTACCTTTAATGTTCATTTTATTAACAAGTTTTGGAGTTGTGGGCACGAAACGGATTTTGACGAGTCGGTTGATTTCTTGATAAGCTTCGTCGCGGTGGCTCAGAGCCAGGTCAGGTTGGGCGTTCGTCACTTCTGTACCATTGTTTGACGGAGATCATCCGTTTGGTCGTATTTAAAACAGAAATAGTCCTAGTTCCATCGGTGACCGAGTGACTAGCTTTTCACATGCTAATGGTTACATCGTTGTTTATAATCATGATTGAAACACGTTAATTTAAAGTTACGATTACGTAAAGTTAAATAAACCTAACTAAGCTAACCTAAAATAAACTAACCTAAATAACCTAAAATAAACTAACCTAACTTACCTAAAATAAACTATTCATTTGTTTTTCTTTTAACGAATCTGGGTCTTAGTAAATAGATTTTTCGTTTTTAATTAATTACATACGCTGCTGGTTTTGACTCCCTAGGGAGTAGCCTAAAACACCTCCCGCCGGATCAGCAGTTTCACCGAACCGGAGAAGTGTGGCCTCCCTCATGCCTTCCTGTGTAACTCAACTTGCTCCAGCGCCGAAGGATCCGGTGTCCGGCGGTTTCGCCGGAGGTTGAGGGTCAGAACACACTTGTTCCGGCGAAAACTATTTTGCCGGAGCCGACGACAATAAACAGAGTGCAATGAACTCTGAATCAGTTTTATCTTAGACTAAGTACAGTTTTGGTACAGTTTAGTCTTAGAAATGGTGCTGTCAAGACCTCAAAAGTTGGCCGTGCTGTGTTTGATTCACCACAGAAGGAAGAGAAAACACCACCGAACTGTTAGGGTGCATCCTACGTATTCTGGAGAACAGACAGCTACATGGAGCTTTTTACACTCTATTTTTACAGTTGAGAAATGAAGAAAATAAGTTCTTTAATTATTTTCAAATGTCTGTCCCCTCATTCGACGAGCTACTTATAGTGAAGCCCATGGGGTGTAGCCCAAGGGATATATAATAACAGGAATAGACCTTTATGTTAAACAGGTATATAAGCTACCTTCATCTAAAATTTTATTTCAATCGGTTCAGTGGTTCTTGCGTTATTAGGTAACAGACAGACACACACACAAACACACACCATCTCATTTTTATATAATATTAGTATAGATTCATTACCAAAACTACGCTCAAGGTCAAACAGATGTACTAAACTTATTGCTAACTTACGAAACTAAAGCTTAACAAGTATACTCTACAGCACCAAAGGATTATTATTCATCTATTTAAACTAATACTATCGTTAGGTATTTAAAAAAATGCAAAATAGCGGATATCTGGTTAACGAAGCGATTTTGGAAAAAAATTTATTCTTGACTTTCTCTTTATTTTGACCCAAGGAATCACTAGGTAAAATATGTCCCCACCTTATTTGAACACCCTGTAGAAGGGACAAAGTTGTTTGTTAAAAGTACAAAGTTCGTTTGTTTGAAATGTCAAGAGTGTCCTGTTGAGAAGAAAAAAACATAAAGTGGAGTTTTTATAACATCATCAAGTTTTTGGAGATCTATCAGATCTAGAACAACACTTAGAACAACAACACATTCAACAATTAATTGCTTCAATAAACGTTTCACAAAATTCTTCATCACACTCAGGCATTCTAAATACAATTAAATTCAACTATCAACACCATTCACTTGTGATCTCAAAGCAGACTGGCTGCAAGTTCTTTCCTTGACACTTGCTGCCAGTACTTACCCAGTGTATAGGAAAACATATGACAAGTGACGTAATGGACAGTACTTGCAGCCAGCAACTTGCCGTCTCTACTGTCCTCGTCTATACGTTGCTTATAACATTTAAAGAAACGGCAAATGTATCAAAGCTTTCAACGGAATGGCTAATAGTAGTAGCAGTTATGAAACATTGTGGGAAGAAAGTAAATAAACCTTTGGATGAAGTCCATGTGGCCACGGTCTAGTTAGCAGGCTGGTATTACAGGTTAAAATAACTTGGCAACCTATCCAATGTTTGTACACTAAACATTTAGGGAACAAGGTGCATGGTTCATGTATTGATAAACCTTCATACATACCAGAAAATATTGGTTATACTTGCGCGTAAATTTGTATACCATTTAAAAAATTCAAAGGTTAATCATATATAACTGTTATTTGACTCATATAATGTATCTCCAGGGTCTACTTGTAGCTGTCCATGCGATCGTGAAATTGCTCTATATGTAGGAAAATGTTTCTGTATCATTAACAATATTAAACTGAACAAAATTGATTGCTCAATTCCGGGATTTCGGCAGCATAATCTTTCAATAATATGCTTATTTTCGTTTTAATAAAGAACTAAGTTTCCATAGAGACAATGATTTTCTTTATTAAAAACTATCAAACAGTCAACAGTAAAAAAAAATTAACAAGCCTCCTTGTTTGAGAGTAAACTAGTACGCCATGGGTCTCATTCGTCCGGTGTGGGTGAGAGGGTGTAGGGATCGCTGTAAGCTGGATATTTGGACAAGTATCCAAGAGGCCACCTCCGCCGTCTCTATAGGTGCCGGGGTGTTAGTTCCATGAGTACTTGGTCCTTCCCACAGATTCCCTCCTCCTGCACCTCCCGACATCCGTGTGTTTGGGGCTTGTGGAGGATGGGGTTTCACGGGGGGAAAGGGTGAAAATCATACACAGGCAGTACCGGAAAAATGGAAAAGCCCAACAAGTAAAGATTGGACCCTCGAGAGTGTTCAAGTCAGCCTTGGATCATCTGCCGCAAAGCCAATAGGATTTGGAATAGTGCAAGAGAACATCACAAGCTCTCGAAATGATGGGATAAAATTCTAATTATGACTGAGGGTAACTGAAAGCGGTGGTGGAATTGTACCCTCCTGGAATTGTACGCCCTGGAATTGTACGCCCCGCAGGTTAGGGACATCAGGATGACGTCTCATTTTCTCGATCAAATTGGCGTGTACGGGGTGGAATTGTACCACCCTCATAAAACTTTGATATTGTTATGCAGGAGTGGTTCGATTAAATCCACTGGCATCTAAAAACTGTACGGACCGGAATTGTACCCCCTGGAATTGTACCCCCCCAGTTATAACTCATGTTTATTTGGCCAGTGTATGGTGTGGAATTGTACACCCCGTCAGTCTAGCCCTTCCACTAGGACCGGAATTGTATCCCCCTGGAATTGTACCCCCTGATGACCGCAGAAGAAAATATACGGCTCGGAATTGTACCCCCTGGAATCCAACCCCCCCCCCCCCATTTGACTCAGGAGCTTGTCTATTCTGATTACCAAGTAAAATCAAAACAATATTTATGTTGGAAATTAGAGGTGAATCACCCGAAAGTGAACTGACCCAAGTTACCCGACACCTAATGAATTGCTTGTTGTGATAGGATATTCTAAGACACTGAAAATTAAGGGCATTCCGAGTAACGTAAATCAATTGTTTTGGCAATAGTACGGTGTATTTTTATCAAATTAATATGTTCATGAAAAATTACCTAGAAATGGGTATAGGAATTTATAGAGTATGGTTCCATCGCTCTAAAGACGGTGACACACGATCAATCTTTTCCCCGATCAAAACCCCGAACAAAGTAGGGAGAAGGAAGGATGGAGCTCGAAGGGAGTATGTTCGATAGTGTGTCAGGGGTCCGTACACCGATCCAGACGGCGAACCAGCTATCAGGCCGAGCAGGGAGACGAGCGCTCTGTAGCCGATTTTTGGTGAAAGATCTAAGAAAAGGACGGTCCGTTGGGTCCGATGTACGGAGTGATGTACTGTAGAGTGTCACGGTATATTTTTGCGCCGTTCGCCGTTGCGAGTGCCGCACCGAGCGGCTGCCTGCGCTACCTTAATTAATTATGACAAATAAACTCTTTAATTGGTCAAATAAATAAAATTTGGGTAATATTTTGCCATTATATATTACGGGCATTTATGTTGTAATTTTGAGGTTTGTTTTGGTCAAGGTTGAAAATGTATTTTACAAGTTGAAACCGTTAATTAGTACAATGACTATTTTCTGTACAGGATTAAAAATCCAAAATATGTCACTGTAGAAGGGGTTCGCTACTATTTAATTTCATAATACCAATTAAGATAATTGAAAGACGTTTCAATATGTTACTTACAGTGGGAGGGTTACAATTCCAGCCCGTAAACAAGCCAAGCTAGCTGTCAAAGAGTGGGTTACAATTCGGGGGAGGGGGGGGGGTACAATTCTACCCCGTACACATTTGGCTATCTGATGGGGGTAAAATTCCACTCCGTACGTAAATATTTTGATTTTGGCAGGGGGTACAATTCCAGGGGGTACAATTCCGGGGGGGTACAATTCCGGGCCGTACATCTACAGCTTTTTTTTAAATATCTATTATAAGTATCCGGTTCACTGATCAATTGTCCACATTAAATAGATAAAATTTCGTTCAAATCAAAGTGTACGGGGTGGAATTGTACCCCCTAGGCGTGACGTCAAAATGACGTGAACGATGGCCGGGGGGTACAATTCCAGGGGGGTAGAATTCCGGCGACTCCTAACGGTTTGTAATGTTAAATAGAAATAGAGTACGTAAGTAAGTAAGTAAGTAATGTTATAAGTATAGATACATCATATTGAACCGTTTTCAATAGAAACAGTAAAAATGTCAATGTGATAACGTTGGCTTTCATTACATTTTAAAATCCTTTTTATTTCACATTGTCACAAATCAATTCGAATATTACAGGTACACTTTGTAACAAGTTTTTTTTTCATTTTATAATAATATTTGATATAGAAAATATTTAACATTCTATAATCATGGGTGGGTAAAACTAGAAGTTTTATAGCAGACTAGCAGCTATGCCCGTGCCTTGCAACGGGGTCAGTATGCAAAAGAGACAATGTTGGTTCTTTGAAAATGCCTTAAAAATGGTTTCACTCCTACAATTTAATTTAGAAAAGAAACTGAACTGCATTAATTAGCTTCATAATAGTAGGTTTTTGTTAACTCAACCCCTATAAAAAAGTAATTTCTGGCCATATATGGCCATATCAAAATTCCATATATGGTTTCATAAAGCCATATATGGTTTTTTATGGACATATATGGAAGCAGATATGGCCAGATGTGGTTGTATCCATATATGGTGGTGTCCATATATGGTCATATATGTAGTCTATATATGGAATTATTGGCCATATATGGCCATACATGTTTTCTATATATGAAATGATTGTCCATATATGGCCATACATGTTTTCTATATATGAAATTATTGCCCATATATGGCCATAAATATCCTCCATATATGGAATCATGGTCTTTATATGGCCATATATGACTCCCAGGTATGGAATTAAATTACTCATATACGGAATAATAATTTTCCATTTATGCTCATGTATAAATGAGTTTTTGACAATAACTGGAATTATTATAAGGAATAGTTGCCACATTTGGATTTTGTAACTGGACTCCCAAACACTTCTTATAATATATATAATACTATAAATCTTAAAGTTTGTGAGTTTGTGTATTTTCTTGTTGCTCTCGGAAGCACAAACTACTGATACATACATACATACATACATGATACATGATCTCTCCGTCCGTAGTCCTTTGCCTTAAGGAATTGGACAGGTCAGGGTTAATACAAAGAATAACCAGCTTAATACTAATTTTTGTCACCATCTAGGTAACTGTCTATGTCCTCTAAACTTAACTCTACTAGATATTTTTTTAATTCTGATTTGAATTTTGTTAAGCTCTGAATTTCAAGTAATTTTTTCGGTAGGGCCTGGTACAATTTCATTCCCATGTAATCTGGTTTGTGTTCAAATTTTGTGAGTTTATGTTGGACTGCATGTGTGCCCTTTGTTCGTGTGTTGTAAGTGTGATTTGTAAAAGTTGGTTTAATGTTCTGTGATTTTATATAGCAAACTGATTCATAGATATAAAGTGAAGGGACTGTGAGAAAGCCAAGTTCTTTATAAACATTTTTGCAGCTGGTCCGAGGCGGCATGCCCAAGATTGCTCTTACTGCCATATTCTGCCAGACAAAGATCTGGTCAATATTCTTCTTAACAGCTCCCCATAGAATGATTGAATACAAAATGTGCTGTTCTATTAGGCCAAAATACACAAGTTTAGAGAGAGCCAGGTTTCCGAAGGTTCTTATTCTTCGGAGTACAAAGACCCCTCGAGCCATAGACCCCTCCAGTTTTTTTATTTGTGCATCCCAGCTCAATTTATCGTCCAATCTCACCCCCAAAAAGTCGGCAGTTTTTGAAATTTGAATTTGATCCTCTCCAATTAATAGGTTCGGAGTCCTATTATTTTTTGAATTTTGTCTTTTTGCAGTTTGGATACACATGTATCCTGTTTTTTGTGAATTTAATTTGAGTTTGTTTGAGGAAAAAAAGTCAGCCAAATCATTTGCTCTTTGATTAGATTCTGCCTCCAGGGCCGCGTCGTCAGTTCCCCTTACGAACAACGTTGTATCATCCGCAAAGAGATAGACGCTGTCCTGCGGAACAGTATCTGTGATGTTGTTGATGTAGATCAAGAAAAGGAGAGGTCCAAGGACAGATCCCTGGGGGACGCCATTGGAGATCAATTTTTTTGTTGATGAAATTCTTTCAGTTTTTGAATTTGAGTTTTTTTGAATCTCAGTGACTTGGAATCGGTTGCTCATATAGGATGTGAGCCACTTCAGCGCAAGTCCTGAGATTCCAATTGATGCCAATTTTTCCAATAGAATTGCAGGTTCGACACAATCGAAGGCTTTGGAGAGATCAGCAAAACAACCAACTACCGTCTCTCCAGCCTCCATTGCGTCTATACTGCTGTTGATGAAATCAATGAGTGCCAATTTTGTTGATTTGTTGCGTCTAAAACCATATTGTCTGTCACACAATATGTTATTTTTTTCCAAGAAGTTGCTAAGTTGCTCCGAAACAACTTTCTCAATCAATTTTGAAACGACTGGTAGGAGAGAGATTGGGCGATAATTCCCCGGATCAGTTCTGTCTGACTTTTTAAAAATTGGTTTTATTTTTGCAATTTTGCAATTCTGAGGGAAAATTCCAGATGTCAGTGAAAAATTGACAATGTGGGTAAGAGGAACTGCCACTTCCTCCCTACAATATTTTAGGACATGCATACTGATTCCATCTACACCACTAGAGTGTTTAGATGGTAGCTTTGAGAACAAATCCAGAAGGTAAGCAGATGTAATCAAATGAAATTGTCCAAGTTCAGCAGTGCCATTCCTCCTAAAACCAGATAAGGCATGGGTTTCCTGATCCTTGTTAACAAGCTTCGAAACATTAACAAAATAGTCATTTAGGGTTTCACACACTTCTATAGGATTTTCTATTTTGTTACCGTCAATATTCAGTATAATATTATTACAGTCTGAATTTTCTTTTGGCCTAATGCTGTTTATAATCTTCCAAGAGTCTTTAGATTTATTTTTTGAGCTGGATATGCAATCGTGTGCCCATTTTATTTTACTTTCCTGTATTTTGTTTTTATATTTATCTTTAAGCTTTAGGTATAATTCTTTGTCAGATATCATTCCTGTCAGCCTCCATACAGAGTATTGTTGGAACATTTTTTCCTTAGCAGCTATTATCTCATTGTTCATCCATTTGTTTTTTCCTTTGCGACTAAGATTAAGTTTTGTTTTTTTATTCGGGCAGCTGATATCAAAATAATATTTGAATGTTTCTATAAAGCTATCATATTTGGTATTAATATCAGAACTGAATTCCATATCATACTGAACTGATTGAGTTGAAATGTGGTACAGTGGGTGGCAGATAATATAGGCATTTCTCATTTAAAGTAATTAGTAGTAAAGTAATAAAGTATCCAGATTTGAACCCAGATGACAAAATCCTGTACATACATCTATTGTACAATTTTATTATAACGCAACAAAATCTTAAAACTGACGTATAATTTTAAAATTGTAAGTGTAGTAGGCCTAAATAAAGAGAATATTATATTAATAATTAATTTATTGTACCTTTGCTATCAAACAGCTGCAAATATCTATGTCACGTAGTTAGGCTATATTAATAATAAAATTCTTCAAATGACATAAAATGTCTAAGAAAATCTTGTTTTACGAGACCAAATACAGCTTCTCTTATTCGTAATGGGTTTTGTAAAGACATCTGTTATGAAGCGGTTGTGGTGTAGTGGTCAAAGGGGTAGACTCCCACGCAGGAGTCCCGGGTTCGAATCCCAGTCGGCTACTTGAAAATTTTGTTTTGAAATTTTCAAATTAAAAATTGTTATTATGGTTTTAATGCATAGTTTATAAGATTTAATGTGAAAATATGTTTAATTGTAATTTTTTTATTTATTTATATATTTTTTATTAAAAAATTTCCATATATGGGGGATTCCATATATGATCATATCTGGTTATATTTGGTCCAAAACCAAATATAACCAGATAAAAAAAATTTTATATGGCCATATATAAACTTTTTCATAAGGGAAACAGTAAACATCTGAGCTTATTTAGGCTACATAAAGAAACCAATAATAGATTATGAGGTATAATAAAAAAACATGTTGAATGGTTTGTATTGTAAACTGAAAGCTATAACAATAGTTCTATATTCTATAACCCTGTCTGAAGTGTAATTTTCTAACATAATTTAGTGAAATCATAATCAGGCAAATGAAAATTCGATTAGTCTGCAGGTTTGCTTCGGCAGGGTTTTACATTACTGGTTACACAAAAATATATCTAAAAAATAATTTTCATACAAATCACGATAAAAGCCTAGGTTGATACGGCAATGATTATAGAATCTTAAAATTTCCTGTATTCATAACTAATTTCTTTTACAATGAATAATTCCCGTAAAATATTATTTCAGCATTTCACAAATATAATAACAGACTCAGTATGGATCATAAATATAAATAAATGAAGTAACTGAAGGAATCATATACTAATGAAATGGCAACATATGGTTTGACAGCTCCTTTAAGTAATGTTAAATAATGTTTACATTAGGGCTAGTGACATCATTATTTTATATTTATGATCCATACCCTTTCTGTTCTAATATTCGAGCGGTATTTATATGTTTGAACCAGCTATGCTTGACAGTTCTGCTTGTTTACATTTAAGCATTGTGGGGTTATTCTTTGTTGCCATAGAGGCCAATCAATATTAACTCTCACCTCAGAACTTTGAAAGCCCACGGGGTAGATTCCTTGGTCAATATCAAAGTGGGAATAGTTATATATGTTTCTTTAGAGCTATAGCTTCATTTTTTCCAATTTAAACCCAGTCGGTTCAGTAGTTTTTGAGTTTATCTCATACAAACACACAGACAGGCAGACAGACACCACCTCTTTTTTATAATGGTATCGATTAAGGCTTTCATATTTGAAAAATCATATCCTGTTGCAAAGCATGAGGAAAATCTCTTAGTAAAGTGTAAAATACCCAGGATTAATACAAACCATTTCTCAGCTGGGAGTGGAGTGTGTGTTCATGGAGTGTTGCAGCTGTTTGCTGTGCTCAACAAGTCTTGCCAACATTAAGACTATTTACAAGAGGTTATACCCGAGAGAGGCTGTCTCATTGTATTTGTTAGTTTGCGTAAGAGATATTCGGTTTTATCTTCAATCTTGGTGTTTACGTGGTGCTTTAAAACTTTAGCGGAGACACTTCTGTTAACCACAGAAGAATATTCTGGTAAAGAAAAGGTGGATTTAATATCCTACAAAAATACAAACTAATGTATGACACTATGTAATGTTTTACCTACCACAATAGTCAAGCCACCACACAAACTTTAGTTATCAATATAAATAGTCAAATATTTTGTACACGTTTTTATTTTTTGTAGAGTTATAATAATCAGTTTAACGGTATAGAATGTTTGCGTTTTCACCTAGCCATTTCGTAAATTATGTATGACTGGATGGTTAGAAATAGTTTATTCCCTACCCATAATCAATATGCCTTGTCTCATGGGTTGTATATCAGCAGATTCCAATGTTCTTAAGTGCGTATTGTTATTTTTTTCACAGAAAGTGTTTACAATCATTTCAATTTTGTATCACAAAAGATGGTTGTAAAGTATAACTAGGTGTGCAATGCAGTTGTCTGCTTGCAATATTGAGCGGAGCGAGCATATTAATCCAATACTTTCCTCAAGTCAATGCTACATCTGTTACTCGTAAATGAGATACATACTTGCGGTATCCAATGCCAATGTTATATTTGGTTAAGATAAATGGACTGCCTATTTATAGTTTCCAAAGTCAATTATAAGTTTAATTCACATAAATGAATTGTCTACATACAGGAACAAAAGTTAAGACATATAAATGATAACATAACCTCTTTCAGAAGTTATGAGAAGTGATTTTTAAAACACTGTCGTAGGTAAAGTAGTGTACGCAACTCACGTAAATAGAGTTAAGGACACGAGTAGAAAATGTAAGGTACAAGCCTTCTATAATAGTGTACAGTTGCTTATCAAGAAATACTTGTGATGTATGATTGTTGCAGGTCATCCCGGGATTGACGGCCCATCGCCTCGGTCGCCTCCTCCGCCGTTCTTCGAGCAGACATCCTCCAGTGTGATAGTGCAACCAGGACAGACCGTCCAGATACCCTGTAGAGTCAGACACCTGGGCGACAAAATTGTGAGTTACATTGTATGTTTAATGAAGTATCACTGTATATATTTGTGTGATGGTACAACCAGGACAGAACGTCCAGATACCCTGTAGAGTCAGACACCTGGGCGACAAAATTGTGAGTTACATTGTATGTTTAATGCAGTATCACTGTATATATTTGTGTGATGGTACAACCAGGACAGACCGTCCAGATACCCTGTAGAGTCAGACACCTGGGCGACAAAATTGTGAGTTACATTGTATGTTTAATGAAGTATCACTGTATATATTTGTGTGATGGTACAACCAGGACAGACCGTCCAGATACCCTGTAGAGTCAGACACCTGGGCGACAAAATTGTGAGTTACATTGTATGTTTAATGAAGTATCACTGTATATATTTGTGTGATGGTACAACCAGGACAGACCGTCCAGATACCCTGTAGAGTCAGACACCTGGGCGACAAGATTGTGAGTTACATTGTATGTTTAATGAAGTATCACTGTATATATTTGTGTGATGGTACAACCAGGACAGACCGTCCAGATACCCTGTAGATTCAGACACCTGGGCGACAAAATTGTGAGTTACATTGTATGTTTAATATAGTGTGACTATATATATATCTGTGTGATGGTACAACCAGGACAGACCGTCCAGATACCCTGTAGAGTCAGACACCTGGGCGACAAAATTGTGAGTTACATTGTATGTTTAATATAGTGTGACTATATATATCTGTGTGATGGTACAACCAGGACAGACCGTCCAGATACCCTGTAGAGTCAGACACCTGGTCGACAAGATTGTGAGTTACATTGTATGTTTAATGAAGTATCACTGTATATATTTGTGTGATGGTACAACCAGGACAGACCGTCCAGATACCCCGTAGAGTCAGACACCTGGGCGACAAAATTGTGAGTTACATTGTATGTTTAATGAAGTATCACTGTATATATTTGTGTGATGGTACAACCAGGACAGACCGTCCAGATACCCTGTAGAGTCAGACACCTGGGCGACAAAATTGTGAGTTACATTGTATGTTTAATGAAGTATCACTGTATATATTTGTGTGATGGTACAACCAGGACAGACCGTCCAGATACCCTGTAGATTCAGACACCTGGGCGACAAAATTGTGAGTTACATTGTATGTTTAATATAGTGTGACTATATATATATCTGTGTGATGGTACAACCAGGACAGACCGTCCAGATACCCTGTAGAGTCAGACACCTGGGCGACAAAATTGTGAGTTACATTGTATGTTTAATATAGTGTGACTATATATATCTGTGTGATGGTACAACCAGGACAGACCGTCCAGATACCCTGTAGAGTCAGACACCTGGTCGACAAGATTGTGAGTTACATTGTATGTTTAATGAGGTATCACTGTATATATTTGTGTGATGGTACAACCAGGACAGACCGTCCAGATACCCCGTAGAGTCAGACACCTGGGCGACAAAATTGTGAGTTACATTGTATGTTTAATGAAGTATCACTGTATATATTTGTGTGATGGTACAACCAGGACAGACCGTCCAGATACCCCGTAGAGTCAGACACCTGGGCGACAAAATTGTGAGTTACATTGTATGTTTAATGAAGTATCACTGTATATATTTGTGTGATGGTACAACCAGGACAGACCGTCCAGATACCCTGTAGAGTCAGACACCTGGGCGACAAAATTGTGAGTTACATTGTATGTTTAATGAAGTATCACTGTATATATTTGTGTGATGGTACAACCAGGACAGACCGTCCAGATACCCTGTAGAGTCAGACACCTGGGCGACAAAATTGTGAGTTACATTGTATGTTTAATGAAGTATCACTGTATATATTTGTGTGATGGTACAACCAGGACAGACCGTCCAGATACCCTGTAGAGTCAGACACCTGGGCGACAAAATTGTGAGTTACATTGTATGTTTAATGAAGTATCACTGTATATATTTGTGTGATGGTACAACCAGGACAGACCGTCCAGATACCCTGTAGAGTCAGACACCTGGGCGACAAAATTGTGAGTTACATTGTATGTTTAATATAGTGTGACTCTATATATTTGTGTGATGGTACAACCAGGACAGACCTTCCAGATACCCTGTAGAGTCAGACACCTGGGCGACAAAATTGTGAATTACATTGTATGTTTAATATAGTGTGACTCTATATATTTGTGTGATGGTACAACCAGGACAGACCTTCCAGATACCCTGTAGAGTTAGACACCTGGTCGACAAGATTGTGAGTTACATTGTATGTTTAATATAGTGTGACTCTATATATTTGTGTGATGGTACAACCAGGACAGACCGTCCAGATACCCTGTAGAGTCAGACACCTGGACGACAAGATTGTGAGTTACATTGTATGTTTAATATAGTGTGACTCTATATATTTGTGTGATGGTACAACCAGGACAGACCTTCCAGATACCCTGTAGAGTTAGACACCTGGTCGACAAGATTGTGAGTTACATTGTATGTTTAATATAGTGTGACTCTATATATTTGTGTGATGGTACAACCAGACATTTGTACAACATTGACAAGATTGCGAGTTACATTGTATGTTTAATATAGTGTGACTCTTGTACTTTATATAATAATAAAAAACCTTTTGAGATTGAGGAGCAAATCTTTAATTTTTTAATCGATCCCATCCTTTCACAACGGATTCAGAAACGCAATATACACAATAGGCTAACAGCACACCAATGTCCATCCAGTGCATACATATACATCATTATCCCGTATTTATTAACTGGCTCGTAGTATACAAGCAATACAACTGTCTAAATTTTAAACAACTGTTAAATCAATTCAAATTTTTTTTTTCATTTGTAAACCCAACTAATCAAGTATAGATATTTCATAAATATATTAAAAATCAAAAACATATTTAACAAAGTACCCTTTTAGTAATTATTTTTCATGACGACATGTTTCGGAAACTAAGTCCATTATCAAGTCATATTTACCATAACCTCATTCTTTAAACTAACAAAATTAAAAATATAATCATATGTAAAAATAATAAAATATAAAATATTTTAACTAAATCTTAATAAATTTTGGTATTAATTTTGTCATTATACTATATGAATGTTTTTCTTTCTTTCCTTAATTTTTCAATTTTATCGTAGATATGTTGGTTTAATTTTGGAATCATTGTGTTAAGTATGTTGTTGGGGTCCTTTTTGTTGTGTATATAAATATTTAGCTCTTTTTTACATTAAGTTTCTCACGTTCTTTTTCATATTCTAAAATTGTTAGATTTTCTTTCATGTTAACTGTGGTCTGA
Organism: Macrosteles quadrilineatus; assembly: GCF_028750875.1. Classification (NCBI taxonomy): domain Eukaryota; kingdom Metazoa; phylum Arthropoda; class Insecta; order Hemiptera; family Cicadellidae; genus Macrosteles; species Macrosteles quadrilineatus. The sequence continues at coordinate 3,636,191 of NW_026542596.1, read as the reverse complement.
GTTCATTATATGGTCGGCGAAGTTCGACTTCATTGATGTTTGATTTTTTTATTTCAATGCTTGTATATGTTCTTTGAATCTTGTTTTAAAACTTCGAGATGTTTGACCTATATAATATGAATATAAACAAATATATGAACATAAATATATATATATAATATACGAACATAAATATAATATGAAGCTTATTAACCAAGCCTGGGGAAAAAGGCTACAATAGATATCGAATCGGGAAAGTGGTAGAAATCGCCCAATAATACGAAGGCCAATTTCACAACATAACCACTATCGTATAGACGATTTGCAATATTCCTTAACACACTGTGAATTACTCGGAATTAATTATTATCTCATAACTATGAAAAAAATCATTTGAGTACACTTAACACCCATCAACCACCTCATTGCTCCGCCATTTCTGACCGGTTCTTCTAAAGATCGTCTAACCAAGTAGTGCTGAGTAAACCACGCAGGCGGGCAGTTGTGTAGTGTAATGGAGCAACTTTGACCTAATTAATGTTCTGTTGGAGAGCTTTGAGAACAGTTCAACTTGTATTGGAGTCATCTGACCCACTCAATTATTGAAACCAACCTGTCGCGATAACCTGCTCTTTAATTTGGCAAATACAGTAATTCTTAATATAAACTTTGAAAAAAAATGCTATGTACAATTCGAATTGATGATTAGGTCATTTGTCTTTTATGGATTCATGTATGGATACATGTATTTATGTTCAAAGTGAATGCACGATTCATTTCACGAGTTTCTTTAAAGCATTCCTTATCTTATATTTATTTTTAGTCATCCATTTTCGTATGTAGAATTTTAAGTAGGTTTTCATAGGAATACTGATGAAACAAAAGTTTTTTTTAAAGAGTTAGCTTGTCTCTTACATCACTAAGTTTTTATTGAATATGTATTGTTAATAGTTGAATTGTGTCTTACTTAGAATTAATTGTACAACGATAAAAACGTTGTTCGCCAAACTATAAACGGCCAATTGTGTGACTTGGTATGGTTCACATTATTGAAATTATTAATTATAAAATTAAATTTTAATTTTGATTAGATTTTGCTTTTAATATTAAAATTATAAAGATAACTTAAAGTGTTATCAAAATTTAGACCCCCCACGAAATTCCACCTCTTTGCAGTGAAAATTAGTTCAAAGGTCTATTTTTTACGTTTTTGAGCACCCTATAAATAAGGATAAAAATAATATAAAACTTTTTCCACTAAAATACTCAGGGCTCAAAGACCTTTAAATGAGGTATAACACGACCCCTTTACATTTGAAAATTTTCCAAAATCCACCCCACCCCCCAAAATCTGCCCTTTGGGCTGTTTTTTTTTTTTTTTAAATAATTTATATGAATTCCTTGGGGTCAAAATAGGGGGTTCCAGTTGCAATTCGGTTTCTCTTTGCTTTCATATTGAAGCTGTAGAAGCCGGCCGGGGTGGTCTGGGACCCTGTATAGTGGTTAGAAGATCCTGAGTTAGGGATATTTTTGCTTAACTTTTTACAACTAAATCTACAGCTCTACAGGATTTATTTTGTCAATTAATGGTTGTTTAAACCCCTAATTCGTGTAGATTAGCAAACAATTATAAAAATTTGATTTTATAATTATTTGATTTGATTATTTTATTTGTTTAATATTATTTGTTGTGAAAGAGTAAAACAAAAACAGGAACACATAAAAGACGGCTTTATTTAAGTTTATATTTCCATGTATCTGTTTGTAGCAAACATTAGGCTGCCTTTTTTGAGTATTTTCAAGAAATGCGTTGTATTAATTTGTGGGAAATTTATTTTCTTTCTGGATAGCACTTGCCACGTAAGTCAATTTCCTTACAATTTAAAAGTTATTTGAAAAAGGCTAAGCAACCTCCGAATTTAAATGTGTTAAAATACTGAATTGCAAGTATTTTTGTTAATCCTTTAAGAATTAAAATCTACAGTTCTATTTGACAAATTTTACTAAATGCAATGTCAACCTTGTTTGCATGTGACGATGCATTCCATACTGGTGCAGCGTGCTCCGCAGCCGACACACTGAGCTCTAAAGCTCAGTTCTGAGCTATGTTCTGAGGACATTAGGGTTAGCACCCCAGCATATGCTGGTGAGCTTCCTGATGATATTATTCATCTCTGATATTTTACCCCTAGTCGCAATACAATGCGCCTTAAATAAATGTAAGTGTGCGGTCCAGTATGACACCAAGATATTTGTCTGTAGGACAATGCTGAAGACGGTCTCCCCGCCACTTCACATTCAACTCACGGCCTGCTTCTCTATTGTTTAGTTGTTTAGGTGAAAGGCACAAACTTGGGTATAAGCAGGGTTCGGCTTGAGGTGATTTGCGTCATAGTACTGGGAAAGCTCATTAACTCATATATGAAATATGCACATTGATACCAAAATGTTGCCATCTAATGAGATGTATTATGTCTAATTAAAACCACAACAGTTTTAAGAAGAGATTATTATTCAAAATATGTTTTATCATATTTAGAATGTTTACTAGTAAAGAAGTGTTACTGTTATTCACTGGCTCAGTGATACAAGTAAATTACCAAAGTTCGCAGCCATTTTGGACAAGGAGAGACACTGAATGAGAACATTGTTATGATTTATAGCGTCGAGCAGACAATAAAACTGAATAACCTTTGTGGAATGTTGGCTGCCCTCTTAAACGTATTATTCTTTTCCAACCACGCAGAGCGGGAGGTGATTTATTCAGTTTCATTTATACATTAGAAATACCCCGGCCGCAGGAAACCTGCCGACTGGGTGAATTTCCATTTGTCTGAATTGATTTTCAATTAAATCTTTTTGAATAACATCGGAGTTGAGAAGTACCTAGGTTTACTGCTACAAGGAAACTAATAAAGTGTGTTTTTTGGTAAAATATCAATAACTTAGTATAAAATAAATAAACTTGCCAATTTTTATCAAAATATATCTATGAACAAGCAAACTACAACACTTTACATTATTCTCAATAAAAATAACATGAAAATTATAAATTTACAATTTTTTTTTATTTTCTCCGTTACCAATATTTGTACAAAAAACACTTTGATATGCTAAATTATTTGTTTTTAAGCTCTTTCAAGAGGTCTAGAGATAAATTGGATTTTTTTTGTGTTTTGAGGGTAAAAACTTAGAAAACCCAATTTTAACCCATAAAACCCCCGTTAACCCCCGTTCCCGTGGTCCGATCATGCTGTTCACGAAATGATTCAAGTTTATCCCACCCTATCAATACCAAACTTCATCGAAATCGGACAAAATTTACTCGTTCACGGGTACACACTCACACACAGACATATATATATATATATATATATATATATATATATATATATATTAATAATTGGAAACATTATAACAACATTAAATACCCTTTTAAATTCATTTTAATTAAGCAACGACATGTTTCGACACTTAGGTCATAGTCATGTTTTTATACAAATACAATAACAAATTAATGAAAGGAATAAATATAGTCATATGTTAAGCTAACTTAAAATTTAGAGGATCTTGATCTATTCTTTGTTTAATTTTGCGTATATTATATAATATTTCTGTTTTATTGCAATTGTAGGATTTTTTCGAATATCGGATTTGTTTTGTTGATGTTCATGGTATTCAGTAAATTTTGAGGAAATCTGTTGTAATTTGTGTATGTATGAAAATCTTCCTTGACATTTAATTTTGTTTTATTTCTTTCATATTCTAGAATGTCTAAATTTGCATTTATATTTTTGTATTCATGTCGAGTTTCGATAAGGTGCTCTGCAAAATTTGATTTCATTGTCGTTTTGTTACCTGATTTTAACGCTTGTATATGTTCTGTAAATGAAAGGCTCAGTAGATTTTGAGTTTATCTCATACAAACACACACACACTCACACACAGACAGAAAGACACCACTTCTTCTTTATAATAGTATAGAGTAGATCGATGTAAAAATCACAAATGTTAGAAATTTTGCTGCCTTTGTATGTGAGCCCCTGAGATCCATATTGGTACAAGTCACAGTAAGCTAATTTTGAGAATTCAGAAGTGTTTAGTAGATATCTTACCACAAATCATAAAATTGATTTTAAGTTTGTTAGTATTCATAACTGTATTATTTAATAGTGTATACAACTTTTTATCTCAGATTAGAGGCATTTTTTGAATGGGGTTGTTTTTTCGGGGTTGAAATGTTTTTAATATCTTACCGTAAATCATCAAATTAATTTAAAGTTTGTTAGTATTCATAACTATATTCATTAATAGTGTATACATCTTTTTATTACAGATTAGAGGATTATGGGGTTGTTCTGTAGGGGTTGAAATTACTTATACCATTCTGCCTTGACAACATTTTCATGAAACTTCTAGATAAATTAGTAAGTTATTTTTATAGCTGATACACAATTTGACTTTTATTGACATAAAACATAATTAATTTACATCAACTGTAGGCTTCAGACAAAACTTCAGAAAAACAACAACCTGAACTTTGTTTTGCTATACTTTGTCACAGTCTATGAAGTGGCAGAGTGGTACAAAATCACTGACTGAAGTAACGTTGTTTGCAGCAATAGTGGTACAAGTCTGACTTGAACAACTATGGTTGCTAAGGATAGGTACCAGCTGTTTTGGGAGCAAAACAAATAAAAACATAATTCCCTCTAAAATCCTTGTATTGGTGATTGCAATTGACTTATATACCACTTTGCCCACAAATAGAACCATTAAAGTGTGATCCATTAGTACCAAAAATCAATTAAAAAAAATACTTATGCCACTATGGATCTCATGGGCTCATGTGTGAAAAACTGTGAAATATTTTGTTAAAGGTACATAATTAAAACTTTTGATCTACTCCAACTAATTTAAAAAATCTGTTGTTCCCTAAAAATTAGACATCAATTATCAATCATTGATTTGAGTACGCCACCGATGTGGGGCTCATATTTTAACCCAAATATGAGTAAAGGATGAGTGTAGAATCAAGACCCACAGGAAAAAAACTCTAGAAAAAGTGCTTTAATGGAGTCTTGGTAGAATGGAGTGGGATTATCTTAGTCATCAACTAAGATCACAATATGTTATTGCCTGTGTTAGCCGGGATAATTTTTTTGAAGCCTAATGATCAAGAACTAATGAATCTAGTTTCGAACCATCGCTACAGGCGTTTTTGGTAAAACTATGAGTAGTCGTATAAAAACGGAGCAAAGCCTTTAAGAGCATAAAATTACTGAAAAAAGAGTTGCTGGCTCAGTCAGAAGCGTGACAAAATATGTGGAACCAAAACTGATGTCTATGTTCCGTTTCCCAGTGCCACCACTAAACTTTTTCCCCTTTTTATGTGTTTCACATACAGAACTTTGAGGCCCATATGGTCACCAATCTAGCCTATTTTATTCAAGAAAACAAATAAATCCCTTTGTAATCTATCTATATATATAACTAGCTGTAACCCGCGGGCTTTGCCCCGTTTAACTTCTTAATTTTCAAGATGATCTCGTTCGCATGGCTCAATCACGTCCTGGTTGAAGTTCGTTCGCTACGCTCACTCACCTTTAGGTTGGAGCTCGTTCGCTACGCTCACTCACCTTTAGGTTGGAGCTCGTTCGCTGCGCTCACTTGCCTTCAGGTTAGCTCGTTCGCTACGCTCACTTGCCTTCAGGTTAGCTCGTTCGCTACGCTCACTCACCTTTTTGGTTGCAAATTAGCTGTTTTCATAAATGTAAAAGAAATAATAGTGCTGCACCCTGTTGGTAATCCTTGTAACTTTAATGCTATTGAACATCATAGAACAGAACCAACTTGTTTAATTGAAACAGCTGTTAAGATTCATTAATTCCATTTCTCATAAGGTTAACATGGGAAACTCCAGAGCCACTGGGGCGGAGCCTATTGGACGGATCACGAAATTGATGGTGTATAAACCTATTCCATGACATTCTACACGTATGTACCAAGTTTCGTGGCAATCGGTTCAGCGGTGTCCGAGTTTATCACCCCCAAACAAACAAACAAACAAATATATATACAAACATCCTCTTTTATAGATATAGATTCTGTAAGACCAAATTTTTACCAAAAAATTTGTGGACGTCTGGTAAGTCGCAGAAAGGTGGGAGGGGTCTTAAATTAAAGGTCTTGACCCCAGGGACTCGGGAAAAATAGCAGAATTCCCATAAAGTTACCAGAAAACGAGATATAATGTAAAATATCCACCATAAGAAATGCATGGGGACTGAAAAACGTCTGCATTCTATCAGCTGTTACTTATTTATTTGCAATGTTTACATTTATTCTGAAAGTCAATTTTGGTAAATAATGTTTCAAAATTAATTGTGTTTAATGTTTTTGTTTTTCCGTTTTTATAATGAGTGAAGTAACTAAACAGGGTAGGGGAAGACCTGCAAGACGTGGATGCAAGACATGGAAGAGTGTCCAGGAATTCAACAGACTTAAGAAATGCAAAAGAGAACGTCATGTGGGGCCTAACTGTGAAAGAAATCCAGAAACTGTTTTACAACCTATCTTTAGAAGAACGCTGGAATATGAGTTGAGTGTTGTTTCTCACAATCTAGGTCCTCTTAAAGCACTTGCATGCATTGTGGCGCATTTCCCTTCGCAGAGGAGGCCACAAATGGAAATTTCAACGCATGTTGCCACAATGGGCATGCCACAACCACAAGTAAATGACGAACTAAAAGAACTGTTTTTACATGATTCGAACTTCATAAAAAACATTATAAGGCAATACAACAGTTTTTTGCGTCGCTTTCCGCTACACAAAAAGAGAGTTCCGGGAAATGAGCCTTACTGTCTTAAAATTTAGGGACAAATTCATACCTAGATATATTTCTGACTTACTACCGCGAAATGGGGAGTTGCCCTCATAATAATTAATAATAATTTTAACCTTTACATTTCGTTCTCAAAATTGAAACTATAACAGAATTCGTAAGATTACAAAACAAATCTTCAATTTTAAACTAGAAAAGATGTGCAATGTTTGGCTGTATGATTTCAGCTCTGATTCGTCGTTCTGCGGGCTCAGACCAAACCGTGTGCACGTTTCCATTTGTTAATATGTTGTGTTATTGATTTAATCATTATTTTACAATTGTATTTCATTGACACATCAGAAGTAACTAATATACGACTCCAAAACGGAAGGAAAACCAAGATATAAAACAAGAAACACTGTTAATTTTAAGTTACATAAAATTGATAATTAATTTTAAAAACATATTTAGAATATTTGTCTTTTTATATATAGTTTTTTTTTTTTTATTGTAGTCTAAATTAGGGGCTATGGCCCCTACAGGCCACTAGTCTATACTATTTAGATCAATTTACCTCTACAGGTATCATGGATCAGACGGAGAGACCTGCACATCATAGCGTCAGCAGGCTTCATGTTCACAGCTGATGCCAGGTTCAGCGTGCTGCATCCCGAGGGTGACTCCTCAGCATGGACGTTGCAGCTGACGGGGGCTCAGCCCCAAGACCAGGGGCTGTATGAGTGTCAAGTCAATACAGAACCTAAGATGAAACAGGCTGTGCTGCTCACAGTGACTGGTATGTATGTTCTTACTGCACCTGTAGGATACAAAAACCAGAAAAATATACTGTTTTAATCATCTGGCCATGAAATATAAGAAATAAAAAAGTTTATTAAATGTAGGGAACAACTATTTTACTGGTCAGTTTCTTATTCGTCGAACCAGTTGACTGACATGACACTTGCTCGACCAATTCAGTTGACTAGAATTTTAATTAAATGAATAGGAAAACACAATAATGTCAACATGACGTATAAGCAAAAGCATATTTATACTAGGGGTCACGAGAGTCTGCGGTTGGTGCCAGCCAATAGCAAGACGGGACTAGCACGACATCGCCCGTTCATTAATATTCGATACTAATAAAATAGACTAAACAGTATTTTTATATCAGCTGGTATTACTAGATTTGGCTACCCCGCACCGGCCTCATTAGCTCCTTCAAAGTCACGTGGTTAATAGGCTCCACCCTTTACTGCCATGGACCGTACTGATTGTTCCTGATATTTCCAGATTCGGTACCAGTGGATGATGCCCTTGAGCTGTCTATGGGCGATGATGCCTCTGCCCTAACAGGTTAGTGTTAGATATATTCATGTTACTGCCTATTAGGCATGTTTTTATCCCTAGATAATGCTAGATAATTCCTATATAGATTAGTTAGACAGGTTACTGTTGAAGCTAATGATATCTTGTGGCTAGTTAGTATATACATGTTGAAGGATATGCTCATTATATCAAACTAGAGCTTGTTAATGTTGAAGCTAATGATATGGTGTGGTTAGTTAGTATGTACATGTTACTACAGATGAGAGAAATAATTTCGAATTGTATAATATTTAATAGTTTTTAATATGTACGATTAGTGAATTTTAAAAAATCCCCCTGGCTGGACATAAATGCTCAATGAAAGCTTATCTCGTGTACTTGAGGTGGCGTCACTCGTATCCAGGGCCCACGAGAGCAGTACGTCAGATCTGGGAGTACTTGGACACTGACCTGTGAGGTATCCGGACTATCCGGGATCCGGCCTCCGCTTCATCAGAAGACGGACAACTTCCTAGCCAAACCTCAACGTCTGGTGGACTGGCTACACGAGGGAAAACTTCTAACGTACCAGGTAAACCGTTTAATATGGCTCTAGTTACTATTAACAATAATAATAAAACGTAGATGTTATAGTAAAAGCTAAAAAATAAAAAAGTTTGTATGGACCTCAACTAATTATTAAACTTGCTAGACACTCAGCAAGTGTCTGAACAAAACATGTACATGGCGCGACGGAGACTTCTCCAATCTATATTTCAGCACTAATGCTCTTAACGTAAAGGGTGTCATGTTATTCAGTGTAAAAATATTTTAAAAGTAACACAAATTAAACGACAAGACAGTATCTTTAAACGTAAAATGTACAAGTTTCTTTAATATCTACAAAATAGTAGTTTGCTTGTGGGTGCTGATTTTTATCAACATTTTATTTACAGTGAGCTTCGTTCTTTAGTCACCATAGCCGAGGACACAAGAGCGCCTAAAAAATAAACTGTTTTATCTTCTGTCAAATTGGTTTTTAATTTGTCAAAATTATGAGAAAAACAATAAAACACACCCTCACTAGGTTTAGTATGTTTACCACAGACATAGTCTCAAACACCAAAACTACTTCACATGATCCGTGGGATGATAACTCGGTAAACAATTTATGTTTATTCAATGGTATAGCGTATAAAACAGGAAAGAGTAGGCTGAACGTAAAATGCTAAGGAAACTGAAGTGTTGATTTAGAAGTAAGCACCGCAGCAACCATGCACTCTGTTGGATGGAAACTGTCTTCATAAAGTGATAACTGTAAAGGAAATCACTACAAAGACACCCCTGCCTGCCACCTGCTACTTAAGATTCGTCGGGGGAACTTTCACACCTATTTCGATGTTGAAACACGATTAAATAATATCAAAGAGCTGGTTAAATTCCACGTAAGCAATCACAACAAAAATTTTAGAACTATTAGTTATTTATAACTCATTAGTTTGACTATGGCTGAATATTTTTCACATAGACTATTCGTTAATATTAGTTTTTTGTAAATTATTTAACCATCCATACTGGACAGTAAACAAGTTTTAGTACATTTGTGTTTATATCATGTTCTAACCAGAAATATTAATATGTAATCATATATTTAGACAAATAAACATTAGAAAAATAAGTTAGTTATATTGGTTTAGATTTAATATTTAATAATTTTAAAACAATCTGGGAATACCTAGATGTATATAAGAGAGGATGATGCATCTGCTGTATTTGGTTAGTACGCATATATAACCTAATCTATAAGGATTGCTTTCAGAGCGGTGAAAGCCAGTTGCACGGAGCAAACGTGATTTAATTTTGTATAAGTAACTAAATTTAAAAAAGTCAATAATGTGTGTTCATGTACTACGTGTGGAATGCAACTCATAACTTATAACTCATTTATTGAACCAAAATAACAAATACAAAATTTGCATTGGTCATGTCAATTATTAGCTGATAACTAAAATTAAAGTAAGCAATAAACAATGGTGCTTCAATACGACCCCACAGTAATTACTAATTAGACAGGAGATTTGACAATGGGGCTGATTGCCCCGAAATTATAGTTATCAGAAAAAGACAACTAGGATTGAAGACGTAAAAAAGTTATTTAACCTATTATTAGTACATTTTATCAATCCAGGAAGCAAAAAATGGATAAATGAATTTCTTCTCACAAAAGCTACTGTCCGTGCATGAGATATTTGTGCTATCAGGAAATATAAAAAAGTATAAATAAATAAAAAAATAGGAAAAAATATATTTATAAAACATGACTGACAAATAATGAGTAATCATTTGGTTAGAAAAAATAAAAGAATAACAATAACGAAAAAATACCCCCGTTAGCAAACCTGCATACTAAGCGAATTTCTATTTACCTAAATGGATTCCTACTCAAATTTTCCCTAATATTGTCAGATTTTTTCCTATTTGAATAAAATTATATTTAGTGAGTACTTAGGTTTGCTACTACAGGAAAGGTATTGAGGTTGTTTATTGAAATCTTGATAGCTTAGTATGAAAAAACCAATTTGCCAACTTTTATTAAAATATATTCATAAACAAGCAAACTAAACAGTCTATTTATTCTCCATAAGATACATATCTTTTTGTACATTGTTGGTTGCAGTCTTCTAGAGGAGGTATAAGCGTGGATACAGAGCACGGTGATGGTGTGACCATCAGTAGACTGACTCTGGCCAATCTGAGAAACGAGGACACTGGGAGATATGTCTGCAAACCGATGTCTACCTCTCCAGCAGTCGTCACCATCATTGTGATAGAGGGTAAGCTGAAAAAGAAAACAAGAATGGAAGAAAATAAGTATAAGAATCAGTCCAAACTCCCTAAATATATATACATGATATGCCAGGGACCAACCTGTATACGCTACCCAGTACCCCTGTATGGCCAATCACCGGAGAGTAGGTAGGCTAGATTTAATTTGGACTTATTATTCTTCAACAACCAAGCTAACAGCTAAGATGAGGTTTGCTGTGATAACCTATCATTAGGTGATTTCCCTCAGATGTTAGGATGCTGCACAAATTACTCCAATGCATGGTATTAACAAATTATAATTTTATTCTTCAAAATAATGAAAATCCTTTATAATCTTCCTTATAAATGATACCTAATATTACTATATCAGTAATTAAATGGCAACAGTCTTACTTGGTAAATTTCCTGCGATTTGACTGGCTTAAATAGGCTGTGATTCCCAGTTCCTACGGACTATGACTGTTTCAAGTACAGTAGGCCTAATGCTTGAACTCGTCTGTAACAATTTCAAAAGAAATAATAACAGGTAAACCAAAGTAATACTAATTTCACATAATTGAGGCAAACATAATTAATTTAAGGTGATTTTACAATTTACAAAACATTCTCAGAACATGTGCTTTTTCATCCAAATGTAACATGAAAGTTAAGTATTTAATATTTGACATTTACAAAGTTATTAACTGACAGACAATCAAAAGAATATATATAATCATAGGTAAAAACATGGTGAACAAGATTATTAACAATACAATACCACATAAATCAATTTTCTTATTTTTAAAATGTTTTCTACTTACATTTTCACGAGTTTGTACAATTTTTAAGGGAATCAGCCAACTAAGAAAGATTTGAAGAAACAGCTCATTACAAAAATGACTTTAGTTAATTCACAGCTGTTCTCCAGTTCTGCCAACAAGGTGAAGTGTAATAACAGTCAAACTAGTTAGCCATTGATCATGATTATATGTACATTATATATTCTGTGAATTAAAATAATTTAAATTTAATTAACATTTCCCTTACATCAGTATAAAATATCCCTCTACCTCTTTTTAAATTTGAATTATTTTAAAATCCAACTAAATATGTTTATACAAATCAAAGAAATAAACATACTAATCTTCACAACAAAATTTTCACTTATATCTACACAATTCAAACTCAAAATGAAAAAAAAAATATATATTTTTCCCATCTGTGAACTTTTCTATAACTATGCGGTGTTCTTTGCGATGAGTATTTAGTACCAAAATTCACCGCGAGATAGCTATACAGAACAGACACATTATTATTATCCAACATAGTTACAACAGAGGCTAATAGATGGCAGCATCAAACAAGATAATCAATTCCTTCAACATGCGTGCTACGGTGCTACCAACATTCAAAGCAATATCTTTATTGATAATCAATAATCATCTTTTTAAATAATTCAAAATGTTCATGTTTCTTGTCCTAACAAACTATTTACAAATACATTTAAGTCATATACCCTGACAATTAAAGAGATTGTATAACATTAAGATCATAGAACTCATTTTTCATTTGTTTTATCAACATTCAAAATCTCAAATAAAAAACTCTGTGTTGGCCAACCTGGAAAATAACATCAAGTGATTTGTTTTAAAGAAAAAACGCCATTTCAGTTTTGAATAGCTAGTGTGTTGTGTTTTGTGTGTCGTGTGATGTTTTACTTTAAATTTTTAGTTTTGTGTATTTTGCGTGTGAAAGTGTTAGTGTCTAGTCAAACATCAATTTGAAGTTGGATGTTTTGGTCGATGCATTGATGGCAGTTAGGCTGACTTGTAAATCGAGTTCTTTTTCCTTTTGATCTGGTACATCTTCTTCCTTTAACGTCACAGGAACATAGGTTTCTACGATTGATTCAAGTAGGCCTACCTTATTCATTGTGAATCCAACAGTTTTACACTCCACGATTTTTGTGCTCAAGGGCCGTTTTGTGTGATTGGGCCAGATGCCATACAAATGTTGATCAGTGATGTTAGCTTCATTTTTGCTTATTATTGCATTTCGTAAAAATGAAAGCAAGGGGGTCAATTCGAGTCCATTGCATTCTGTGATCTCACTGAGATAACCTTCAACAGGGTTAGGTAACTTGTATATAGGCATGGTGTGTATTTGCGTGTGATTAGGATTTGTAGGCATATTTAACATATTATTTTGCATGTTAGGGTTTTCATTTAGGTTAGTTTCAGTAGGCTCTATAGGTTTAATTGTAGTTTCTTGATTCGTCCCTTCCGGTGTAGAAGTATGATTTAGGTTAGGCCTATTTGGTTTTGTCGGGCTAGTTAACTGTTCAACTAAGTTTTCTTCCTTGACGATTGACTTATTTAAATCCTCTTCATATTGGTTCAATTCAGGTAAAGATACTTGGTTTTTGATTTCATCAAATTTGCTTTGCAGTTCTTGTAAATTGACCTTCAATTTGTCCAACTTACCGAAGCAGTTTGGACCTAACATACATGCGCTTATATTACTTATTCTAAGGTGCAGATGAGTACATAGAGCTGACATTCTTGCTATGTACAGGTTGCTCGGTTGGGTATCACACTGTTCTATAAGTAGCTGAAATCGATCTACCTTAATTTCTACGGTTTGAAATTCAGTACTTAAAGCTAATTTCCCAATAAGATTGTTCACATCTGGTTGAACCTGTAAAATAGATCTGAGCTGTTTTCTGAGTGCTTCTACATTGTCAAAGGTAGAATCTTCTCCTCTACTTAAAATTTCATAGTTAAGTTCATCTTTACTTAAATAATTTAAATTGAATTTTTCCATTGTCGGAAATTACTAGACCTATTCATACACAGAATAATTTTGGCAGCTTATATGAATCACTTGCTGAAACAAACTAATTTTATGGCAGAAGTTATGCCACTTCTTAAAATTTTCTTGTAGGCTAGCAAAGTTAACTTGAGGTTAGCAAAGTTCACCACAATGTCTAGGTTTTAAATAAGCGCAAGGGTTGAAATTAATAATAAATTAGCAGAGTTGCGCACTTCTATACGCTACCCAGTACCCCTGTATGGCCAATCACCGGAGAGTAGGTAGGCTAGATTTAATTTGGACTTATTATTCTTCAACAACCAAGCTAACAGCTAAGATGAGGTTTGCTGTGATAACCTATCATTAGGTGATTTCCCTCAGATGTTAGGATGCTGCACAAATTACTCCAATGCATGGTATTAACAAATTATAATTTTATTCTTCAAAATAATGAAAATCCTTTATAATCTTCCTTATAAATGATACCTAATATTACTATATCAGTAATTAAATGGCAACAGTCTTACTTGGTAAATTTCCTGCGATTTGACTGGCTTAAATAGGCTGTGATTCCCAGTTCCTACGGACTATGACTGTTTCAAGTACAGTAGGCCTAATGCTTGAACTCGTCTGTAACAATTTCAAAAGAAATAATAACAGGTAAACCAAAGTAATACTAATTTCACATAATTGAGGCAAACATAATTAATTTAAGGTGATTTTACAATTTACAAAACATTCTCAGAACATGTGCTTTTTCATCCAAATGTAACATGAAAGTTAAGTATTTAATATTTGACATTTACAAAGTTATTAACTGACAGACAATCAAAAGAATATATATAATCATAGGTAAAAACATGGTGAACAAGATTATTAACTCATTGTTCTTAAATTATTGTGGACGGACTCATCAATTTTGATGTTTATTTGTTTTCACGTCCAGTGCCTTTGGATGACTGAAATCTGTCATCGCATGCTGATTGGTTCCTGGAATCTGGAACCCAATTTCAGCTGTCTCTAGTAGACATTTCTGAATTTCGATATGACTAATCAAAGTCATTTTAAACTAAATTGAGGTATAATTAATAATATACATAGTCTCTGTGAAATCTTGAAAAGTAGGGCACTCTTGACATTGTGGATTGCTAAATTCTTCCACTGTCACACAGAGTTTGTAAAAGCGAGTCGAACGCTCGTACTGCCCAGTGAATGCTGGAATCTCGTAATGAACACGTTCCACGCAAATCACATTTACTGTTGTCTCATGGTGGTCTTCGGACCTATCCATGACTGAAGAGACTAAAATAAAGTCGAAACAACAGAGCACACTTCTAATCCTGAAAGATGGATTAGTCGTATTGGACATAGCGCAGGCTCAATCGAATTTCGAATCTGCAAACCACACACGAACATGGATCGTACACACCCGAGACGGTACGTGTGACAATCTCAATGCTCGGAGAGGTTGAGATTTTGGTTTTGTAATTTGAAAGAACATTCAAAAGAATGTAATTGAAAATTGGCAAGGGATTCGTCCCATTTACCTTCAAAAAGATTAACCTGTAATGAAGCGCTTGTCTTATCCCCTCACAATAACGCGTAACCGGGTTTTAGACGTAGGGCAGATGCTGATCTTAATTGCAGCTATCAACCACGAAAGCTATATGCTGTGGGAACCCTCACGATCGCCGGACAGGCAGATGCCGCCCACACGAATTGTGTAGAAGAGCCTAAACGTGCTACTGTTTGATGATATCAGTGATTCTAAATTTGCAGTCTGATTGAGAAGACTGACCAGCTCCGCTGGATTTGCAACTACATCACCTGTCACAATCACTTTAACCAATTAATAATTTTGAGTGACTTGTAACATTAGGTGCAAGTGTTTGGCTTCGCAACCTTCTAAATTCTAAATTAATTTTGCAGGTTAGATGTATTGGTCACGAAACTCGTTCTTGGGGTTATACGTGCGAAAAGACGCCCTAGTGGCGGAATCACTCTTGCAACGTAAAAGGTGCGATTATACGCATAACGATATCATCTGTTTCGGTCTCAGGGCTAGATAGCCCATACCTCATCAGGTGCACACTTTAGTGCACGACAGATTGAATTATAATGTGTTGAGGACGGATTAAATTTTTCATCGTCCAACTGAAATTTTGAATTTTGATGTTTCTAAATTTTGAAAAGATGAAATTGTCAACTTAGAGTTGACCAGGCACACCTGAGTATTTACTCATTGTTCTTAAATTATTGTGGACGGACTCATCAATTTTGATGTTTATTTGTTTTCACGTCCAGTGCCTTTGGATGACTGAAATCTGTCATCGCGATGACAGATTTCAGTCATCCAAAGGCACTGGACGTGAAAACAAATAAACATCAAAATTGATGAGTCCGTCCACAATAATTTAAGAACAATGAGTAAATACTCAGGTGTGCCTGGTCAACTCTAAGTTGACAATTTCATCTTTTCAAAATTTAGAAACATCAAAATTCAAAATTTCAGTTGGACGATGAAAAATTTAATCCGTCCTCAACACATTATAATTCAATCTGTCGTGCACTAAAGTGTGCACCTGATGAGGTATGGGCTATCTAGCCCTGAGACCGAAACAGATGATATCGTTATGCGTATAATCGCACCTTTTACGTTGCAAGAGTGATTCCGCCACTAGGGCGTCTTTTCGCACGTATAACCCCAAGAACGAGTTTCGTGACCAATACATCTAACCTGCAAAATTAATTTAGAATTTAGAAGGTTGCGAAGCCAAACACTTGCACCTAATGTTACAAGTCACTCAAAATTATTAATTGGTTAAAGTGATTGTGACAGGTGATGTAGTTGCAAATCCAGCGGAGCTGGTCAGTCTTCTCAATCAGACTGCAAATTTAGAATCACTGATATCATCAAACAGTAGCACGTTTAGGCTCTTCTACACAATTCGTGTGGGCGGCATCTGCCTGTCCGGCGATCGTGAGGGTTCCCACAGCATATAGCTTTCGTGGTTGATAGCTGCAATTAAGATCAGCATCTGCCCTACGTCTAAAACCCGGTTACGCGTTATTGTGAGGGGATAAGACAAGCGCTTCATTACAGGTTAATCTTTTTGAAGGTAAATGGGACGAATCCCTTGCCAATTTTCAATTACATTCTTTTGAATGTTCTTTCAAATTACAAAACCAAAATCTCAACCTCTCCGAGCATTGAGATTGTCACACGTACCGTCTCGGGTGTGTACGATCCATGTTCGTGTGTGGTTTGCAGATTCGAAATTCGATTGAGCCTGCGCTATGTCCAATACGACTAATCCATCTTTCAGGATTAGAAGTGTGCTCTGTTGTTTCGACTTTATTTTAGTCTCTTCAGTCATGGATAGGTCCGAAGACCACCATGAGACAACAGTAAATGTGATTTGCGTGGAACGTGTTCATTACGAGATTCCAGCATTCACTGGGCAGTACGAGCGTTCGACTCGCTTTTACAAACTCTGTGTGACAGTGGAAGAATTTAGCAATCCACAATGTCAAGAGTGCCCTACTTTTCAAGATTTCACAGAGACTATGTATATTATTAATTATACCTCAATTTAGTTTAAAATGACTTTGATTAGTCATATCGAAATTCAGAAATGTCTACTAGAGACAGCTGAAATTGGGTTCCAGATTCCAGGAACCAATCAGCATGCGATGACAGATTTCAGTCATCCAAAGGCACTGGACGTGAAAACAAATAAACATCAAAAAAGATTATTAACAATACAATACCACATAAATCAATTTTCTTATTTTTAAAATGTTTTCTACTTACATTTTCACGAGTTTGTACAATTTTTAAGGGAATCAGCCAACTAAGAAAGATTTGAAGAAACAGCTCATTACAAAAATGACTTTAGTTAATTCACAGCTGTTCTCCAGTTCTGCCAACAAGGTGAAGTGTAATAACAGTCAAACTAGTTAGCCATTGATCATGATTATATGTACATTATATATTCTGTGAATTAAAATAATTTAAATTTAATTAACATTTCCCTTACATCAGTATACCTGTCCATTTGGTGCTTAGTTGCAAAAAGCAACAACATACCATAGTCTTACTATTTAAGTTTCCAAATGGGCAAATTACGTGTTTGATTATTGTTAGCCAAATATATACTCATTTTATTTTTAAATATTATTTAATATTAGATTATTACCAGAGTCTGAACTTTAAAAACATTCTTAGACAGAGAAACCAACTGTAGCTTACTGTATTTGCAACCAGCACTAGATGAGGTTAAACAGTGTCAGTTTGTGTTAATGTTTACATGTTTCACGGTTGGCAGCATTTCAAGAATGAGCACTGATAAAGCTAAGTTGCCCAATCACTTCCTACCCTTCATTATATAATTGTAATTTGGCTCTTATTACACAATACTGCTGTTTTTAAAATTTTCTGATCATTTAACATGTTTAATTGCTATCGCTGGTAATCATGCAGTCTAATTAATAGTGTTCACCACACTACGTAGTTATTGAAAACAAAATTGTTAATTGCCAATTAAAAAGGTAGATGTTTCTTCGAACGTATAACAAATTATAGAAGGGTTCTGATCCAAAATGTATTATACCACAAATCAATAATAGTACATACAAGTGAGGAATAAAAGAAAATATGAATTTTTATGATGGTAGCATAAAATCTAGCATAAAATGTAGTCTTTGTAATTTATTAAGGTTAAACAATATGTAGATTACGTGAAACCCGTCAAAATCGACGGTTACTTTCAAGAGTTGCGCTAATCATGCATCTAACTCTGATAAATAGAATGAAATCACAGAATCACAACTATAACATTTAGCTTTGTTTAGTGAGTAAAAAATAAGTGTAAACATAATAATGACTATTGGGTAAGTTACAAAATATGGTTTGATCATTCAATTTATAAAATATTTCCAGTACGTCATCAGAGTTATAATGACTATGTTAACTGGTTTCATTTCCTTTTAGAAGAAAATTTCGATATAACTAAAACCATGTCGATGGTACTATTGTGGTAAACACAAAATCTAAGTTTTTATTTCAGAAAAATTAAATACCTGTTAAAAAAGAACGTCAGCTGTGTAAATATAGATTTTTCCTGGTCGGTCATCATGGTCATTGATGGATATTTACTGTCTAAAATCATACGTTTTAATTAATGTTGCTTAATGTATGAAATCACATGTTAAAATACTTTGTTTACAGTTGATTGTTTGTGTTAAGATTTTGATTTAAAATGGACTTTTTTGATTGTGTTTGATTCTGAATTTACTAATTTCTTACATATTTAACAGTCATCATACCGTACTTCTGTGCTAATCGATTCACCTCAAACGCCTCAAACATAGCTTTGAGAAATCTGGCTGTGGAGTTGTTAAATCTGGAATTATTTGACATGCGGATGTCAGTTGTCTAAGCTTTATCAATTACACGAAGTTCCCAATATAATCCCTGTCCAAAAAAGAGATGGTTCTAAGTGTAGTGGAATATACTTGTAGAGAGCCTGAATTTTATTCGTGAACCGTAGGGCCCACATTCATACGGTCGTACGGCTTAATCGGAAACAAATAATGCAAATGACTTAGCAAT
Organism: Macrosteles quadrilineatus; assembly: GCF_028750875.1. Classification (NCBI taxonomy): domain Eukaryota; kingdom Metazoa; phylum Arthropoda; class Insecta; order Hemiptera; family Cicadellidae; genus Macrosteles; species Macrosteles quadrilineatus. Next base: position 3,616,844 of record NW_026542596.1, on the reverse strand, counting down.
GCTGCATTTCCAAAAAGCAAATATAGTTTAAATTGGCTGTTGTGTTAATAGCTACGTTTACATGCATTGTTGTTAATCAACGAATTTTAAACAGGATGATGAGATCTAGTTTAAAGGAAACATCACATTCCTGCCCTCACAGCAGCTGCTTGAATGGTAATAATTACTCTTGGGGCAAATTTTTTACAATCGAAGTGCTGTGTTATTTTAAAAAATCTCACTCAAGAGCAAGTGGCCCATGGTTCGTAAGGCCACAGCCAATCATCTATCAAGATGCCATTTTTTGTCAGATTTCTGTGTTAGGATGTTATTAGGCATGATAAGAGCACAATGAACTTCTTCAGCAGATGAAGAATTAATAATAATCAATCCTGTTGATTAAGAAAATTATAAGACGATTTCACAATCCAAGCACATTTAAATGGCTCTAGCCTGGAACGTTTTGTAGTATCGAGTTTGAGTATTTTTGTACGTAACTATCTGGGTAAAAGTTACGGAATATTCTTCAGGCTACAACTCGCTGTACTTTAAGAATATTTTGTTAGAGATTAATTAAGTGGTTTTTGTTGCTGAATTGTGTTAGTAAACATAGTTAGTTTTTTGTTAGTCTAAAGGCTCTCGGAGAGTTTAAGTTCTTATTTGTATACCATAGGCTATTGTGGGAAGCCATATTGTCTAGTTTCTGAAATCGTTTACAAAATGGCAAACGTTTAATAATTAGTAAAATGTATTTTTTTATTTTATATTCCAACGGACAGCTCCATTTTGATATCGATTAACATACGAACAAGACTTGCATACGACTACTAACATGTAAATTGATTGTTTTGCTTCTTTTTTGATAGTTAATAAAATTTAGTCATTATGCCTTCAAAAAAGGTCAGTTTGAACGTCGCGGCCTTGTGTAGCCTATTAGAGGTGGCTATGGTATTAAACGATCGACAAATAATTTAATGGCTTATCTTCAGGCCAAGACCTTTCTTTAGAAGACCCTACGCCAGCCGTTCTCCAAAGTTAGTGGAGACAAAGAAAAACAGTTTCAAATTAATATATAGATCTGCATTGGCCATCCGTCTGCAATTAACAGACACAATAGTCGGGCATTATGTTTATTGTCATTGTGTCTGTACACCTGGTCCCTTGGCATACCTAAAGAAGACCAAGGAAAGAGTGTGAAACCATTATCACGAGCAAGGGGGTCCAAAGGTGCATAATGATCAATGATTTGTACGACAACTGAGATCTTGCGAATGAGATGCACAATAAGCTGACAAAATGATATCTCACACCAATAATTTAAAAGACTGGCCCTCTGTAAAGAGTCTGTGTTCATTGGCAAGATAAAACATAAATGATAAATACAGAATTTACTACTACCGGTACCCACCCTTACCTTTAGTCAAATGTATTTGTACGAGACACCGACATAAAGACTATATTAACTTTGCAACACATTTTTAGGAGAAAAGACAGCAATGTTGGGCCGTAGCTCTGCCACACTTCCAGTCAACCATTGGGTCGTCATGATTGTCCTAGTACTACTGACTGTGAGACACTAGTGCGTCAACTACACTGAACTGAACTCCTCCGAGAGCTGCATATGTACTCAAGTCTCTAGACCTCTTTGACAGTTCCTTGACACAATCTCTGTAATAAAATGTAAAAAGTCTCTTTTACCTTTTTGTAATAAAGTATGTTTCATCTTTTCCTGATGTATTGGAACATCCTGTAGGGATTGCTGTACTTTTTCTTCTTTTAAGAGCGTTTACCTTGCATAGTTCAATACTATGGGGAAATGTACTAATAAAAAGTAATGGCAGATACCAGGATCCGACCCCACCACATCGCCAAATTGATTTTTCATTGGATGGACAAATTATTCAAATCAAAAGATAACTCAAACCAGTAGTTTGGGCTTTATGTACTAGAATTAAACTCCTTGCCCTTTGGAAACTCTAAAGCCTATATTTTTTTGATTGAGTGGGTTGATACTTACTCTTTTGTTTTAAATACACTCTTTAATATTCACACCCTCTACTTTCAGAGTACAATCTTTACTGTTGCACATCCCATTGTTGTCCATTGTTAGATAATATAGGTCATAAAATCGAGTTTGAAAAATCATTAACCTTTAAGTATTTTGAGAAGTTGTAGCCAGAAAAACAAAGCGACCATGGGATATGGGAGGAATTATTTATTTACCAGTTCGGACAAGATCACCGCTGTATTACGATTTAGATAACAAAACTGGGAATGAGTACCGCCAGTCAGCTGATACCATTACGTCACTCTCCCGTGTCGTGTTCCTCAGTAGGCCTACAAATGTCGTCCGGTCGAGTTTTATCCGTTTTATCTAAACGAGCGTACGCTACGCAAATACGTGTAAATAGCATGCTAAAATGTTCGGTGTTTATTTCTATATGTGTATATATGTGATTCCTGTAACAATCATCTCTCGATGTGAAAATTTTACATACAAAAATGCTGCTGAAGATGAGCCGTGTCAAGGCTTGAAACATGTACAGCATAATCAACTACAATTGACACCTACTGGCATACGTAAGTAGATTATTATCTATAGTAAATATGTTCTTAAACCATTCACCATTAAAATGTATTAGTTTACTTATTGTGTCCAGTACCGGTAGTTGTTTGAGTTTTATTTTGGTAGGCAGCATTTAGTTTTTGAGTCATCTGTCACCAAAGAATATTAATTGTTATTATATAGGCGTCCTTTATTGACAACTAAACTTAACCAAATCAGCCTAGGCTTATGCCTGCAGTTATAACTTCATTTATTCAAGAAAGTTGCATCGGATTTAGGCCTAGCACATTAGTTAGTAGGAGAGGGGCGATGTCTACTTGTACCGGCGTCTAGTTGTACCTGCTGCATTTTGGTGACAGGCGTCTAGTTGTACCCCGTCCAAAGCTGTAGAGACAACTTGACGATGGTGCGGACGTCTAGTTGTACCTACGTCTAGTTGTCTCTACGTCTAGTTGTACCTCTTAAAAATCTACAGGTACAACTAGTCGGGAACGTCACCGTCTACTTGTACCTCATACGTCTGCGTCTACTTGTACCTACGACTACTTGTACCTACGACTACTTGTACCTACGACTACTTGTACCTACGACTACTTGTACCTACGACTAGTTGTACCTACGCCTACTTGTACCTACGTCTAGTTGTACCTGCGGCTAGTTGTGTCTCCCCTTCAACTTGTCACCAGTTTAAGGGATTTATTTTATTTCTTAAAAAAAAAATCATACAATCTTACAACAATTTATTATAAACAATTTGCTACAAAAGCCAGGAAAATTTGGCTTGTCTGCAGCTCATTGAGAAACCCCTGTTCTTGACAACGACGTACTTTGTGTCCCTTGGTCAGTCCTGATCCATATTACACTTTGGTTTTCCTTATTTCTTGTCAAGATCTGCTATCATTGTTTTTTCCACTTAAACTCTACCTTTCTATAGAAAACTAACATTAACTAGCTTAAACAACAACTTTAAACAATTATCTTAAATAAATAAATTCAGAGTTTACAAAAACAAGTAATTGAGTATAATAAAGTGTTTTGTATGGTATTAGTCACGGAGAATATTACAATAAGTTCAAATTAAAAATGTATATGTTATTCTTATGGATATTACGTAAACTGGCGTAGTTTGGTAGTTGATGCATATACTTTGACAAATTAGTTTATTTCACACTTAACTACTAACTTTTCTATAAAAAAAACATCTTAATTACCTTCTACGAAAACGTAATTAAAGCTCAGTATTGAAATACCATTGAAAAATAACCCAGATATGACTTTTTTTGCGCGCGCTTATTAGTTCTTAGTAAAACTAATCTTGGTTTAGTTGCAGACTACATAGCCAGTGTACACATACCTAGCTCAGTATAAAATTTAGTTTATATAGTTTAAATGTAATGAAGAAATATATAAAAAGAACAAAATAATTATGAATGTAAAAAATAATTTACATATAATTGAATTTAACAAGAACATGTATTCAAAGGGAAAAATATACTATAATAGAAATTAAAATTCAGTTAAGTTTAATCACTACGAGCTGTTGGCCCTTCCTACGTAATAGCTATTAAAAGGTTCAGTTAAAACTTAAGGATAAATAAAGAAGCTTACTAATCCGTTTGGGATATAATTATTTTATCATTTCTGGTAATAATTTCAAGATTAAAAACAGACTTATTATAAAAATAAAAATAAAATATATTGTTAGAAATATACAGTATAAGGAAAATACAATTGAATGAACTCTATCAAACACTTAAATAAAAATATAGTTAGTAAGTTTTATTTAATCAGTGAGAACTGATTGGTTGCTTTAGTCAAATGTTAGTCAAATATATAGTCAATACCTAGCCGTGGTTCTTGTTGGTGTACGCAAACTTCGCTTGTCAAATTCCACTGACACAAGGGTCAAGCCTTGTCTCACCCTCGTCAAACATCAACCTGGCGGGTCGTACGCAGTCTTCGCTAAATTCCAGCTGTACGCAAATTTCGCGTCACTACTTGGTAGATGTGTCCAAAGAAAGGTATGTATTGGTCTGTAGATGAGTTATCAAAAAAAAAAACTAAGCAAAATCCCTTAGGACTCTGCCCTAGAAGCCTTTAAAGATCCCTCCACAGAGTTGTTTACATTTTGGCCATGTGAATAATACTTTTTAATGAAACAGCTGTTTATTTTTAAATTGTATTTCAAACAATGGAGTTAATGTTATTTTCTAATTTTAAAATTGTTTTTCTTATTTTTCAGCCATGTTTTGCAATGTAACATTCCATTACGAAATCAGTGCAAAATCCTTTTATCACAGCAATTCATAAATTATTTCTTATTGAACTATCTTATATCTATTGTACTGGATGGTGTCTGCTTTTTTCACCACTTTTGCCTACATTTTATCATATTATTCTACACATATCAAATATTTATGTACAAATATCTGCTCTTATCATGTCCAATAAAATCCAAACATAGAAACATTGCCTAAAATGGTACCTATCTTGACAAATTATTTGCACCTGTCTATATTACGAACTTTGGCGCACTGGGTTGGTAACATTATTGAAAATAACACGACATGTTGGCTGTAAGATATGGTACAGAGAGAAAATACTATTTATGCAGCTACTGTCATGACAGAAAGGTCATATTCCATTTAAACTAGATCACATAATCCTTTATAAAATACGTTGATTAACAATATTTAAACGTCAATGTATACGTAACAGCCAATTTACAGTGTTTTTTGTTTTTGGAAATGTCCCATTGCTATGTCATTTGCATTATTTGCTGCCAATAAAGTCAAAAGGCCGTATGAACTAGGAGGCCCCTAACAGTTCAAGAATAAAATCCAACTTCACTTCAAGTATTACACTACACCTAACATTCTGTAGAGAGATTATATTGACAACTTTATGTTATTGATAAGGCTGAGACAACTAACTGACATCCCCCATGTCAAGAAATTCCAGCTTCAACAGTAACCTCAAAATAAATTTCTCAAAAGTAAGCTAGAGGGTGCATTCGTTGGCACAGAAGTAAGATATGAACTGACGCGACGTGACGAAGGAAAAATCAAACTTACACTGTAACGGATATACCTCCCTTTGAATATGTCTTCCCAAAAAAAGTTTTCTTTTCAAATAAAATCATATTATGTACACTGATGAAATCACGGAAGTGTTTAACTACAAAAGATCCACCAATACGATTTTAATACTATTTAAAGGTTCTTCCAAAGGAAGAGATACCAGATAACATACTAATAATAACTCCGATGACGTACGGTAAGGGGAATATTTTATTCACTGAATGATCAACCGAATTTGGCGACTAACGCAATTAATATCAATATTGGTTTTACACTTATTATTCTTTAAACAATGCTAAATGCTCAAAATATGTAGCCTATATTTCATCCAATTTATCGCAGTTAGGTGAATTAACGTAATCCTTGAAAGTAACCGTCGATTTCGACGGGTTTCACCTAGTTACTATTAAATAGTATTAGTTAATATATCGATGTTCACATGACCGGATGAGTCATCAGCTCTAACCCTAGTTCGTCGGTCATTACTCCTCGAGGCACCGGCCGATGGACCAGGGAACAGCTATGATTTACACTATCACCCTCAACTACGACATTTTTTTAGGCAAACATTCCAACGCTCATGATGACATCGAACACTCATGCATATTTTTTATATAGGCCTAGCCAGTCCAAAACCTGAATACACTGTAGGTATGAATCAGACCGCTTATATCATAAACAACTAAATATTAAGGCTAGTTTCCTAACCAGAGAACACACAAGAATGGCACTTTACAAGACTTTTTATACCAAGCCTTCATAAACTAAGAGTATTTCATAAGTTACGTTGCCTGTGTAGATTTAGACTTAAAATCAGTATAAAATCAGTAATGGGTTGAAAATCTAAGTGTTATTTACGTTTTGTTTGCATTATAATGTAGTGTACCTGTTTCTCGAAATCGACTAATTTTTAAGCTATGTGTATTACCAGGAATTATTTCAAAACTAATAAATAAATAACGTCTTTGTTGGGCAGCGTACATCAGATTATAGATCTGTTTTACATTAAAACTTTTGTCATTCAAGGAGTTTAAAATAATCAACTAAAAGCTTATGTTATTAATAAAAAAATCACACTGTTCATAACAGTTTGATATAATCAAAATTTTTTTGAAAATGTTTAATACTGTGAGTGAAAGAGTTTTTTTTTTTTAGCAACTACCACAGTACTACGTAAAATCAAAACAATATTTAGGTTGATTGGAGGTCAATCACTTTCTCGCAACTACGCGATAGAGGGCTGACCCAACACCCCAATAACTGGAATGGATTGTTGTGAAAGGAAACTCTAAGAATTTGCAAATGAAGTCCATTCTGAGTAACGTGTGGGGATTAACGGGACATTCTGTACGCTGTTTACAAAATATTTCCTTTGCCTTTCCAAGTACTGAATCTATATGGTTTTGCTTATATTAAACAGTAAGTCAAATACTTTGTAGCAGATGTCTTTAGCTGCATTTTACAACAGGTATTCCGTTCACCTTTCTCAGAAATAGCTGTTCATGGCGTGTTCCTGAATCAACAAAAAGGTATATTGTGTTATTGTCCTAATAAACACGAGAGACATTCGCCTATCTTTATGGTCGTATTATATAAATAACATTGAACTGATTAATTTAACAAATGATCATTGTTAATTTATTGTAACAATTAGGCTATTTATTTACTGTACATTTATGTTTTACATTTATGTTTTATATGTTTGTTTTGTGCTGTATTTATGTTTTAGTATATAAATATACTGTTTAAATATTTATTTATTCAATCAATGTCCTGACTAATGAATACACAACCTAAACGATATTAACTAGAGATTTGATCATATTGTCATAGCATCTCTTTATAAGAAATCTGTCCCGAGTATGTGCAATTTTGGTTTATTAAACTTATTGGTAAATTGGTGTAAGATTGTTTTATGTTTATTCGTAATCCGGACGCATAATATCTACACGAAGTTGGAGCTTTTGCTTTGGTATTAACAGTCAAGTAAAATAAATAAATAATTAAAATAAATAAATAATAAATAATCTTATAAATTTAAGAAAATGGGTTATTCGTTTGGCTCTGCTACCCGACCCTTTTATTATTGAGGTCTCAAATTAAAGGTATGCAAGCACAGATTTGCCATCAAGCATCGGCGTATATTTTTCTATTATCTCACTCGGCTTATACGTAAACGAAATTGCTCCCCATGTTTTTCTTATGGGAGTTAAATTTGGTTTTCATGATTTTCTTCGTTAGGCTAAACAAATCATGTAAACAATTTAATTTTTGAGTTGTTCTAATTCTTATAACGTAGTTTTCTAAAGTTATCTGTTGTGGCTGCCTAGAAATAATCGGACGTTTGTTTCTCCTTAGAAAATGTATTGATAATTATAGTAGTGGTAGTTAATTATGTTACAAGACTATGACAAATTGCCAATTATTGAGTCAACTTGGTCCCCACGCACAGGCTTCGCATATGTGGGCCCTGTCGATTTTCAGAAATTACGTTCATTCTGTATCTATTATTCTTTTGTTATGAATCGCTTTTGATTTTATTTATTTGATTTAATTTTACTATGGTATTTTTCCGGACAAACTCCATTAAACATATAGCACGGGTCGAGGTTTATTTAACAACTTAAAACTAATTAATTCAACAATAGTTTGCCTGAAAACTATTTTACTAATATTTGTTTAAAGTTTTACAGAATACACTTACACATGATGCTATTGTATGTTTTTATTTATACATGATATAGTACTTACAACAAAACTTGTGAATTTTTGTGTTTAATTATACATTTATTGTATGGCAACAACGTAAACTTAAAGATAGGAGCGAGTGTATGCAATTCCAAGATAGAGTTTAGTATTCACCGATCCTACGATGCCGAAAATGACTTTTTTTCAGCTCGGGATCATTTTTAAGTTCGAGACGAAGATGAAATCGGTCCGTGGTACGATTGCTGTTTTTCACCAAACTATACAAAACTGAGAAAATATATCAATAATGTAGGCAAGCATGTTTCTTTACAACCTTTTTATCAGCTCGTGAACATCACAGAGAAAATATCCGCATATCGGTGGAAATGTATTTTCCTGTCGATCTATAGAATGCCTTTATAAATTAAAATAGGCTAAAAAGACATAAAAAAAGAATTACAAATGTTTAAAACTAACATGGATTTAACGGGTTGCTATGCTGGTGACGAAATAACAACTAATTATGAAAATAAAATCAAAACAAATGGAACATATTCCAATCACATTTATTATTTACAGTGTATGTTAAATGGAGAAGTATGTGTAGTACATTGCATAGTTTTTGTCGAGTTTTCAACCGCTGGACCTCAACTTTATTGTACACTTCATTGTTCATTGATCACTGGGAAATCCATTGTAAACTATAAGATATGCACACTAATCAATGCAAATACTTTAAGGTTATGTGAAAAAATATTTAAAGGAATCAGCAAAAATAGTAAAACATAAATGCTGGGCAGCGGTCTATTGCAATTCATTAGGGATATACTGCTTGTATATTTAATGATGATATATATAAATGTTTTAATTAAATAAGCGATTTTCGGTACTAGGGCTGGAAAATTTTAATCACAACTATAGCTGCCATTTCGACCCTGGACAGCAATGCGTAGCTTTCAGCCTCCAATTAACGTCTGTAAAACTACTAAAACATCGTATTGCGGTGAAAAATATTTGCCAATCATACTCAATCGACTCGGAACACTGCAGTTCCTGATTTAGTTAAGGGTATTATTAAAAAGTACTCGTGCAGTAATCAATTAAACAGGGTAACGAATTGAAGGATAGATACAACTAGACTATAAGGACGCAAAATACGCGTAGGTACAACTATACGTAGGGACTACTAGACGGAGGGACCACTAGTCGTAGGGACTACTAGTCGTAGGGACTACTAGTCGTAGGGACTACTAGTCGTAGGGACAACTGGTCGCATCCGTACAAGCTAGGTGATACTACTTGTCGGTGGGATACACGTCTAGTTGTACCTACGTCTACTTGTACCTACGTCTAGTTGTACCTCCTAAAAATCTGCAGGTACAACTAGTCGGGTGAGCCACCGTCTACTTGTACCTACGTCTAGTTGTACCTACGACTAGTTGTCCCTAGGCCTCGAGGTACAAGTAGACGGAGGGACAACGAGACGGAGGGACAACGAGACGCGGTCCCGTAGGAGATATAGCTTACTGTATAGGGTTTTTTTCAGGTTTGGTTTTACTTGAACGGAGTCCTACTGTAATGAAGAATCACTTTTTCACCTTATTCCTAATTTCCTTGACCACAGTTTAAATCTGCAACTTTCTGTAGCCTACCTACTAAGCTACAATAATTTTCTTAAACCAATCGAAGACAGCCTTGGTCAAAGCCTAGATTAGAAGTTGGAGCAAGACAGTAAATATGTAAATACGCACAACTTGATTTCTCTAGACCTAAGTTAACACCCTTGAAGGATACGGTAGTTGATTTCATAAAACAATTTTCTTGGCTTATGCCAGGTTGGATGAAAATAAAATCCTTAAGGTAACTTACCCAGGGCAATACTTAATAAACCTTGACTTATTAACTTAATAACTTCTTTATCAAATTTATTCCATCTAACTTTATTTATTCCTATTACCAATTCCTATCTAGAATAATTAAAGTGATTGAGAGCATGTTTCACTACCTCAACCTTGGCTACGTTTAACTTTTTCAACAATTACGTCAAAATCTGAAATCTTCTCAGTTGTCTAAGTTTTTTATAACTGACTCTTTAACGTTAGAAAAAATGTTACTTTGTTAATTAATTTATTTACATTGCTTGGTTTTTGTATTCTTATAACACCAATTCTTTTACAATTTGTGATAGGTAGCCTAATCAAATGGGAATAGGAGGGAATTAGGCACGCTGTTGTGCATTCTATGCGCTGTATTGCATCATGCCAAGTTCTGTGTGTTTATACACACTAAGCGTGAAAAGGGAAGTGTTGATTTGCTGCACACAAAAATCCAACCAATTCTCTTAAAAATATAGTAAACTGTTTATAAATAAATAAATAATGCTGCTACACTGCGGGGTGGGGACCACGTTATGCTGCATATAGTGTTTCCAATGCAACAGAACCCTGCATTACAGCCCAAAAGCATTTTTCATAACATTTATCAATTTAGATTTTATTTTAACAAAATGATAGAGATTGGTTAACATACAACCAATTGGATTGATTTTTTGTGTTTTTAATTTTGTTTAATGCTTTTGAGCTGCCCTCTGCATTATGTGCTTCAGCGGGATTTTACCAAAGTTACATTTACCTGTATAGGAGGCCTACTACCAGAAACCCAAGAACCCTGGGCCGTTTCGAGCCGCGCAGGTTTGAATGGTAGGGTACGCCACACCTACCGTGTTTCGTTTCTGCGCAGGTTGTTTTGTTCTTGGGATGGTTGTAGCATCTGAAACATAACTTAAAGTATCTTTGATTACAGTATTATATTTGTAAAAATTAAATTAAATAATAATTAAAAATATTAAATCATAATAATAGCCCGTATATACAGGCTAATTTATATTACTGTGCCACCTATCTTATTGAAAAGTTAATACCATTACCTACACCATCAACACCACTACAGCCCGGTAGCTTGGGTGTTGTGGTCGTGTTGGAATAGTCTAAATGTTTGTTTACATAACGACGTAGTTCTTCCTTTTATCGACTTCCTATTCCCCCTCCACAAAGGGACCTTTGTCGTTTGCTACTAGGGACTTTAGGGTTTCGAACCGTGCAACCGCCCTTTCAGCGGATCCGTGTCGATAACACAAGTCTGCAGTTGATTCCGAGTGACATAGGTGACGGGCTACATTCCGCTTGACTACTTCGACGTTTGTGGTACTTGCCACTGTGGAGTAGCACATTCTTAAAATGGTAGGTGTCATCGGCGGGCTTATATTGGCTTTACGTATTTCGTAGTTTAGAACTTTGAGTGGGTCAGAGGATCCCTTCAATTTATTTCCCTCCGAGTTTATAAAAAACCGTCTACCCACTGTCTTGTCATTAATAACTACTTCTCGGAGTTTTCTGTATCGTCGGTAAATTGATAAATATTCGATTGGGATTGCCACGTCTGCCAAAGTCACTCCACCAGTTTTGTGGTCTTTAACGGTGAAGGTAAAACACGTTTCATCTTTATTTACGAACCCGTCGTCAAACTCTTCGATCGTCATACCGGATATAACACTCGGGCGATGGCCGTTCAAGACCATTAAAAGAGCAGAAAGACAGTGAGTCACTTTTAACCACGCGTTCTGTATCTTGAGCGTTACCGGAATTTTTGAGTATGTACCGTCACGATTTTTTATTTTTTTTGGTTTAGTGTCGAGGGTGCTTGTTTCTTTAACGGAACTTTCTAAAAATTCTAGATTGTTCTCTACTTTGCCGACGCCTGATTTTGCAAGAGCAACAACGGTTTGAATGTATTTACTAACGTCGTGGGTTTCTTTAAAAAAAGATATTTCCCGCCTATACTTTCGACTCAAAATCTCTCTGGATATTTCCCTGCGGTTATTCGTTTGATAGCGTTTGAGGGAAAGCTGTGCGCCTCGAAATCTTTCACTATCTGTTATAGAACCACTCATTAGACTTTCCTCCAGCCCGACCTCAAGCGCCTTCTCTAGTGTCCTGATATAGTTTTTAATAGTTTCGGCACTGAATTTCGCTTTAAGTTTTAAGTCATTGCAATACGCGACGTGAGAATCGACGTCCTGCAAATATTGCCTCCATTCTAGGCCGCGAGGATCGCTGTGCTGTCCGTTAGCACGTTTATGCGCGTAGCACAACATTCGTCTAATTTGCTGAATTTCGACACTACTTCCCGTTCCGCGTTCACAGGTCAGCGCTGACCATTTACGTTTAAGTTTAGAAATAAAATCGTGTTTCTCTTGGAATGGTCCTGTTTCGCCTAAATTAAAAGATTTCAGTGCTTCGCGTGCAGTCTTCGTCGGTTTATTGAAAGTCGAAGAACAAGGGCCTGGTGACGGTAAATTTTGTTGTCGATTTTCTGCTGATGACGTAGGTGTGACCTGGGAAGGAGTGGTCAGTGGCTCTATCCTCAGGGGTTTCTCCTGCTGTTTCTTCTGAAACGTAAACGCATGGATTAGTATGATATTATATAACTGTATTTATATGGAAATCAGTTTGATAGTATTTCTCTACTTAGATGTCAAGGCTCTATATTAACCTAAACTCTATAGGGTATATAAACTAAACTATACATCTCTACTTAAATATACCAGATGATTTAAACATTGCGTATTTATTTGTTTGTTTATTGATTTTAGTGTTCTGTTTTGGGGTTGGAATGGTATTGCGGTGTTTAAATGTATCGTTTTGGGACAAGACTGCGACTAAATATGTAAAAAAGTTTGCATTTCTTATAAATTTGTATACATAACTATAAAGCAGCAATTGCTGCTATGGGCCCCTGGCAGCCTACAAATAAAATTACATGCTGTTGTATCATATATCCATGGGTTGTGCTTGTGTTATAATTTCAAGTATGCAAATGGTTTAATAAATTAAATTGTAAAGTAAATAATGTTGAACAATTATCACTTATCACTTATGAAGTTACTTAAGATACGGCAACTGTGATGATTAGTCACACCTTGACCAACTAACTGTAGTTCAAAAGATTTCAGTGATCTAGAGTTCAATTTAATCTGAACTGTATTTTAAATTTAAACTGAAAACTCGTCAAACTAGTTTCCCGAGTTAACTCAAGTTACTTTATTTTGATAACCTCTTTAAAATACATAACCATCAACCAAAACGACTAAAGTTAATCCAAAGTAACTCAAGCTCACAGATTTTGAGTCGTCCATGTTTTCTACGTCGTCCACCTCATACACCGGCATGTTTGGCTGTATTATCAGCTCGAAGGGAGTATCGCGAGGAATAACCTGAACCGAGCAGCTATCGAGCCCAACCAGCAGTTCCTTCCTGAAAACACAGTTCAACTATGCATAAACTGATTACTTCAATAGCATCGTTAATTATTTTGTTTCGACTGCTTAAATATAAAGCACCATTTACAACAGGAACCACTTTGTTATTCATTATAATTTTCAAAATACCAATTTTTAGCGAGTTTCCCATAGAAAGGGGATAATTTTTACAACTGAGGTGTCATGTAAAGCATTGACTATACACAGACTATATACATTCTGTGTTATAGTTATTGTGTAAAGCTTTTGATCCAGTGGAGTGACAAATGGTAACTACAAAGGACATTTCTTCAGGGCCTCTCCCACTGGCATTTGATTTTTTTTTTACGAAATCTTTATTGTTTTTTCCATACAACAAACAAACACAAAAATACATTTACACATGAAAAAAGAAAAAAACAATAACCACCTTAGGTTAAAAACCTATGTTGGTGGATTTATACACTTTCTTATGTTCTAAAAATCGAAGAGGCGGTTTTGTCCGGTCACTTATACTGTATCACTTGGTTATACTTGGTTGTATCAGCTGTCCGCTTACTTACTTAAAACATGATTGCAATTTAAGTACACAATCAAAATCCATAGCATTGCAATAGAATTGTGCTATTGTCACCGTTGCCTAGCAACTATTTATTTTTATTTTTGCTGATTCCTCAAATTATTTCTTCACATAACCTTAATAGTGCAGTAAAAATAAGAGAAAAATTCCATAAACCTAAAAAAAATTAGCACAACCGGGGAATTTGGTACAGATGTTGGGTGTTTCTTCCTTTTGAACATACTAAAAGTCCCCTAAAATTGAAGCTGTGCTACGGCCGCCATATTGGAAAATGGCGGCATATTTCTGTATTTTTCGCTATAGTGACTTTATTATTAGAGATACAGGAAAAAGCTAAATGTACAAAATGTAGGTCATCTAAAAATACAAATTTTTTGTGTTTACCATCTTTCCCTAAACCCAACGGTTTTTGAGTTATTTGTTATTAAGTATATTTAGTTTTTCCTATTTATCAAAAATAGGTGAAACACATGGAAATTGACCGTTACTTTAAAGGATTATGATAATTTATCCCATTTAGTTAAATAGTGTGATACTATAAAATCTTAAAATTTAAGCTTATTTTATGAGTAAAACAACTCTGCCACAGCAAACCTGCAGACTCAGCAAATTTCCATTTGATTGGATGTTTTATTAAAAATGTATATAAATAAAATTAGGTTCAACAGGTACCTAGGTTTGTCTCTGAGCACGGACGGTATGGTTATCTTGAGTGTGGGGGGTTCTTCCCGGAACCTCAATTGAGTCAAGGGTGTCGCCACCTCTGGTGGATAGGTTCATCCGGGTGGGTCCCACTTCTATACCTGCCTCCTTTTGGGAAACCCTGATGGCCTGGCAGTGATGTTGGGTCTGACGGGCAAACGAAGTAGATCGGGTGCTGGGTCCGAGCCCGCCAGGGGTATCTGGGGATCTATCGCTCTGGTTATCTCTGGTTTCCCAGCAATGGGTAAGGCCTCGATCGGGCAGCGGTGTAAATGGGAGGTTGGGGTTCCCCCCGTCAGCGTGCTGATGGTCCCCTTCCTCCTGGCTATTGATGGCGGGTTCTGCCTGTCAGGGATTAGATAGGTCCCGAGTGTTGCTTGCACTAAATGCGTCGGGGCGCTCTACTCTGGACCTCTAGGTTCCGACCTAGTGGAACCCAGGTAGAGTGACGCTTAAACAAGCAGCCGGAATCCCTGGTTAGGATTGAGGGGCAACCCTCGTTCCGAAGGGTCTGCTTCGGCAGCCGGCGAGCCTGATGACCTTAAGTCATCCACCCATGATGTGCTAAAGGTTGATGCGTAAGCTTCGGCCTACATCATGGGGCCCGGGTATGTCCTGAAGGATAGGTACCGGGTAAGCAGTCAGGGGGCTTCGGCTCTCATGACAACATATATATATAATAAATAAGGTACCTAGGTTTGCTGCTACAGGTAGGTTATTATAGTGTGTTTTTTAAGTAAAATATCAATAACTTAGTATAAAATAATTAATTTTCCAAGTTTGATCATAATAAATCTATAAACAAAAAAACTGCAACAGTTAACTAATTCATAATAATAGCATGGTAGCTTAAGATTTACAATTTACAAATTTAAATATACACATTTTGGTTGTGTTTACTAAAAATATGGCGATTATTTGTCACGATTCGAATACTAACCGAAGGGGTTTTCAAAAGGAGATGAAGCAAGTTATTTAAGTACTGTAATATTAGCTCGTACCAAGTATCGGAAATATTGTATGCAGTGAGGAAATCAACCATATTTCGTAAACTACGCAATAGTCATATTAATATTTTATACTCATTTTTACCCATTTAATAAATTAACATTTTAATATTTTGATGGCACTACCACTATCACTCTGATATCAACTGAGTGGGATGAATAATTGTCGTAAACCTTGAAAGTAACCGTCGATTGCGATGGGTTTCACCGATTTTTGATAAATAAAACTAACTATACTATACCATACTTAATTAGTCACCAACATGAACTAGACACGAAAAACACCCATCCAAATTTACAATGGGATGTCAAGTATAGTTAGTTAGTGTGGTGGTGCCATCAAAATACTAAAATGTTAACTATTAAATGGATAAAAAATTAAGATAAAATATTAATATGACTATTGCGTACTTTACAAAATATGGTAGATTACCTTACTGCATACAATATTTTCTGTGCTTGGTACAAATTAATATTACTTAAATAACGGACTACATCTCCTTTTGACAATTCATTTGGTTAATATTCTAATCGTGACGAATAATCGCCATCTTTTTAGTAAACACAACAAAAATTTGTGTATTCAAATTTGTTTATTGTAAATTTAAAAATCCCATGCTATTCTTATGAATTAGTTAACTGTTGCAGTTTGCTTGTTTATAGATATGTTTTGATCAAACTTGGAAAATTAGTTATTTTATAGTAAGGTATTGTTTTACGTTAAGATATTTTACTTAAAAAAACACACTATAATAACCTACCTGTAGCAGCAAACCTAGGTACCTGTTGAACCTAATTTTATTTATATACATTTTTTAATAAAACATCCAATCAAATGGAAATTTGCTGAGTCTGCAGGTTTGCTGTGGCGGAGATGTTTTACTCATAAAATAAGCTTAAAATTGAAGATTTTATAGTATCACACTATTTAACTTAATAGGATAAATTATCATAATCCTTGAAAGTTACGGTCAATTTCCATGTGTTTCACCTATTTTTGATAAATAGAAAAAACTAAATATACTTAATAACAAATAACTCAAAAACCGTTGGGTTTAGAGAAATATGGTAAATACAAAAAATGTGTATTTTTAGATGACCTACATTTTGTACATTTAGCTTTTCCTGTATCTCTAATAATAAAGTCACTATAGCAAAAAATACAGAAATATGCTGCCATTTTCCAATATGGCGGCCGTAGCACAGCTTCAATTTTAGGGGACTTTTAGTATGTTCAAAAGGAAGGTACAACCCACATCTGTACCAAATTCCCCGGTTGTGCTAATTTTTTTTGGGTCAAAACATATTATTACTGTACTATAAAGTTATAGTTGTGTTGACTATCGGTGTGCATTATTATAGTAGTGAATAGTGGTAATATGGTATAGTGTGGTGAAAAATAGCGTTCGTACCACGGACCGAAATGGTTTTGCAGCTCTCGATCGATTTAAGTTCTTGACTTCGTCTCAAACTTAAAAACTATCTCGAGCCGGCAAAACCTCATTTTCGGCCCTAGGTACGAAATATACTATTAATTTGGCACCTCAAACGTCAAAATCTGTCAAGCCGTTATCGAGTTATGACTGTGAAAAGAAAACTGCTTGCGTATTATACAGGGTGAATAAAAAGTCAAGACCCCCCCATCTAATATTTTTCCAAGTAAATATACAGAGATATTTGGGGGTCGTGCAATCTTAGCAGGAAGTTTCATTTTATGATTTTGAAATTTTTGAGTCTCCCCCCAAAAGGGGGGATTTGGGGGGTAACTCAAATATTTTAAATGTAAACCCCCTTCAAGTGACACCTCATTTTAAAGTGTTTACAAAAACTTAAAGAATGGTGAAAATTAGAGGTCGCTATCTTTTCTCTGACCAAAATGGTAGCCCGTCAAATGTTGTGGAAAATCAATGGTAAAATTGGTTCGTAATTGTAATATTGGCTACCATTTTGGATAGAGAAGAGATAGCAAACTCTGGTTTTCACCATTCTTTAAGTTTTTGTAAACACTTCAAAATGAGGTGTCACTTGATGGGGTTTTACATTAAAACGTTTTTAGTTGCCCACCCAATCCCCCCTTTTGGGGGGACACTCAAAAATTTTAAACGTAAACCCCCATTTGGTGACACCTCATTTTGAAGTGTTTACAAAAACTTAAAGAATGGTGAAAACCAGAGTTCGCTATCTCTTCTCTATCCAAAATGGTAGCCAATATTACAACTACGAACCAATTTTACCATTGATTTTCCACAACATTTGACGGGCTACCATTTTGGTCAGAGAAGAGATAGCGACCTCTAGTTTTCACCATTCTTTAAGTTTTTGTAAACACTTTAAAATGAGGTGTCACTTGAAGGGGGTTTACATTTAAAATATTTGAGTTACCCCCCAAATTCCCCCTTTTGGGGGAACACTCAAAAATGTCAAAATCATAAAAAGAAACTTCCTGCTAAGATTGCACGACCCCCAAAAGGATATCTCTGTATATTTACTTGGAAAAATATTAGATGTGGGGGTCTTGACTTTTTATTCACCCTGTATAGATGCCACCCAAATGTAAACAAGCTGAACTGTCAAACAACATTAATTCACAATTCCACAGCTGGTTAATAATATTTTCTAGGCATATAATATTTTCTTCAATCATGTGACATGTTTATTTATTCTTATATTTGATGGTTCATTGATTATTGATTTTATGAAATAAGTGAGATTGTATATCTGTTACTGTATCTAACCCTAATTAATTATTTAAAATGTGAATAATTGCATTGAAAGATTTTGGTGTAAAAAATAGTGAAATTATAAAGTTCACATTTGCTTGAATCATTTTAACATTTTTGAACAATTAACATGTGTTTGGAGTAGAGCACACACCTTAAAAATTGAAACTTTTTTCTCAAGCAGATAATTAATTGTATATTTTTGCCATTTTGAGAGAAATATTGTTCACACCATTTGCCTTTTCACAAAGTTTAAAATTTTAATTGCATATTACTACCCATGGATTAGTTATGATGTTTTCTAACCCAGAGGTAGCTACAACCTATCTATATTATAACTTTTGACAATTCCTGTAGATTTCACATTTTATTCTAATAATGAATAACTTTTTAAGAGCGTTTCATGGTCATTACCAGTATATTTGCAACCAAGTTCCTCTTAACTTAACCTACCCTCGACATAAACATTGTTTGAATGACGTTAAATTTCCTAATTCTAAGCTGATATACAAATATTTCAATTAAAAAACAACAATAAAAAACTAAGTTGTTTATGCACTTGCCTTTGGTACATGAATAGTAGGAGCTATAAATAGTAGGGCTAAGTATATTTATGTTTGTTAATGTTTTTGTTTGTTCACATAGTATATAATGAGATATTTTTATAATCAATGTCAAAGTGAGCAATGCTTTTTAGAAGCAAGATCACATGTTTCTTTTCATTCAAACCGTAATGTTAACCAGATGTTGTAAATTATTGCTTGTATATGTTTGATTTGATCATTTAAAAGTAAGTAAAAGCTTTGAGTTTGTTATTTGTTTTATTATTTTAAAATGGTTTTTATGCAATTAGTAAGTTAAAAATTTTTGATAGGTACATTTATTGGAATTGAATCTTATTTTACACTGTTTTTCATATCAGATTTCAAAAAGCGCCATTTAAACATACATCAACCCCGGACGAAGGACGAGTACTCTGCTAGTATATTTATAATAATAAATATAATAATTTTTAAATCAGTACAAAGTTAGTATGGCATCTTTTTAAGTAGCGACACGAAAAACATTTAACTAAGTTATGAGCAAAGTAAAGTGTTGTGCTTCAAAATCGTCACTATGATGAGTGAGGGATATTCTCATTCCCGTTTCTCCCTGCACGTTGCCAAACCGACCTCCTCTACCTGAGGAATCCGCCGTGGCAGTTTCAGTGTTTCTAGCCCTCTCAAAAACACCCTTATAATCCTCACTAATTGCTGTGGCAGTTTCGGTATGGATTATGATCATAAAACGTCGAGGCAGTTTCGGTATAGCTCCAAATATACTATTTCTACCCTCGCTCATTTTCCGACCTCGGTTTTACCTTGATCGTAAAACTCGATTTCGTGCTTCTTTCGAGTGTTATGGATAGTATCGAGAATCTATTGTTAGTTTGCAAATCAGCTCACACAGATGCATGTTTTATGTATAATATGAGGGGATGAGTTAGTTTAAAAAAAAGCCTTAAAGAGAACATAGGTTCCATGTAGATTTCGTCTATCACGATTGGGTTACTGGTCATTATTCGATCGATATGTTACAAGAATGCAACGATAATTTAAAACCTAACCTCATACATCTGTCGATAAATAATTTCAATCCATACGATTTCTTGTAATTGGCTTTTACAACTGTTTACAACATCCGGCTTTTACTTCCCATGGAATAAAAAGATTTTTACTCCCTAGGGAGTAAATATTCTACTTTAGTCGCGCAACGTATGTATTAAAATCGGCTGTCTTTGCTACATTATTATTGGAACTAAATTTAATATCTATATCTATAAAAGAAAAACTATGTATGTATATATATATATGAATATATATATACGTTATGGACTCCGAAACCGCTTACCAGATTGTAATGAAACTTTCAGGCATTATTAAGCATCTTTCAAGGATGGTTTGTGTGAAGTTTGGCGCAGATCCGTCTAAAGGGTTCCGCCCCAGCGGGTTTTAAGTGCGCCAAGTCAGACTTTTTGAACTACAATGTTTACAAATAAATATGACACCTGTTACCAGGCAACTGTTTTGTAGGTTTGAATAATCACAACATGCTGTATTAGTTAAGTGCCACAATGTTTCCACAGAAAGCAGCACAGAAAACGATTTTACTTTTGGATAAGTACAAATATACTTAACCCCAATTGCAGCACACCTGTGCACTCAACAACATTTTCTCCAATGTTATATATGTAAACATAAACACCTTTATAAAAGTATTATGAACAATAAAAGGGATGGAAAATAATAGTTGTTAAGCGCAGCAACGCGCGCCGGGTAACTGCTAGTATACTATATAATATATATATTAATAAATATATTAATTAAAACCAACTAACAACCAATTAAACAACTAATTATTGTTAGGCCTACTGTAAATCACCTAACATTGTTGGTTAAGACACAGTCTATTAACAGCACTCTATTGACATTTTCTTTGAACTCAAGCATAATTTTTTATCTCGCATCTCATATTCCCGAATGTATATGCATTTGAAAATAAAGACTCAATAAAGATTATGACTGTTGGAATCTCTTATATTAATACGTGAGGGCTGTTTTTTGTGAACGAAACTCCTCCGTTATTTCTAGACCAATTTTAACGTTTGAGGTGTCAAATAATTCGTCTCAATTCGTAGTTTTGCATAAAGGTTTTAGAATTTTAAAAGGGCACAAGACACTCTCAAAGGTAGCATTTTCCCCATAAGTATTACATTGAAAACAAATTTAAAAACAAAAACAGCTGTATATAAAAATAAACTCACCAGCTTTGTGGGAGTAAATATTGATGTTTGTAATATTTAGGAGGTTATAGACAAATCTAAACAGTCAATGAGTGTTGTTGGAAGAACAGGCAATTTCTTGAGTTTAAAGGAGAAATATTGAAAACAGGAGGAGGAGACAATTAATAGGAAATATTAATACGCATGACAAGAGTAGAGGAGAGGCCTAGTCTCACAGTGAGGAATCCAGGTACCCAATCACTTGCTTGCCAGTTATGCTAAGCAACTTATTTTGGAAGTAAAAAGAAACCATGAAGAATATACACATAATGTTGTCACAGTGGTAAAGTAAACCTACCTAAAGTCAGATCAAATAAACACATGCAAGACATGTTTACTGGTAACAGCTTTAAGTCGGGAAACATTTGTAGAAAACACTAAAAAGTAAGGCCGGATCCAAAAAATGGTTAGATATTTTTACAAGAACCGTTTATTATTTCAAAGCGCTAATAGATAGCGTCAGTATTTCAATTAGTCACATAAGCATTTAGTCGGGTCTTTTAAACTCATCGAAAATTATGACTGTTATTACTGTAGTTTTAATACCGGTACTTGACAATTGCTCGATTTCGAGCAACAGGTACACTAGTTATTTTAAATAAATATTGCTCATTACTCACCAGTATTTCTTAGCAATCACCCCGAATTTTTCCTTTATATACGATTCAGGATACCTGGAAATTCCGTGGCTTGTGAACAATTTCGTAACTTTTTGCTGAATTAGGCACGCATTTTTCTCACTGCCACCAATCTCTTGTTTGTGTACGCACATGAGATGTTTTTTAAGGTGCGACCTTCTTCTTATTCCACAGAAAGGGCAAGGTTTTAATGCACCGGTTTTAGTTTCTTCTTTTAACGCTTTTTGGGTAGACGCCGAACCCCGGCAGACTACCTCTGACTTTTCCTCAGTGTTATTTTTGTTTATTTTCTTTTTCGTCGTTATCATTCCCGCACCATCAGTACTCGACTGTCTTCCAGCCGTCTTCATTTCACTCTTTGTTCTCTGAAACATGAAAATTTGTATAAAACTCGCACACAAGTCTTCAACGGAAAACTTGTCGTATGAAAAAAAGTATTTATAGCTGCGCGTTGAAACTGTGGGTCCGAAAACACTGGTTAAAAAACATAAGTTTTATGTCATAGCACAGTAAAAACTATGCTCAAAGACATTAACATTATTTTAATTTATGAATTCGTCAAACTTATACCGCAGTATCTTAACCCCACAATTTAAATCGCGGAAATTACTAGGACTAGGGTAATCTATCTATACTTATTTAATACGCAAGCAGGATTTTTGTGACAATTACTCCTCCGAAACTACTGAACCGATTGACATGTTTTTGGTGTCATTGGAAAGAGCGTAACGTGAAGTTGTGCAGGAAACTTTCTTTTTAGGTAAATAATTAGAGAGAGAGTCCCTGGGGCCCTTTAAAGTTTCGTATTTCCCCATAAGATTAACATGGGAAACAAACATTGTTTTGAAACTCCAGCTGTTGTCAGAAATTAAATATTACATTTGCTTTGACATTTAAATGTTAACAACCAGAACTGTCAAATGCCTGAAGAAGAACACATGTTGTTAATTGTAAACAGTCAATGTGTAAATTATCTATGTTGTATTAAAAATGTGTATAGTTTTGGATGTTGGTTTGTGTTTAATGATATAAGTTATTAATTATTGCATTTTTATTTTAAGGATTTGACATATGAGTATGTCTATGATAAATAACTACATTTCAGAGTTCTGCCAGTTTTTGCCTAACTCTGTTCTGTAGAGTTTAAAGTAGCCTACACCCTCACCTACAAATTGGCTAAATAACTTAGGTAGGCCTACGGTACATTATAAAAGCTGACAGCCTTTTTACTTTGACTTAAATTGTAAGCTTACCTTTTCCCGTCCATGGACAGCATTAACCCTTTAAACTGGAATAGGACTATTATGTAAATTGTGAGTATTTTTATCAGTTAATAATCTTTTAGTTGACTCTTTTAAAATCATCGGAAATTATGACTGTTATTAGTTTTTAAACAAGTCATTTGTTTATTTGTAACTCCTCAACTCATGTACTTATTTGAAATTGCTCGATTTCGAGCAAAATGTACACTAGTACTTATTTAATACGCAAGCAGGATTTTTGTGACAATTACTCCTCCGAAACTACTGAACCGATTGTCATGTTTTTGGTGTCATTAGAGAGAGCGTAGCGTGAAGTTGTGCAGGAAACTTTCTCTTTAGGGAAATAATGAGAGATTGAGGCCCTGGAGCCCTTTAAAGTTTCGTATTTCTCCATTAGATTAACATTGGAAACGAAAATTGTTATGAAACTTCAGCTGTTGTCAGAAATCAAAAGTGAAAAGAAGAGCATAGGTTAATCCTAAACAGTCAATAAGTTTGCTAATATAGTATTATAACAGTTTGCTACAAATATTTTACTTAGCAATTGCTCGAATTCGAGCAACAGGGACACTAGTACTTATTTAATACGCAAGCAGGTTTTTTGTGACAATTACTCCTCCGAAACTACTGAACCGATTGGCATGTTTTTGGTGTCATTGGAAAGAGCGTAACGTGATGTTATGCAGGAAACTTTCTTTTTAGGGAAATAATTAGAGAGTGAGGCCCTGGCGCCTTTTAAAGTTTCGTATTTCTCCATAAGGATAATATAGGAGATAATTTTTATTTACAGAAACATATGTTTGTTACTTGAACATAGTCAAAGTCTACTACATAATAATTGCTGTGTATTATGACTGTTAATGTATACTACATTTCAATCAAGGATTGTATACCTTAAAGTTTACTCATAATGGATCTTACTACTTTATTTTAATTCTGGGAATAGTAAAATTTAGTTGAGATTAAGTTACCACGATTTAGAAAACTTTACTATAATTATTTATGTATGTAAAATCACAAATCTTTGACATTATTAGGCCTAATTCATTTGAAACAAAACAGCTGATCGACAAATCAAACAAATCATCTACTTCATGTGAATAATGTTTTTACACAAAAATAGGTTACACAACCAATAACTTGACTCTTTTTTACTTGTGGGTGTATTTTGAGTTATGCAGTTATGAAAGCACCAAGCCAAGTAACTTAAGCACTTTAATTATATACACTGTTTCAATTGAAGGACAAGGTTTTCAATTGAATTAAAACAGCGGATACACGCAGGGTGTGTATGTCTGCGTGTGTGTGTGTGTGGTTTCCGAGTCTCAGTTGATACGTACGCGGTTGTTACGTATGTGTAGTTTTGTTTTCGTCTTTACTTCCTCTTGTGGTTCCAATAGTTTTTAAAATTTCATTTGTGTTAGCTCAATGTGCAATCTTTCTCCTTATTCCAAAAGTTTGTAAAATAATAATTTTAGTTATTAATTCATTTTTCTATTTAATTGTATCATTGTATGTTTGACTACTGGTAAAGCTCTTTCCCCACACACAGGCTGTGCCTATGTGGGGAATAATCCATCTGTACAACGCTATGTAACAATTGTGTTTGTGTTTTTTGATGGAATAAAGTATTTTTCATTTCATTTCAAAAAAAAAAAAAAAAATTTAAGAGCAGCACTGTACTTTCCCAGACCAATTTCAGTCATGAGCAACTATATTATATGTTGTTTCAAGTAAGGCTACATCTTTTAATAGGTTACACATATTCATTAAGGGAAATTTTGACGAGGGTTATCTTCCTGAAGGTAACTTCAAGACTAAAATCGTAGTATTCATGGAAGTGCTTTTGTGGTTAAAATATTTTTTGTGTTTTTATTTTTCAAAGTGTTTTCTTCAAGCAGCATTTTATGACCCTCAAACTATGCTACATAGGCCTATTGGTTAGATATGACAAAAAGTTTTGTTAAATGTGTTTTAAAATTTTTTAAAATTTTGTGAATAACTACCCTTTAACATACTTGAACACTTATTAATTCCCTAATAAAATAAACATACAGCTAGAAAATGGCCGGACTGCTTCTCTTCTTTTTTTCCTGCTTCGAAGGATTTATTATTAGCCTACTGTATTTAATTTTTGACGTTGAGCCAATATAGCCTATAACACGATGAATTTGTTTTCTAAATTCATAATATGTAATTTTGCGGGGCATTGAGCCGCACAGGTTCACTAGTTCTTTATTAATACAGTTTTAACATAAACATTTAAGCAAACATGGATGACGTATCATCATGTAATGTGTAAGCATTTGTGTAAACATCTATTATTCTAATTCCGTAAGGAATTTCTTGTGCACACCAAAACTCTTTTATTTATCAACCGATTTTGATTATTGATGTGTCAAATTAAAGGGAATTATCTGCAGAAGTCATGGAATAATTTTTGTCACGCTCAGTTTAATGGGCTTCGTCCCATTGGACTTTAGAGTTTCCATGTATTTTTAAAATACAAGTTAAAATTTAGGTTTATCAAACATATGATTCATAAAAAAAAGCATCTGTCTTCATAAAAATAACCTTTTTCCCTTATGTCATTTTAAAATTTACTTTTTCTGTTTATTTATCAGTTTACTTTCAAATACAATGATGACTGATAAAATGCAAATGGGATAGTTTATTTGGGCAGTTTCATTCAGAGTTTTAGCGAGTAAAAATCTGTTTTCTTAATTATGTGATTGTATTTATTTTATGTGATTTTATTTTTCAGATATGGTGTGTTTAGCGTTTTTATAGGTATTTTTATTTGTTGGGTTTTCAATTTTGAATTTTGAATTAGGCTATCATAACATGCCACCCATCAGAAGAAACAATCCAGCGTTTGCGAATCGGCGACGTATTAACAACAGAAATCATATGACTTTGATGATGAGCAATGTATATTTATTAAATTCAGACTAAGGAAACAATAATAAGTCAAAATAAATCTTTTACAGGCAAAACATGACAAGAACTCGTGAAAATTTCCCTTTGCCGGTTTTTGACATTCAAATATTACATGGACAGATACTGTCACAACAGACTATTTTGACTTGGAAAATCCTACCGAGGAGTATGCTTACTGCAATTCCAATCTATTTATTTGTGAAACTAATAAAACATCCCTGTATTGCCATAACGGAAGTGTATTGAAACACCACATTGTCATCCTAATTTAGAGAACCTGATTGTGAATGTGTGAACCAACATTACATAGACAATATTAAGAAGCTACAACAGTGTTATGTCTTTCGCTTCCTTTAGAGCAAACATGGCTTCCACCTGGGCAAGGTCCTTACTGCTTCAGAATACATGGTGCAGTTTACCATCGAATGAGTGCTTTAGATTCAGATCCTGGTAGTATACAAGCGTATATATAATGGACACTACAGAAGCCAATATGTTTAGTATGAATCATTCTGCTAACAGAGAACTAAGAATTGGAGTGTTAGAATTACTTAACCAGGCACTATATAATTTTAATAACCCTTATTTACATTCATTTAAACAAATAAGGGAAGTTGAAGAAGAGCTACAAGAAAATGGCGATGACATTTCTAATCTTCGCATGGTTTTCCACGACGGACGTCTCTGGAGCTGATTTGAGACGCTACAATCCTGCACGTGTGTCAGGTGCAACACCGACCAATCGCAGTATTCAAGATTACAAAAGAGGAAGAGGAGACATAAACAACCCAAATTCTCCCCAGTCTTTGCCAATCACAAGCCAACACACTGACCCATGTGTGTAACCACTCCTGTTTCCAAGCGGTGAACATGGCTGGTACCAATCTCTTCCTGTTACAAATCAGATCAAACCACTATCTGCAAGACAAAATCTAACAATGCAAGAATTGCTCAGCATACAATTAAATGAGTCCTCAGTATCTGGAATAAAACCCAATAGTTAACGAAGCTAAATGTATCAGGAATTGTAAAGTAATATTATGGGATGAATCTCTAATGTCAAATAAGTGTAAGCTTTTATCTTCTTTAGAAAGATTACTGCGAGATATTGCCAGAATAAAAGACCAAGAAAAGCCTTTTGGTGGAAAGGTGATTGCTTTGGGAGGTGATTTCCGGCAATGTCCTCCCACAGTCCCTGGTGCGAGTCGCTGTGCCATAGTAAAAAAATCAATAATTAAATCACCTTTATGGCCAATGTTTAAAAGATTTCACTTGCTAAAACATGAGGGCCAATCCCAGCGAATCAATATTTGCTGAATATCATTTACGAATAGGGAATGGCCAAGAGAGCTACGATAACGAGTCATTCTATTCCACCACAATCTATTGTGAATGAAAATATCATTGACAAAATCTTCAGTGAAGGATTCTCTGAAGATGCTTTAAAAAGACAAAAAATCATGCAATACTTTTACCAAAGAATGAACATTGTGACGAAATAAATAATAAAATAGTTGAGCAACTAAATGATGACAGTTTACTACTCAGTGGACACTTTGATTCAAGAAGAGGGAGACCAGTTACATGTACCTGATGAATTTCTTCACACTTTAGCAACAAGTGGTTTACCTCCTCACAAGACTTAAAATTTGTAATTTTACTAAGAAACTTAAATCCACAAAAAGAACTGGTTCTTCTTCTTCTTCTTCTTTCTAGTTCGCTTTTAAAAAGCTGGCTTGGTTCAAAATAACCACGTAGCCACACTTAATGGAACTAGATTGATGGTGAAAGAGATGAATGACAAAGTCCTAAATCTTGAAATTATTTATGGAAGTTCGGCAGAAAACGAGTGTTACTGCCCCAATTCAGTTTAGAACCATTAGAAGGAAATTTCCTCTTAAAATTCAAATGTCGACAGTTCCCATGTTGAATCGCTTATGCCATGACCATTAAAAAAGTCAAGGACAGACACTTGGAAAAGTTGGTCTTTAACTGCCAGAGCCCTGCTTTCAGCATGGGGCTTTGTACGTAGCAATGTCAAGATGCCGCGCTTTTGATGATCTAAAAATAATGGTTAAAGAACAACGAAACCAAGGTCATCTGGCCAAAGACGTTAGAGTGTTTAAAAGAAACATAGTTTGGGAAGAGTTTCTTATTTAACATTTTAAAAGTAAGATGAACATTTTAACTGATCTGTCAGTCAGTATTCTAAGCCTACTCTGTTAGAACCTTTATTAAAACAGTATTGAGCTTATTTTTTTTACTTATTGATAATTAAAAGTTAAGCTCTTAAAAGTTTTTCCTTTTTTAGTAGTGATAAGTTAAAAGGTTATTTAATGACATTGAAATAAAGTTAATATTATTAACTGGAAACAACTAGTATGTTTTAATTTTAGTTCTAACATTCGAGTACTATTCGTAAATAATTTATGAATAGTTCGAGGCTTTTATTGCGGTTTTATGTTTTATACAATAAAATAATAATAATACAATAATAATAATTTAATTATATTACATTTAGTTCAATAGGGTACTTTGGGGTGGCGGAATTGTACCCCCTTGAACCATATCCCCGCAGGTTAGTGACGTCACGATGACGTCCCATTATCTCCACCAAACGGAGTGTACGGGCTGGAATTGTACCCCCCTCATAAAACTATATTGTTATGCAAGAGTAATTCGATTAAATCCCCTGGCATCTAAAACTGTACTAAACTGGCCGGAATTGTACCCCCCGTCAGTCTAGTCTTTCTTCTAGGGCCGAAATTGTACCCCCCCTGGCATTGTACCCACTCGTGTCCCCAGAAGAAAGTGTACGGCCCGGAATCGTACCCCCTGGAATTGTACCCTACCCCCCACTATTTGATTCAGACCTCTTCATGCACTGAAATGATAATGGACTTGATTGCAATTCCTTTATAATATAACGAACTCAACTAAAAATAAAATAAGGCCTATTTCCAAAGTAGGCCTATGTAGTCTGTCAAATCTTTAACTAAAAGCTTTATTCCTTTAATAAAAAATAGTTTAATCACCAGGGGGGGGGGTACAATTCAGGGCCATACATCTGCTCTTTTTAATTTTTAATATAATCATCCAGTTCACTGATCACAGATTTCGTTAAGTGATGGAATTGTACCCCCTTAGGCGTCGACGATCGGTGGGAGTACAATTCCAGGGGGGGTACAATTTCGGCGACCCGGTAATTTTTCTAGCCACATTGCTCCTAACGAAGACCTTAAACTGACGCATAATTGAGAGGCCAGTAATTAGAAAAGCTGGACCTTAGGCAACCGGCAAAAACCGGCATCTTTTGTAACATGTATCATTACGCCCAGTTTCAAGAACAACTTTGAATACCGGTAATATTTACCTTAATCGATGGATTCGTCTTCGTCTTTGGGCGAAGTTTTCGTCGAATACTTATTTCACCGCATTGTGAATTTTCAGGATCCATCTAAAGAAGATGGAACGTATATTAAGTAAACATGGCAAACCATTGTTGTTATACAAAGGTACAAGAATTTTACTGAGAGAAAGTAAAAATATTCCTGTCACAGCAAACCTGAAGACTAAGCGAATTTCCATTTGCCTGATTTGATTTTTCAATTTAATCTTATTTAATAACATTAGGTTTAACGAGTACCTAGGTTTGCTGCTGCAGGGAGGGTATTAAAGTGTTTTTTATTTAGTAAATAATACTTTAGCTTAGTATTAAATCAATATATTTCGTAAGTTTGATCAAAATATATCCATAAACAAGCAAACTACAACAGTTTACTTATTCTCCGTAAGAATAACGTGGAAATTTTAATTTACTATATTTTGAGATTCCTCCGTAACTAATAACAGTAAAAAATACTAAATCTTTTTTCTATAACCAGGAGGAATATATCGATAATCAAAAGGTGGTCAGAGTACAAATAGAAATCAACAGTGAGTGATCAACAGAGGATCCGATATTTAGTAAAGAAAATCTGGATGAGACAGTCAAACAAATGAAAATCAGAAAAGCCCCATAGTACGCTTGAATCAAGATCGAGATCATTAAAAGGATATATGGGAGAAAAAAAGGGTATCTATACTCGCCATGTTTAACCGGATGTTGTCAGAAGTGAGATTTTCCTGTTAGGAAAATGATGCGGGTAAGACCTTTCTTGAAGAGCAAGGACGACGACCCCAGTGTCATGAAGTCATACAGACCGGTGACACTATGTCACTATGTCACTATGGCACTATGTCAGAGCGAAGCTAATCGTCAGAAGAATTACAATATAGATGAATGAGGAGGATCTCTTGAGCGAAAATCAGTTTGAATTTAGAGAAAAAAGAGGAACAGTAGACGCATTCATGAAGGTAAAGAAATACGTTCATAAAACTGTAGAGACATACGTGCTGACTGTATCATTGGACATATCAGGAGCCTTCGATTCAGCATTGCCAGAAATCTTTCGAGAGAGTTCTTGGGATATGGAATTACTCCACGAGTTTGTATTGTCTGATCAGAGTTTCTTTAAAGGAATGGTAGAAAACGGAAAAGTGAGAAAGAGGATGAGTCGTGGATGCTCTCAAGAATCAGGTTGAGTACGAGTATTATAAAACGTCATCTTAGAAAGTATTTTGAGATTACCACTAGAGAAAGGGTTGCGATAACCGCATTCGCCGATGACGCACTTTGTAAGAGGAAAGATTACACAGGACTTGGTAGACACGAAGTAATCTCAGACAGAGGGAGCAGATCTGAGAAAGGGATGTTTGAATGGGGACGAGAGAGGAAACTGATTTTTCATGAATCCAAGAAAGTATCTCCGATGTTAAAGATGAATTTAGTAAGACTCTCCAGATTGGAAGTAGAAGGAGAATACATTAGAAGAGCGAGATAAGGTATTTAGTACGTAGTGACTGTAAGTAAAATCATGACTTTTGAAAATTTTGTGGAGGAAATGTACAAAAGGTTAAAGAAGATTACCTGAAATTAGACAGGCCAGAGGCAATAGCATGACCAGAGCCAATTGAAGAATAAAAGGGAAGCTTGATAACGTTTTCAAAGGATGTGTTGAGCCAGCAATGCTGTGTACGAATCGTAGCGAGTTCCGGGTCGAGGATGCTTGGAGAATAATGTTTAAAAGAACTTTTGAGTGTGCAAAGAATGGTTTTCTTAAAAGTCGGCTCCAGCACGAGTAAAGTCCGTATTGAGTTTGAAAGTGGACAAAAAATTTAAAAAAGGAACGCTCTGCTCGCATGTAGTGAATTAGTTGGGTAATATGTATAAATAAATGTTGTTTAGCTTACCTTCTTGAACCACAATTGAGGTGTAGATTGATAATTATTTTACTAATACAATGAAAGTAAATTTCAATTGTTATGTTTCAAGTTAACAATATTTGTTATTTTTTCATTCTTGGAAAAATTAAGAAACAAAAACAAATCACAGCTGCCGCTACAGACATTGCAGTAGCAACAGGTGCTACAGAATAAAACTTTATAAAAAATCATTACACGTTAAGTAAAATAGAATACTGCTGTTATTAAAGATCTGCTTAGTGATGTTAAATTTAATAGCAAAACACTTTTATTTATCTTACTTAAATGGGTTATTTTTTAATTTCACGTTTCTGAAACCACTTGATGGATTTTCATGATTTTTGTGTTGAAAGAAAGATAATTTTGATAACTAGGGAATGTCAAAGCCATAATTTTAGTTTAGGGTTTTAGTTCTTTAAAAAATTTAGTTTGAGCTACCTGTTTGCCCATCGAACAGGAATCAAGTAGTCGATTAAAACTTAATATAATTCATAAGAGATAGGTCACACGTATAAAGAATAAAATTCTGGCAGTTTTAATAGGAAAAATCATCTTGTAAATAACGTGACCACCTATTTCCTAAAGACAATTATAGGTCTATACGATATGCAAGTTAAATCCGATAGTTTTACGATAAAACAGCGATTGTGTTGATTTAAAAAGCCTTGAGGTGGGATTAGTGGTCGATTCATACACACGCATTGGTTTGAAGTACAGTAGCTACATATCACTTTCCATTGCATACTATTCTTTAAAAAATATTTTTTTTTACCTCAGTGGCCACTTTGGCCTCCCATTCTCTTCTATCCCTTGCCTCTTCAAATGTTGATCCCAGTTTGGAGAAGTCTCATTGCTTGGTCCTACAAGTGGTCGTGTTAGTTGTGGTCCTCTTTGGAATATATTTTTAAAAGTTGATGAATCTTCTCTCCTCCACGCAAACACGGTCCATCCGAGCCACTTATTTCTGCAAAGCACCCATATTTGCCGTGTTTAAACGTTCCTCTTAGCTCTCTTTTCTTTCGTATCACATCCGCCGTCATCATTATATTTTCTCGTATTCCCCGTATATTTTCTCAGAACTCTATTCTCAAACCCAGCAATTAATAGGGGTTTTCAGTTCTTTGGTCTGGGTCCAAGTTATGAACCATGAAGTACTAAACTGGTGTAATATGGTATGGTATGATATGAATTGAATTCGGTTTATACCAATACTCTGCAGATTGTTGGTCAGTTTTCTGGGGACTTGCCACATCAATTGTCATTTGCTTTACTAACCATAAAATTGGTATGATGACATAGTTCTGACATTGTTTAGTAAATCATCCATACCTATCAATTTCACCTTTTTTATATCAATTTCACTGCATTAATCATATATCTATGATATATATATAGTATATATGTATATATATATACCAGCAGTTAACGAGTGATTGACCAGCCCTTTAAAATGATGTGCATATCAACCTATGCTTACATTAAAGATTATGTAGGTACCTACTCCTCATGGGCCGTCCCCTGATGAAGGTCAAACAAAATGGTAATGCTTGCAAAAAGTAGTTTTCATAGATATAGGTTGATGTGAAAGGTTTGAATTTTCTAACGGATTTGGTTAAAAAGATACTAAGGCGTTTACAGACTCTTGTCACCCTGTATAGGCTATATACTATGTTATAAATATGAAAGTTTGTGTGTTTGTTTGTTTGAAGTTCAATCACGCATTAACTGCTGGTTGGATTAGGCTGACATTTCGTATGATGATAGCTCACATTACCGATTAACATATTATAGACATATTCTTATCTCAAAAACCCTTTCGTGTTCCTCCCTAGTGGCTCTTAAGTGTCCCATGTTAACATTATGGGTATCTATATATCTAATTCCGTAAGCCCAAAATTTTACAATGAAAGTGTGAGCGAACGGGAGGCCGTAGAAAGCTGGGAGAGGTCTCATTTTGAAGGCCTGGGCGTGAAATTTTAGGGGGAATTATTCATTTTTTCTTGATAATGCATCAAAAGGTTGTTACGGAATAAAATAATTCACATTTAAATAGCATGGGAATCTAGGTCATGTCTGCTTTTAGCATAGATAACATTTTTAAATTTTAAAAAATCAATTATTATTTTGCATAGATTAATTGCAACGAGCTCAAAACTATTGTTATATATTTTTATATGATCTTCGACGAGATGATCACGTCACACCGTATTATATTCACAAGTGTACATGTTGCTCGAAATCGAGCAATTGCAAAGAAGTAAAGTATATATAGTATTTAAAAACAAATAACTTATTTAAAAACGAATAAAAGTCATAATTTCCGATGAGTTTAAAAGACTCAACTCATAGATTACGTACCTAACAGTTCCATATAATCAACATTTCTTGTAAATATTTTATAATTTTTCAAAAGCTGATCTGGTTTTTTAGTCTATTCTTTCCCACGTATAGCCGCATTAGGTTGTCCATGTTGATCTTCGTCAATGATAATGTAGTCTGCACAGTACTACCCGTTTTCACCAGTACGTTTACTCCATCAGGTACATATAGTCCCGTTCCAGACTGACGGCGGCGCTGAAAGCATACTAACTTGATCGGATGACCGTGGCTTGGCGGGATGGCGTGCGTTAGGCCTAGGTGTGGC
The DNA here is from genome assembly GCF_028750875.1 of Macrosteles quadrilineatus. Lineage (NCBI taxonomy): Eukaryota > Metazoa > Arthropoda > Insecta > Hemiptera > Cicadellidae > Macrosteles > Macrosteles quadrilineatus. The sequence continues at coordinate 3,582,617 of NW_026542596.1, read as the reverse complement.
AGAGAGTGAATGTGTGTGAATGAATGTGATGTTTAGGGATTACGTTTCTTTTATTTCAGTTTATAGTTATATTTGGTTTCGAATAATAATTGTTAAGAAAATCGTTGTTTAGTTTATATTTAGATTTACGAGGTTAACTGTAAGAAAGGCCATGTGGTCCTAATTGTTCGCTTCAATAAATTAGTATATTCATTCGTTCGTTCATTCATTATAGGAGTAGACATACTATACTCCTTTCATCTATGCTTTTAGCGAAATTTAAATGTTATATTTTTTTAATTTTGTCACCTGATAAAGCAACAGAAGTAGTGAAACATTTAATAAAAAATAGTAACACGTTTTGGACAAGGCTCTCATAAAAACGTAAAAAAATTCCAGTAGCATTGAAACATAAAACAAAATATAATGTGGATCAATGTATCATTATTTCATCGCTACTAACTCTCAAAGGATTAACAACTGAAATAGACTATACACAGCTTTAACAGTACAGAGTACCAGCAAAAAAAACTTTATACCTAGCACGTATACAAGAAAAGACCCGGTAAGGATCATAAACATGAACAAATTACGTTTTTGGTCTAAAAGCAAACAAAACCATATTTTAATTAATGCTATTAGTATAGAGGTTTTGTTTACTTTCGGGCCAAAAACGTCATTTGTTTATGTTTATGATCCATACCGGTTTTTTCAAGCTTTCGTGCCACCTCTCCAATTTAGAGTTTATATGATATCTACTTCAGTATCCTACCGAAGACCTGGGCATTTTTGAGGAGCTAATTCAGATCTATGAATATATGAAGGAGAAATTCTTGTTTCTCTGAACTGTGTTGAAGCAAATCAACAGGTATATTGTTATGTTTAATTTGTAATTTAATCATTTGCAATTTAAACAGAAACGTAAGAGATGTACCAAGAGCTTTAACTTGGGAATGGGAAAGGGGTAAAGCAATGACAGGACTGAATCTGACCTGGGTCAACCTGAGTCCCCTGGGGCAGTCATGCGGCATTTTCCGAGGGGGCGACATTAGGACTGAATTGGATTTTCCCGTTCACCCTGCCTAATTCCTATCAACCTATTCCCGTACACATAGTGAACTACTGTAATGGGTGGGATAGTGAACAGATCGGCTCATGGAATCGTTCACGGGAATATTTACTCCTTGTAAATTTGCCAGCACTTGTCTTTATTACACACATGTCTTTATTAAAATTATTTAAACAGGTATAGTAGTTGCCTTTTATATAATAACTAGTGGTCGCCCAGTGGTCGAAACTCGACCTAAAATATCCAATGTACAGGCTTCTCTATTTTCACCCCACGCTGTAAATAAAACATTAGATTGTAATTTCTTCCATTTGTTTTGATTTTCTGTTTATATTTTTTTGTTATTTCGTCGCCAACATGGCAACCCATAAAGCCCATGTTAATTTTTTTTTAATTTCAAATCCATTTTTTGTGCCTATATTTGAGCCTATTTTAATTTTTAAAGGGATTCTGCACTTCTACAGGAAAATATCTTTCTAAAGGTATGCGTAGATTTTCCCTGCGATGCACACGAGCTGAGAAAAAAAGTTTTAAAGAAACATGCTTGCCTATTAATACATAGATAGATAGATAGATAGATAATATTGTAGTAAATATTTTTATGGTATGAGGTTAGGTTAGGTTAAGTTAGTATAGGTTAGGCTAATATAGCTAAAATATCCTACTAACATAGGACATTTCTGTCTTGATCTGAAAAATTATTGCCGCACAGTTATGTTTTATCTATTCGAAAACACGACGCAGCAATTTGGTGAACAATTCCATCAGGTGATCAGTTCTCTTGCCTGTGTGTGTGTGTAGATAGGGAGAAGGAAGCTGGCCGCAGGAGAACCATGGGAGAACGAGAAAAACCCGACGTGGCGAGGGAGATTTCCCTCAGTCCTGTTGTCTCACCCCGGAAATTGTTCGCATGGCTGCCCCTGCGGACCCAGGCCGGACCAGGTCAAATTGGTTGTGTCCTGATTGCGAACAGTCCAGATTGCGAACAAGGGTAAAATCGTCCAGACTGCGAACACCTCAAAAATGCTGTGGACTACCTGAACATGAGTCGTCCAGACTGCGAACAAATATTTTTGAATCTGTAAAGATGGTTTAGTAGCTGTTGTTGAACGTGAGATTTAATTGCTTGTTGAGTTGGGAATGTGATTGAATGATTTATGTTGTAATGTGTAATGCATATACATGTTATTTCGGATGTAAGATGTATGTAAGTATGGTATTTATTTTAGTTGCTATTTAAATTGCTCGTTGACGATGTTTTTTTAGGTAATAATTGAGTTTGGAATGTGATATTGGCAAATGCATGATATTTCGGCTAATTATAGTCAGTTTCTCTTATATTAATATGGGAGGCTATTTTTGTGAACAAAACTCCTCCGTTATTTCTGGACCGATTTTAACGTTTGAGGTGTCAAATAATTCGTCTCAATTTGTAGTATTGCATAAACGTTTTAGAACTTAAAAAACTCTTACCCTTAAGGGCACGAGACGCTATCAAAGGTCGCATCTTCCCCATAAGAATTACATTGAAAGCAAATTTAAAAACAAAAACAACTGTATATAAAAAGAAACTCACCAGCTTTTTGGGAGTAAATATCGATGTTTGTAATATTTATGAGGTAATAGACAAATCTAAACAGTCAATCAGTTTTGTTGGAAGAACAGACAATTTCTTGAGTTTAAAGGAGAAATGTTGAAAACAGGAGGAGGAGACAATTAATAGGAAATCTTATACGAATAAGAAGAGTAGAGGAGAGGCCTGGTCTCACAGTAAGGAATCCAGGTACACACTCACTTGGGGAGATGAATCATTTTTGTCAGTTATGCTAAGCAACTTAAAAACATGAAGAATATACAACAGATGTTGTCACAGTGATAAAGTAAACCTACCTAAAGTCCGAACAAATAAATACATGCAAGAAATGTTTACTGGTTAAAAGCTTTAAGTCGGGAAACATTTGTAGAAAACACTAAAAAATAAGGCCGGGTCCAAAAAATTCTAAAATACAAGAAGCCTTTATTATATCAAAGAGCTATTTAATAGCGTGGGTATTACAATTAGTCACATAAGCATTTAGTCGGGTCTTTTAAACTCATCGAAAATTATTACTGTTATTACTGTAGTTTTAAAATAACTTCTGTACCTATAATACCTGCACTTGACAGTTGCTCGATTTCGAGCAACAGGTACCCTAGTTCATATGAAATGATTGTTTTATTTCCTTTACTCTGAGATTGTTTAGTAGTTGCTTGTTCAAGTCAAACATATTATAATTAATTTTAAATAAACAGCCAATTTAAATACCTATTATCAGAACGAATTTGTGAGTCTGGAAGAATCTGTCTGTTAATAAGGGGCTTTACCACCTAATTATACTACGTCTCATAAAGATATGTGTCTTCAAGAACATTCATCCTTTCCATTATGTATATTACCAGTCTTAAGTTGTGATTTAGGCTAAATCATTCTGTTAAGGGTTTATGAAAGGGTTATATGAAAGGGTTGAAAACCCCAACCACTCAAAATGTGTTCGCAATCAGGAATCCTCCCCACCCCACGGACGACCCCCTCCACCTCGTAGACCCAAACATGTTCGCAGTCTGGACTGTTCGCAATCAGGACTGTTCGCAATCAGGAGGACACCGTCAAATTCAGTCCTGTTGTCACACCACCAGGAAAGGTGAGGAAAGGAATTTAAATTATACTTCACATAAGTACATGTGTGTAGTAGCAGATTGATACCATAGGGCCAAAAAGTAGTTCTAAACATATTTTTCAGGAAGTGTTTTTAATATTGTTACAGATAATTAAACAAAGTCTTCGAAATTCCCTCCTTGAATAATGTTGTTTATACACTGTTAAACTGTTGTAAACGTTGATTGTATACTACATGTTTATTAATAATTTATCCTGCTAATAGATCCTAAGAGGTCATCATAATCATACAGGTTTTCAATATCTGATTTTCGTCGTCAGCACAATTTTACTTTTTCACCGTGACCCCTTTTGTTTGATATTTTTTTAGAATTTTTTTTATCAAAAGTAAAAATCTGTTTGCTTATAGAGAAAACAAAATGTTACAAACCATTGTAGCTTATTACTTTTTTCCAGGTACAAATAATGTGTTCAACCTCAAAATGTAATCTGTTGTTTATATTACACACTTTCTTTTCATATGACACAGCATATGCCAGTTCACAGTCCTAAACACTTCTAAACAAAGTCCTGATGAATGTCTCAATTTGCAGAATCAATAGTTTAATGTCACACTTTAACGAGAGTGAGGTAGTGTATCTAACAAATCTGCGAACATATTTGTAGAGAAATATATGGAGTTTCTGGAGGGTACAGGCTAAAAATGATAATGTGAAACCGCAATACAAACATGAATGTAAAAAACAGTTAACAGGCTCACAACACAAGAATGGACCACACATATTGTAGATAGCCTACCGTGGAATACTATAACAGTCGAAGTATCTGGAACGGAATTGTTTTCATAAACGCAACCTGATAACAACCAGTGTTTGTTCATTGTCTGATATCAGATTGGAAAAATCACTTACTTCAAGATTTTTCATGGAAAATGAAACAAATAACAGTGGAGTACATTCGGTAAGCCATCAATCTATATATATCTATTATATTATTAAAGTGATACAATAAAATTTTATGTAAACGGTTAAAGCCATTTACCAAATACAAATATAGGCATATGGCTCATCAAAATGAAGCTTAGAGTATGTAGATTTGAAGAAAAGTATTGATATGAATGAATTTCCTAAGGGCTCTGCCCCACAGGCTGATTTCCAAAGGGCTACGCCTGGTACACTTCTAAAGTTTAGATTATTTAATTCCATTTAGTTAATGAAACAGCTGGTCAGTACAATGAACTGGTGTTTGTTTATTTACTCGAAAAAGATGTTTGTGGTGCTTTATGTAGATTGAGGAGGGTTATGTTTGGTTTTAAAGAAAGGTTGTATACGTTTTGTAAAGTATTGCTCAAAGTTTCATTTTGTAATTTATGTAGTAAGCTACGTATAAAAAGGCTTGACTAAAATAATTGAAGAATTATGGTAAAACATGTCATTCATGAAGCATCAATGAAGCAATTGATACTATTGCTACACTAAGGTATGTTGTCATATTCTTTTGGATTCAATAACATTAAAAGTAAGGGTTTGAAAGTAAGAAGTTTACACTTTCAAATCAGTTTATATTTTCATACTAAATCACAGAGTTGTTGTATTTTTAAACACACATCAGCACCACTTTATTTAGCTCGCTGGGTCACATTTTCTTCCCGTTGCAACGCACGGGTATAGCAGCTTGTATATACATATAATACGCTAAGCCGATATTTGTAAACAGAACTCTTACCTTCATTTTTGGGCCAATTTTAATGATCAAAGTGTCAAAAGAATGGCCTTGCGAAACTACAGTCGCAAAGATTTTTCATTTTTTGAAATCTTTATTAGTTTAGGCAGGATCTTCCATTGAAGTTGGGTTTCCTCCCGTAAGATTAACATGGGGGAATCTAAACATTTAATTGGAAACATTGTCTCCACTAATTTGAGAGAACAGCTGGTTGTAGAAACTTGGTAGAGGTGTCCAAAGAAAGGTCTCGGTCTGTAGATGAGCAATCAAAATAAAAACGAAGTAAATTCCCTTAGGGCTCTTCCCCAGAAGCCTTTAAAGTTCCCTTCCCAGATTTGTTTACATTATCGTCATATGGATAATTTTTCAATACTTTTTAATGAAACCGCTGTTAATATTTAAATTGTATTTAAACAACACATACAGGGTTATTACAAATGATGTTCCTGATTTCGATTATAAATATTACTGGGTTAATTTGTTTCGAGACTATTTTAGTTGGTACCATTGGAAAGAAAAACTCACAAAGTTTTATTTACATTGGTTTGGGTGCATATCAGCTGTTTGTCAAGTCAATTGTTGTAAGTGTTGTGTAATGGCTGAATTTGAAGGCAGGAAAGCTTTTTGCCAGTTGGAATATTACATTAACCAATCTGTTATTAGTGTGCAACGACACTTTAGAACCAGGTTTAACGATTATCCTCCTAGTAACCACTATATTGGCAAGTGACACTTGAAATTTAAGAGAAATGGCTGCATTTGTATGTTATTTGTAGTAGGGCTGAACTTAACAATGTGCTGCCTGAGATATGGAACGAGCTCGGTGGTCCGAATAATGACACACCCCTGAACTGGCCTACAAGATCTCCGGACATCACTCCCTGATTTTTTTCTTGTGGGGATATATCAAAGATAAGGCATACACACCACCATTATCAGATAGCATACTTGAGATCCAGCAACGGATTACCAATGCTACCGAAACAATAGACCAAGACACACTTTTCAAAGTCTAGCAAGAGCTTGACTACATTATTGACATCTGTCGTACCACAAGGGGTTCCCGTATTGAGCATTTACAGATCTGTGTATCTGTGTCGAAACTTTTTGAGTTTTTCAAATTTTCATTTTATTTCTTTATATAACAAATAAAACTATATTTTATGTATGTATGAAATCATGAACATCATTTGTAATAACCCTGTATTATAGGGAGTTACTGAGTTTGTCAAAAATAAGTATTTTCAATGAAATTTTTTTATTTTAAAATTTATTTTGTTCTGCATCATGTCATGTTTTGCAATATAACGTTCAATTGCGAAATAATTTGAAAATCATAATAGTACAGTAACTCTTAAAATGATTTCTTATCGAATTATCTTATATCTAATTGTACGGGTTAGTGTCTGCCTTATTGACCACTTTTGCCGATATTATGTCATATTATTCAAGACAGATTATCATAGGTTCATGAGATTATTTCCATACATGTTTTCAATTATTGGAAATGATTTCGACTGTGTAATACAATACAAAATAATACAAGTGTAGAAGGGCACGTTGCCCATATGATCCGTGTCCATATTTTGTTAAATTAATAGTGGTTTACAGCAACTGGATAAATCTTACTAATATTATAAATGTGAAAGTTTAGATGTATGGATGTATGGATGTATGTTTGTGACAAGTGAACGCAAAAAATACTGGTCGGATCGGGCTGAAATTCGGCATGATGATAGCTCATATTCCCGATTAACATATAGGCATATTTTTATCCCAAAAATCCTTCCGGGCTCCGCCCCAGTGGCTCTGGAGTTTCCCATGTTAACCTTATGAGAAATGACATTAATGAATCTTAACAGCTGTTTCAATTAAACAAGTTGGTTCTGTTCTATGATGTTCAATAGCATTAAAGTTACAAGGATTACCAACAGGGTGCAGCACTATTATTTCTTTTACATTTATGACAACAGCTAATTTGCAACCAAAAGGTGAGTGAGCTTAGCGAACGAACTTCAACCTGGAGGCGAGTGAGCGTAGCAAACGAGCTAACCTGAAGGAAAGTGAGCGTAGCGAACGAGCTAACCTGAAGGAAAGTGAGCGCAGCGAACGAGCCCCAACCTAAAGGTGAGTGAGCGTAGCGAACGAGCTCCAACCTAAAGGTGAGTGAGCGTAGCGAACGAACTTCAACCAGGACGTGATTGAGCCATGCAAACGAGATCATCTTGAAAATTAAGAAGTTAAACGGGGCAAAGCCCGCGGGTTACAGCTAGTTTTTTTAATAATTATACAAATAAAACTGTTGCAAATTGAAATATCTCAGATTAATTAATAAGTGTGTCCATTGTTATTTTGAAAATGCATGAATAAATTGTGTGATATTTACATGTACTGATGCAATAGTTGTGATAATTATTTAGATACCTAATGATAAAAGATAACAATCGACATGGGTTGCATGGCATTGGTATCAAGCACGCAGGTATGAACCCTACAATAGAGTGTCATTGTTAAACCAACAGTACTGGTACTATATTACTGTAGTGAGTCTATTTTTCTGTATTTCATTTGGTTTTTAATTAGTTAAATTTTAGTGTAATATATACAACTAGTGTATGTGGTGCTCAAATTCGAGCAATTGCGAAGCATTGCAGAAGTTATTTTTAAACAAAAAACAATCATAATTCCCGATAAAAGAGTCGAATCACAGATTATGGATATACTCACGATGTTCATAATAGTTCGATATAATCAAAATTTCTTATTTGATACATTTATTATTTGTGTTTTGCCAAACCACTGATTAAATTAAACCAAGGAAAATATCATAAAACTAATCAGTAGGTACACAGTGTTCTTTTGTTTCTAAAATCAATGAAATATCTGATACTATGTTTACTTAATGGTAATTGTGAAAATGTAAAGGCAATGGACGATGGAACTGATTAAAAGAACGAGTTTGTATATTAAGTTGTTTGTTGATATTTTTGTAGAGTAGAATCAGGAGATGCAATGAAACATATACTGTATTTGCTATTACATTTTTTAGTCCTTGATGCTTTGATAATCATATTAGTTTTGTCTGCTGTCTTTAATGCTAAATTATTTGTTAAAATTTTTGTGTAGTACCTATAGATATAGTCTCTTTAATATTTCAAAAAAACAGTATTGATAAGGCACAGCAATATTTCTAAAGTTTATAACAGCTGACTTAGTTTTGCTAATGATTTATTGTGAGTGAAGAAACTGAAGATGGAAGGATTTGTGATTTAATATAAAGAAGAGTGAAATTTAAAAAAAAATGTTCATTTAAATTTAATAATTAGTATTTTTGCAACTTCAAAATTGAAATTTAAAATGGCAATAATAAATCAAAAGATATGTAAGATGAAGGTAAATCATGTAGGCCTATGTCAATGTTTTATTCAAAGATTTGGTAATTTTTTCTCATATCAGCCTACACAAGATTTAAAATTAATCAAAACCAAAATAGTGGTATCCCCTACTTACCAGATTTAAAAGTCATATAACTTAAACGTTTCTATTAAGGCTATAAAAGTTGAATTTTGTTTCTAAAAGCGTTGGCGGATGTGTAACTATTATATGCAACAGATGTAAAGATTAAAATGTTTCTATTTTGTGTCCTCTTCCCGTTGCAAAGCACGGGTACAACAGCTAGTATCTTATAATTTTTCAAAATCTGATATTGTTTTTTAGTGTTTTCTACAAATGTATTACCGTAGGTCTTATGGTAAGACTTTAGCCCGGGACCGATTTACTTTTTCGTTTTGATGTCCCCAAAAGCCAAAAACACTATTCGTTCAAATTTTTATATATGTATATATATATATATATATATATATTTACATATATATATGTGTGTGTGTGTGTGTGTGTGTCCGTAAACGCAATAACTTAAGTAATTTTTGTCCAATTTTGATGAAATTGGGTTTGAAGGTATAAGGTGGGATAAAATTGAATGAGTTCCGCAAACCAGCATGATTGGATGATGGGAACGGGATTTTATGGGGTCAAAACTGGTTTTTCACATTTTTTGACCCTTAAAACACAAATTTTCCCAATTTGTCTCTAAACCATTTTAAAGAGCTTAAAAAGACAAACACCTTAGTATATTTAAATGTTTTTGTGAGGTTTTTGGTAACGGATAAAATTCCAAAAATTGTAAATTTTAAATACTCATGGTTATTCTTATAAAGAATATTGTAAAATGTTGTGTAGTTTGCTTGTTTATGGATATACTAGCTGTACCCGCGGGCTTTGCCCAGTTTAACTTCATAAGTATTCGCATGGCTCAATCAGGTCCTGGTTGAAGTTCGTTCGCTACGCTCACTCACCTTTAGGTTAGAGCTCGTTCGCTGCGCTCACTTGTTTTCAGGTTAGCTCGTTCGCTACGCTAACTCGCCTCCAGGTTGATGTTCGTTCGCTACACTCACTCACCTTTAGGTTGCAAATTAGCTGTTGTCATAAATTTAAAAAAGTCATCCCTTTTATTGTTTTTAATACTTTGATAAAGGTTTTTATGTTTTAATATTTAACATTGAAGAATTTAGACGTTGTTAAGTGCACAGGTGTGCTGTGATTGGGGTTAATACATTTGGACTTATTCAAAAGTAAAATAGTTTTCTGTGCTGCACTCTGTAGAAACACTGTGGCACTATTTCAAATCATGACTATTGCTAATACACAGAATGTTGTGATTATTCAAACCTACAAAACAGTTGGTAAAAGTAAACATCTGCTTTTGAATTATATTTATTTGTTAACATTGTAGATCAAAAAGTCTGACATTGGCCCACTTAAAACCCTCTGGGGCAGAGCCCTTTAGACGGATCTGCACCAAACTTCACTCGAACCATCCTTGAAAGATACTTAATAATGCCTGAATGTTTCCTTATAATGTGTCGAGCGGTTTCGGAGTCCATAACGTATATACATATATATATATACACACATACATAGTTCCTCTTTTATTTATGGATACATTTTGATCAAACTTGGGAGCCCTTTTTTGTGATCAGAACTCCTCCCTCATTTTTGGACCGATTTTAATGATTAAAGTGTCAAAAGAATTGCCCTGATCTGTAGTTTTGCTAAGTGTTTTTCGTTGTTTTATATCTTTATTAGTTCGGGCAGGATCTTCCATCCAAGTTGGGTTTTCTCCCATAAGATTAACATGGGGGAATCAAAATATTTAATTGGAAACTTTGTCTCCACTAATTTGAGAGAACGGCTAGGCGTAGAAACTTGGTAGAGGTGTCCAAAGAAAGATCTTGGTCTCTAGATGAGTTATCAAAAGAAAAATTAAGTAAATTCGCTCAGGGCTCTGCCCCCATAAGCCTTTAAAGATCCCTCCACAGATTTGTTTACATTTTGAAAACAGCTGTTGATTTTAAAATTGTATTTTAAACAATACACATTTATTGGGAGTTACTGAATTGTCCAAAAGAAGTATTTGCAATGTTATTTTCTGATTTTAAAATCGATTTTCTTCTGTATCATGTCATGTTTTGCAATATAACGTTCCATTACGAAATCAGTGGAAAATCCTTTTATCGCAGTAACTCTTAAAATTATTTCTTATTGAACTATTTTATATCTATTTTACGGGTAGGTGTCTGTCATTTTCACACCTTTTCCCTATATTTTATCATATTATTCAAGACGGATCATAATGAGATTATTGTCATACATGCAATCAATATTGAAAAAATCTTTGATTGTGTAATACAATACAAAATAATACTAGTGGAGAAGGGCACGGTGCCCATTTGAGCCTTGTTCATTTGAGCCGTGTTCATATTTTGTTAAATTAATAGTGGTTTACAGCAACTTGATAAAACATTTTACAACATTTATGTAGAAGTGCATGATTTAGAAAGTCATTAAGCTGTAAAATTGCAATATACTGCAGACTTTTCAGAGCGGTTACTTCGATTTATTAATTCAGCTTAGTGAAAACATAATATAGATATGTATACAAATAAGGACTTGAACTCTTAGAGAGCCTTTAAATGTTATTAGACTAACGAAAAGGGTTGTGCACGTTTACTATTGCTACTCAGCAACAAAAACCATTTAATTTATCTCTAAAATATATATTCTTTAAGTGCACTGAGCAGCAGCCTAAAAAATCTATGTAACTTACCCATATAATATGGTTACAAAATGCTCAAACTCGCATTGTGACATTTATAATTCGGCTTAAATTTCTCCAACAGAACATTTACCTGCAGAAAAATTTTATTGTGCTCTTGCCGTTTCTAATAACATCCAAACACAGAAACTGTGGCAAAGCCATAACATTTCCCAAAAGACTGTTTGTAACATATGTAATTAATACCAGATGTTGTGAATATAAAAAGAAAATAATGTGAGTGGTACTAGTTGAACTAATAGCAAAAAGATAAATGTTATCTAAAACTGAAATACTTTAATTGTCAAAAATAAAACTTCTTTCACGCTCCCACATTTATATATCTACTTAAATTAGAACAAAACTTATAAATCCGCGCCAATTGGTAGCAGAGCTGGAAAATATGACCTCAAGACTACTGAAGAAAATTGATACCTTGAGCAAGAGATTGGGCACTACAATTACCGAGGCCAGTTCACTTCTGCAAGGGGAGGACTTTTCCAAACCTGACCTCCTTGGCACACTGATGACTTTAGATGGATATCGTAGACGTCTGGAAGGCTTACTTGATCACATTGTAATCACTGACTCAACGAATGGAGAGGCAAGTACGTCAGAGGGAGATCCATTTGAACTTGTTCTCAATTACGAAGAAGTAATTGCTAAACTACAGGTAAGAATAGATTCCTTCACACCCCATTATATGCAGACAAACTATGTAACTCCCATGAACAAACTGTAGTGTCAGAATCTAAACGTTGTTTGGTCAAACTACCAAAACTTGTCATCCCAACCTTTGATGGAGACGTCCTCAAATGGCAGGAGTTTTGGGATTCCTTTTCTTCCTCCATTCATAGCAATGATGCTCTTACTGTGATTGACAAATTTAACTATTTGAATTCATGAGGGGGAAGCTAAGCGTTGTATATCCGGACTCCCACTAACATCATTAAACTATGATACAGCAATTTCTTTACTGAAGAGTAGGTTTGCTAACAAACCAATAATTGTAAACTCACACTACAAGTCGCTAATAGAAATTCCTCCTGTTAAGTCTAATGACACAAAATTCTTGCGTCGTACCTTCGACATAATTGGAAAACAATATGAGATGCTTACAAGCCTTAGGGGAGGATACAAATTCAAACTACTTCCTCACACTTATTACTAGTAAGTTACCTCTCAATGTTCTACTGAAGGTTGAAGAACTAAACTTAGGCAAAGAATTAAACGTAAATCGACTTTGTAGTACAATTCAAAACATTCTAATCGTTAGAGAGAAATCAGAGATGCTGTTGGGAATTTCTACTAAGTCTAGGGATGTGACTGTGGAGCATATCATTCATAAACCTACCTCAACTACCGAGACCCTGTTAACTGGTGATAGGTCCTGCAATCTAAGACGATGTATATTTTGTGAGAAAGACCATTGGAGTGATCAATGCACGGCATTCAGCACAGTAAGTGAGCGTAAGGACAAAATAAAGGGGTTATGTTTTATTTGTTTAAAAAGGGGATATAGCCTTAAAAAATTGTAAAACTTTCAAGGCTTGTGTTTTTTGTAAGCAAAGCAAAAATCACCACAGGAGCCTTTGCCCTAAACAGTTTCCACCAGGTATCACCAAAGATGCTGTGAATTCCCCGACTGTTCCTACGGGACGAGAGTTACAAGTACCAAAACCAATTGGAGGCTCGTCACACTTGACCACAACTCAACTAAAATCAACTAAGTTATCGTCTCTTCTTGCAGTTAACGAACAGGTAATTTTACAAACTGCAATTGTAAATGTTACAAATGAAGTTAACAAACTAACTCACACTGCTAGACTTTTATTCGATTCAGGTAGTCAAAGGTCATACATGTCAAAGACATTAGCTTCTAAGTTACAATTAAAATCCGAACAACATCAGATTTTAAATGTGTTCACTTTCGGAAACAAAAGTTGTAAAACTCTTGAGACACCTGTTGTTTGTGTTGGTATATCGCTTTTAAATAAAGACACAATCAACGTACAAGCAAATGTTGTGCCTCAAATAACTGGACAAGTCCACTCAAGCGGGATGATAGATATTATTGATCAAATAAAATCAATATATATATCCTAAATTAACTTTGGCTCAAGGTCAACACCTGAACTCCGAAATTGACCTTCTTATTGGAAATGACCATTACTTGGACTTTATAAATGACGACAAAATTGAGGTAAGCAATGGACTTTTCCTCTTAAACACTAAATTAGGCTGGGTCATCAGCGGAAGGAGCTTAATAAACTCTATTGAAACTGACTCTTACTCAACTTCATTCTTAACTACGGTCCAGCCATCTAACTTGTTTGTTCCTAAAGCTTTCTTTCATTCTGCAGATTCTCAACTTGTAGAACAACTTAATGACAAAGACCTCTGAGTCTTGAAACTTTAGGTATACATGATAATCCATTTGAAATTGATGATGATATTGCTCTAAAGCAGTTTAATAATACTATCCAATTAGTCGAGAATAGGTATTCGGTTTCTTGGCCATGGAAAGAATACCCCCCAAACTTGCCGGATAATTATTTTCTCTCATTAGCTCCACTGAAATCGCTTGTGAAAAGGTTATCAAGTCAACCAGATTTGCTTCAAAAGTATGATAACATAATCAAGGAGCAGATGATCAGCGGGAATCATTGAACAAGTTCCGGAAACTGGAAATGCCATTGTTAAGCATTATATTCCACATCATCCCATAATTAACGAAGCAAAATCCACAACAAAGGTAAGAATAGTGTATGATGCTTCAGCCCAGTCAAAGAAATCTTCTAATAGTTTGAACGACTGCCTTTATCGTGGCCCAGTAATACTAGAGGACTTACGCGGATTGCTTATACGTTTTCAACTCAACCCTATAGGGATAATAGCTGATATAGAAAAAGCTTTCCTTCAACTGAACTTAAACATACCTGATAGAGACGTTACTAGGTTTTTATGGTTAAAAGATTTGTCAATGCCAGTGAATCAAAACAAAATTGAGGAACTAAGATTTTCCAGAGTTCCGTTTGGTGTTAGTTCAAGTCCTTTCTTATTAAGTGCTACTATAAAGCACCACCTAACCCCATAGTATACCCATAGTGAACTAACAGAAGACACCAAGAAATTGAAAACTTCATTCTATGTTGACAATGGTAACTGGAGTCAACGACTTTGTAACTGATTTGTTTTCACAAGCAAACATGAACCTCCAAGGATGGTGCTCCAACTCTCAGGCGCTCAAAGAGAACATACCTCATGGTAAGCTCACAAAAGAAGATGAATCAAATGTAAATGTCTTGGGTGTAAAGTGGGATACTACAGAGGACACTTTAAGCATAAAACCAATTAACTATAGCCTATAGAAGATATTTGTACAAAGAGATTGTTGAGAGAGATTGTTTTGAAACTCGTATCCTCAATATTTGACCCTTCTGGTCTATTTATCCCAGTAACATTGAAAGCAAAGCTTTTTATTCAAAGTTTGTGGGAAGAAAATTTGGACTGGGACGTTCCCCTAACCGAGGACAAATGCAAGGAGTGGCAAGAAATAAAACGTGATATTGTCAGCATTTCTAATGTTTCAATACCAAGATATGTTGGTTTAGAACCAACCTCAATCGAGTTACACTGTTTCACCGATGCTTCGAACATTTGCTATGCAACTAGATGTCAACCACACACTGAAAAGTGAACTTTTGATCTAATTTAGCTCAATTCCTCTCTTGACGCCAAATAGCTCCTCTTATTCTAGCATTGTTAAATTATTTCCTTGATGTGTTCTGTTTTAGGCGTGTTTAAATTAGGGGTCCCAACCCAAGTCTCCGGTTAGGAACATAAGAAGGTAAAGCAAGTGGATCTAGCGACAGATATAGAAAGAATACGCGTTTAACATTTTTAGTGTTGGAAAAAACTATACGATTTATTTGGCCAGGTGGTGCTTTGTTTTCAGCTTTAAACATTGCTGCGTCATCTACACAGGTAGCATGATTGTAGCGAGGGTAGACACTTCTTCTGTCTCTTATTATGTACATAAGAATCTCACTTGACTCCTTGGAGCTCTCGTCCCTACATAATGTCTGCCACAGTCTCCAAAGATTTGCAAATGGGTTGGCATTGTGACCTTATTTCTCGCATATTTTTCATTGAATTTTTTTTTTTTTTTAATTGTGCTTAATTATCTTTTGGGTTCTAGTGACATTTTTGTACTTACTTATATATCTCTGTGTATTCAGGATTATCACCTTCTTGAGGAATTAGAGGACCCACTCGGTGGTAAAACGTGTCACAGGCCTTAAAATTGATTGTAGATCCCCTGTGGAACTTTCTCATCTTAATGAGCTTCGGAGCTGACCATGGTAAAGGCAGAATTGAATTGACGAACTTTATCCAAATAATTTCTGGATATAAGTATGACAGTCCTATTTTCAGATTGGGAGTTTCCAATAAGAACCCGAAGGTATGGTGAATTGCGCAAATCAGGTAAACAAACCTTTTATTTATGGCAACAAAGATTAAAAACTTAACTGTCTTGGCCAGTCTTTTCTTGCTTAAAAATATGTAAGCCACTACAATGTAAACATTTAACGTTCATTTGTCCGAGATTGGACTATCACAACGGTGGTACTACCACTATGCACCCATCAAATGTTCAATTGAGAGTTTGATGCAAGCGATCATGTTTGTGGTCCCTCCAGCCACTCAGGATCTTCGTCTTACTGGCAGCATTTTATTTTAAATTGAAATGAAATAAGGAAGTTAACCAAACAACAGAAAACACTATAGAGGAATTTTGATACACATTGTAAATTACATGATAATATGGTAATGTAACGGATAACTGCCCTGCTCTCTTTTAAAATCACTTTTAAACATTCACTTCATCACATCGAACTACATGATAATCAGTAAAATACGATATAAGGTAAATCAATTTAACCATAGACAAAAAAATTAAATATTTATTCTTAAACTCTTCATTATGAACCAGACTTAGTTAACAGATTGAAACAAAATATAAATTCCAGCTTTGCCCAAGGCCCCACTTTTGCTCTGGAAGTTTTAAGTCCTGCAGTCTGTGGTTAACCTTAAAAACTATTTCAAACTACGTCCATATGTTATTTGTAAACAAAGGGAATTGAGTTTGATCAAATGTCAACAGATAGCGCCACCTTCCAAACTTTAGCCCTTAAGTGTACTTAAGTGATGCCCTTCCTTAATATTCTGAGACGTATTTGCACATCTACATGGAAATACCTTTAATTTGACACCTCAAACGTTAAAATCCATCAAGCCGTTATCGAGTTATGGCTGTGAAAAGAAAACTGCTTGCGTATTAATATAAACTATCAAACCATTCACACCGTTAGTATCATTTATGAGTTACTGAAGTCAAATTATAGTAATTTTATTGTTTGCTGGATGATTATTCAAGAACAAGTATTGCTCATTTGCAGTATCAGGTAACTTTGATATTGACACAGTCTTGATAACACAGCTGCAGTACACATATTAAGACATCTGATGTTTGGCACTAAACATTTTCTACAGTGGTAACCAGAATATTCAGCACATTGTTTCAGTAGTTTTCTAGTTAAAGCAATTACAACTGTTTACTTTACTCATACGACTTTTTTCCAATTTGAATTTATGCTGATATTCTTTTGATTTTGCGTTAGAGATTTTTAGAGGAACAAACTTTATAAAATAATGTGGAATACATTTCACGCTTGATAAACTTTCAGATGGATGGAAGAACATTTTGATCATACACATAAATGAAATTTGGAGATTTTAACATTTTGTCATGGACTCAGGAGCAATACAGACTAAGGTAAGTTAATAGAGAGGGTAACTATTTCTGTTTCTCCAAAAAAGGATTTTTTCTCTTCATATGACCTGTAAATATATGTGACCTATTTACCATTAGCTTACCTTACCGTCACAATATATGGATAACTTTATTATATTTAACAACTACAACTATAATGTTTTTTATGAATGAAATAGGCTTATACAGCCACAGAGTAGACATAGTCTAATTCTTCTCTATGGCACAACACACCAAAAATGTATAGCATAAAGTGTTTATCATTAATTATATACCCAGTACCACTCTCATATACAGCAGAGAGCTGTACAAATAAAGTCTTGTTAGTCAATAATTATTACATGTTTTACAGAGTTACAGTAATGTTACAGAAACAGAAACAAACATTTAAAGTTTATACAAGTCCAGAAAACAATATAACGACTTAAATTCTTAGAATAAAGTATCAAGCACAGTTTGGATGGATCTTGAGCTAAGATAGTACACTGCTGATGGTTGCACTCAAGGCTAGGGTGACTGCTGTGAAAAAATGATGCTTACAGCTGGTGACTTAAACAGGCCAATGATTATGTACACCATAACAGTGCTTCACTGTCCTTAAACTACTGTGCAGACCAGAAGTCTATTATATTGTAACTTGATTTTGAAAAACCAAAAAAAATAATAAATTGTAAAAAGCAGTTTCTTTCAATTTTGAGTGTTTATATTTTTTCAGAAAGGAAAAATGGAAGAATCTTCAGCACCGTAAAGTCCTGTCAGTAATTATAATCAGCTTCGTAGCTATCATTGCCTCAGTGATTGTCTACTTTGTCATTATCCCAGCTGTTGCTGACTACGCAACTGTTAGGGTAAGATTGAATCTGTCTTTGGGGATAATCTTATTGAAGAGATGCATTTGTTAAAGTATTCCTGTTTGTTATGCTAGCTTGTTAATGGGGTAAATAATACCAAAACCAAAATCCTACATATTTTCATTTAGTTTTGAACTCTGTCAGTTAAAATCTAGTAAACTTCTAATAATCCAATAAAGGTATTATTCATCAAATGAGTTCACCCCATTATAGCCATTTACATAAGGTTTTATTTAATGTCCGATCCAAACAACAGCAGTAGGTAGGCAACTTCCCAATAAGGAGTGTGCCGTATCAATTTCCCACCAATGTAGGAATAGGTGCAACATCAGAAAATTCAAGTGGTCAGAGGTTCCAGATAATTCATGAGACTATAGGCAGAAACTCATAACGATAAGTAGTGAACTAATGGTTGTTCATAACGGCTGCATTAATTGAGAATCCTGCCAATTATGAGATTCGATGGATTTTTCGTTTTCTTAAAGCAAAATCTTTAAACAATTTACATCCACCAACAAATCTGTGAGGTTTGTGGAGACAATGTAATTGGTTATTCAATGGTGAGAGGATGGGTTTGACGATTTAATGAAGGGCGAGATACAGACAGTGCATGATGAGAAACAAAGTGGACGTCCATCTGTGGTTAGACAATGAGAAGTTTTAAGAAAACTGTAAGTTTACGATAAGTGCTCTTGCACGTGAATTTCCACTAGTTTCACAAACAGTAATTTACGAGATTGTTACTGAAAAGCTGGATTATCGTAAACTTTGTACACCTTGGATGCCTAAAACCTTTCTGAACGGGCCAAAACCGCTAAACAGACAGTGCACTTGATTTCTTGACTCGTTATGACAAGGATGGCGTACATTTTTATCGCAGATAGTCACGGGAGATAAAACTTGGGTTGCTTATGATACCCCTGAAACTAAGCGTCAATCAATGGAATGGAGGCACACTCTGGCAAAAGTCAAACCAAAGCAAATCTTGACTCCTCGAAACGTCATGTGCAGTTTTCTGGGACAGAAAAGGCATTTTGCTTATTGATTTTTTGCCATGAGGTCAAACAATCAATAAAGATGTTTATTGCGAGACACTCAGGAAACTACCATGTGCAATACAGAATAAGCGCCAAGGAATGCTCACAAAAGGAGTGGTTTTTGTTCACGATAATGCTCGACCACATACCACAAAAGTGATGAAGACACTTCTTCAGGGCTTAGGCTGGGAATTGACAACCCTCCGTACAGCCCCAACCTTGTTCCAAGCGATTTAAATTTGTTTTATAATCTTAAGTCTTTTCTTGGCGGTCAATGGTTAAACTACGATTAAGATCTGGAAGAACGTGTTACCTCAAACTGTAGTTAACTACACAGGTGGCAACATTCTACGAGGAGGGTATACTCAAACTTCTACCATCCTATGACAAATTCGGAGGGAGTTACCTATGTCAAAAATTGTTTAAGTTGTAGATTTATTTTAAATACTTTTTTCCTGTATCTGTACTTGCTATTATTTTATTTCAAAGCAGAACTTACTTTCTAAACCTACCTCGTAGGCTTATGATAGGAAGAAATGTGAGCATAAATCTATCAAGAAATCTGAACATAAATGTAATTGAACTTTGATCTTAATTTTTGAGGTGATGCCTTCCAAACTACTTAACAATTAAACTATACTATACAAGAGGTTAAGAACCTGGTTGTCAAAGTAATCGTAGGTCGTGTGAATACCAACCAGTTTTAACACGCTTACAATACAATACAATATACAATACAAATCATCTTTATGCATGAAAGTATTTTTACAGGAAATACATAAATTGTGTCACTGAAATGAAGAGAAAAACAAACAATTAGATATATAAGTCTCCTAAATAAAAGATTACATACATAAATTATAACATAATGTATTTCAATTTTTTTTTTTTCTAAAAGTTTTCTATTGAATAAAGTGATTTAAGTTAGATTGAAAATTGTTTTAGCAGTTTCTTTAAGGCATTTTACCTACCCCTAGTTGTACCTACGACTGGTTGTCCCTAGGTCTGAGCCTCTGAGGTATAACTAGACGTAGGGACAACTAGAACTAGACGGAGGTACAAGGGAACGCGGTTCTGTTGTATGCAATCCCTATTGAACTCAATAATGTTGTCAATTTCCCCCCAAGCAGGACAACGATTATTTAAGGTGGGCCTCTCTGCCAGCTAAGCCACGCATGATTGAGATTATAGTATGGATTATAGATGGTATGGATTGCACATGGTATGGGATGTATGCTCATGTAGAAAGACCTTAACGCTGCCTGAGCCAACTGAGCTACCATGCCACCGCTCAGGACTAGTGCCGCTATAAACACACTATTGTCATTGAAAATATTTTTGTGTAAGCTAAATAAGAATTTGTTGCCAATAAAACTGTTTTTCCCCCTCAAATAACTTCAATTTGTTATGTTCTACATGCCTGGTGTTTTATATTGTAACTGTGGAAATTCTTAGTTTGAGGATCTGAACTTTTTACATGTAGATTGATTTCAAAAATGTATAAATCATAGATGGTCGTTATACCCAATTTTGGAAAATATCCCCTGACTGATTGTCTGTTTTTTACTTTCTCTCCCTATACCATAGTATATGGAGAAAGTATTGTTTTCATCAAAATTTTTGAGTTTGAGTTTTGAGTGGATATATTTGTTTTCGAAGTGATGTCTGTGTGTGTGCATGTGTGTGTCTGTCTGTCTGGAAGTGTACAGAGCTATAGGGACTACACCTGTGTTCAGATTTCGATGAAATTTGGTATTTAGGTTCTAATCCATGGTATCTCCAGAAATTTTTTTCATTTTTGTGAAATTTGGATTTTTAATGGGGATTTTCCCATAAAACCCCACAAAAAACCAGAAAAATCAAATTTCCTCAAAGTGGCCCAAAAGATTTTGATAAAAATTTAGTATGTTGTAGCCCTATAAATTCTGAGCAAAATGGTACAAATCCTGATCCTGTAAAAATTACGGTTCAAAAGTTATTGTAAATTATGTTATTTCCCCATAAAAAAACCCATAAAATAACAAAAAAATGGATTTTCAGAGAAAAGCTAGTTTTGATCAAAATTATTATGTTATGGTCCTTATAATAAAAAAAAAATAGTACAACACCCCATTGCTGTAACAATTGCGGTGTTCAAAAGTTATTGCAACTTATGTATTTTTTAACTATAAAACAACATAATTACTCTCACCGCTTACCCATGATAAAGGTTGTTGACGAGCTTATGGGAGAAAGTATGTGTCAGATTGCTGATACCTTTTATTTATATTTAAGATAATTCTAGGAGATTTTTCCTGTTGAGGTAGAATTTTGTCCAGGTTTTTTTTGTGGTACCACCATTGAAAGCTATTCTATAAGCAATATGTGAATATAATAGAGCAAAGTAAATAATTTTGAAAATTTCAATGCTTGAGACACTTGGCATTTGTCGCAAAGCATGACGACCTGCTGAAGATGTTTTTACTAAATGTTCCACATGCTTATTTTAAGTTAAATACTGGTCTAATATTATACCAATGAATGCTTACCTTTACTTTAACACGTTAGCTGCCACGTCACCCCGATCGGGGTGCCACCTGTTGGCTCGTATGTGAGCACTGTCACCCCGATCGGGGCGACAGTTGTAATTTGTAAGGGTTTTTTTCTTTGCCGCTATTTGACAGTCTTTGATGTTCAATGGCAGTCAAACATTGTGGCTTATAAATACATACTCCAAGCTAACTAGATATCAATGTTATATTGCATTCTGATGTTTATAACATGCCCAAACATGCGTCACAAAGTACTGAAATGTTGTCACCCCGATCGGGGTGACGCTATTTTTTTTCAACAACTTTATCTACTCTTTATTGAAATATGTACCATAAAATTACGTAACGTTTATCTTATTCAGTTGGTGTTTATATTTTATACGGGGTTTTTGTATCTTATGACTGAAATTATGTCCTTAACCAAAACATAAAAGTAAGTATTTGGGTTATTTTGATGAAAAACAGATAAGAAAGAAAACAAACATATTTTTTAAATCTTTTATGTCAAACTGTAAACAATATTACATTGCTAAAAAAAACTAAATATATGTATAATAATGAATAAAAACATGACCATTGTTGCTGTGCTCGCTCTCTGACATTGACAGGAGGGTAGGTTGAAAGTCAGGGTCGATGTCCATTTCGTCGTCCCTGTCTGACTCATCACTGTCTTTAGCACTACCGCCCAAAAAACCATCACTTAGATCTCCAAAATCTAGTTCACTTGACATTGGTAAACCCAAAAAACGTTTGATATCTTCATCACCAAGATTGTCACTCATATTGGACAAAAGCCACAACACACTATGAAAACCAACACGAAAACTAGGCTATAAATAGCTAAAAAGTACAACACAAGAAGCAGTAAACAAAACACAGTCGAGTAATAACTAATAAGCAGGTGTTGTTGTCTTCACACGCCAAAATGCCGCTACTGCCAACCGAACAAAATGAAATACATCCCAAATGGTCGAATTTCAGTGTCACCCCGATCGGGGTGACAGTGATTTTTTCCAGCAAAGTTTGACTGAAAACAATCACTGTCACCCCGATCGGAATGACACTTTTTCCGCCATTTTCTTTTAGGTATTTGGACAGATAACATTATAACTAACCTAGATAAGTATAAATAACATCATATAACTAAAATATTACGTGAGCATATAGTTGACAATGCAACAATCCCCCCCAAAAATAGCCTTGGCAGCTAACGTGTTAAGACCAAAATTATGAAAATCGGTCTGGTAGAAGAGCCAACATTTTCCGACTCGGAAAAGAAAAACCAATATATTTTTATATATGGATAAGACATTTTGCATTTTGACAGTATGAATATTTGCAAGTTGGATATAGTATGTCGAATTTAAACACATTGTTTCCAAATGTTTAAATATGCTCTAAACTAATATATTCTTTATGAGTATGACTTTATATTTAGTAGGCCATGAAGAATTTCAAGTAATTTATCATGTGACACAGTATCAAAATCTTTAAAAAATCCAAAAATATTCCAATAACTTTTTCATTGTTGTTAATTGAGATGATAACTGATTCAATGAAGTTAAGGGTGCGCTATATCTGTCCACCGCGTTTTAATGCAAGTGTGTAGGATCTCTGTCATTGTCGGCTTAGTTCTTAATCTATTAAAAATAGGTCTTCAAAATATATAAACCAAAAACTAACAAAACAAAAAATCTCTGACGGCTTGATAGCAGCAATTTTAAAAGTGTGTCAAAACCAGTTGTCATTTAGACAACCAAGGATTACCTTGGAAGGTATTCAACTTCTTCTACAGTGAACTTTTTTGATGTATCAGTTGCGAGTGCTGCGGGATGGAACAGAGTCTTTCAAGAGATGGGAAAAACAACCACTTCCCTTCATAACCAATATCTACCTCTGGAACCTGACTAATCCAGAGGAAGTCAGCAGAGGCATGGCCAACCCGAAGCTGGTGGAGGTTGGACCTTATGTCTATGAGTAAGCAACTTTCTCAATACCAAAAAACAATCAAGATATTTTTATCTAGGAGTTTTTGTTTTGTTTCCTTTCTTAGCTCAAGAGCAGAGGAAAGAAACATCGACTTTATATGATATAAGTTAATTGAATGAGTCTCTTCGAGACTGCTAATGTCATATTCAATTTTCACCCTTAGTTTTACCGAACTTCCCATATTACCATAGGTCTCATGGTAAGACCTTGACCTGGGACCGATTTATATTTTGTTTTGATGTCCCCAGAGGCCAATAACACCATGCCAGCTAGGCCTGGCCCACCCAAAATTTTCAACCAAGATATTTCAAAATTATAAATAAATAAAGAAATTTAATTATATGTAAATAAAGGAAAGCATTTAAACTAATTATTTTTCATTGAAATTTTAAATTCCCTTTTTTGTGGGGAAAGCCCCTCAAACCTCTCATCCTCCGATCAATCCTTTTGATCATTATTGTCATGGCTGCACAAAAGATTATTCTTCGAGCCGCCGCTGATTCATATATGTGTTCGTTAGCATGATAGCCCAAGCAAAAATAATCCGATTTTGATGCTCTTTGGTACAAACGTGTAAGCCTACATTTATTCAAACGAGTTTGCGAACCAGCATGATCGCACCATGGGAACAGGGTTTTATGGGATAATAGGAGGTGTTTCCCATTTTTAACCCTCAAAACATAGAATTTCCCAATTTTTCTTTGAACCATTTTGTTGAGCTTGAAAACCAAATAATATTTTACTTTGAATTGTTTTTGTACTGTTATTGGCTACGGAGAATATAAAAAAGTACATAAAATTTCCAACAATTTAAGCATAGTTTCATATTTGTGTGTCAAATAGTTTTTGAGCAATGATTTTTCAAATATTACAAATTTAATGAAATGTATAACTAAATTTAAAAGTTCAAAAAGGTCAATATATAATAAATTATTTTTATCCACAAGCGCTTACAGAAACTATGTTTCCATCGTCAGGCTGTGTTTAAACTAATACAAAAAATTAAACACAGCCTGACGATGGAAACATAGTTTCTGAAAGCGCTTGTGGATTAAAATAATTTATTATATGTTGGCTTTTTTGAACTTTTAAATTTAGTTATACATTTCATTATTCATTGCCAATATCTCCAATATAAGTTATTACAAATTTGTTTAGGTCCCTAATTACCATAATTTACATTTTTCCTAGGTTTGACCCACAAAAATTGTTTAGTACCCATATTATGGCAGAATTCTTAAAAACTGCTTTTGTAGTAAATTTTATTAGCTTTTGTTTTATCACAAAGCTAAGTCTCTACCTCCAACACTTTTCTGAAAACTATAGCCTACAATAATAATAATTTATGAATATCATGATTTTTTCATTTAACGAGTTTAATTGTTTTTACAACATGTGTAAGTTATTAAGAGTAAGATAAAAAACATTTACTATATGCTTTAGCTAATTAAAAAAATATATAATTTAAATTTGTGTAAAAGAAACTTACTTACTTACTTGAAAAAACTTTAAGCTGCCTCTTCAAGATGCTTATGAACAGGCCCGTTGTTTGGAAAGTGCACAACAACAAGTTATGATATTGTTTATAGACCTGGTAAACCGAATGTAGCTGCTGACTCTATATCACGAGTGTGCTCGATGAGCGACAAAATGAACAGACTTCATCAATATCATGAAAGAATGTGTCATCCTGGTGAAACTCGTATGTATCATTGGATCAGAAGCAAAAATTTACCATACACCCTTGATGAGGTAAGAAGAATGACTGCTTCCTGTATGGTATGTTCTGAAGTAAAACCAAGATTCTTCAAACATGATGGAAAATTAATAAAAGCAACATCACGGTTCGAGCTTCTTAGCCTGGATTTTAAGGGTCCTCTCTTCCCTCTTCTACAAGAAATCGGTCTATGCTAAAAATCATTGATGAGTAGGTACTCACGATTTCCATTTGCGTACCCCTGTCCTGATATGTCCTCTTCGACTGTTATTTGCAAACTGAAACAATTATTTTCATTGTTCGGTACACCTAGCTACATTCACTCCACTCAGGGATCTTCTTTTCTTTAAAAAGAACTAAAAGAGTTTCTTACTCTAAACGACATTGCTTCTAGCCGGACTACTACTTACAACCCTCAGTGTAATGGCCAGGTTGAGAGGTATAATGGTATAATCTGGAGAACAGTAGAACTTACCCTTAAGAACTATCAACTTGACGTGACAAAGTGGGAATTAGTTCAGGATGAAGCTCTTCACTCTATCCGATCCTTGCTTTGTACTGCCACGAATTGTACGCCACATGAACGAATGTTGGACATCCCAGAAGATCACAAAATGGTGTTTCCATTCCAACCTGGTTGATGACTCCTGGAAAAGTGTTTATGAAACGTCCTATCAGAAACTCTAAGTATGAACCAATAGTGCAGGAGGTGACGTTGCTGGAAGGAAACTCTGATTACGCTCATGTACGATTGCCAGATGGGCCCATCTGGCGTGAGACAACAGTGTCTACATGTAACTTAGCTCCTTGTGGAAAACTAGCTGAGAGAACAGATTTTGATGATAATTCAACACCAGAGAATCACACAATAGGACTGAGTAAGGATGGAAACTTAGTAGACGAAACCCAAGATGTATATTCTCATCCCGATGCAGAAGTGATAGAAGAATCTACAACTCAAGATCCTCTAGTACAAACCTTAGGGACTGATGAAACCCAATTACAGAGATGAAGCTCAAGACAGAAGAGACTACCTTCTCATCTTAAAGACTTTAAATTATATTAGCGTGGAAGAATGTGATAGAAATTATTCCCAGCTGTTGTTGAACATTGTTATTTTATTTGCTTATGTTGAATGTTTGTAATCATTATTTCATTCTCTAGATTTAACTCTTACTTATGAATTCCATTACTTGAATTGTGTTAAATAAAGCCTACTCATTCAAGGCAAACAATCTTTATTCTTCAACATCACTCTAACAATTCCTCCTAGGAAGCGGAAGAAAAGTGCCCAATTGTTTTGTATGGTGGCAACACATGCCACGATGAATTAGAAAACCTTCGGTTCCACCTGTTTGTAAAGGCAGCAGCCAGTGCTAAGGTAAACTTATCACGCTTGCCCCCCACCCAAGATGCAGCTTCCTTCCACTAATTTAGAGCATACCACCAAGTGAAAAATGGTTAGGGATTGAAAAGGAGCCCACAGAGTGAGGTTGGTCAAATAGCACAGCAGGATTGGTTCCAGTGACAATAACATGCAGTCCAGCTCCATCCAACCTTCTGAAACTAATTTCATGTAGGTGCAAAAAGGGATGCACAGGTGCTTGCACATGTCGGGAGGCCGGGCTAAAGTGTTCACCATTATGTACTCCTTGCTCTGCTAAGAACTGCCAAAATGTCACATTACCATTTATTGAAGAGGATGAAGATGACCCTGACGATAATATCTCTTTATACCCAATGAGTTTGAATCAGGAAACATTTCTAATACCTTGCCTTCAGTGTCCAAAAAGCCAAAATACTAATTAAGAATGTTTTGTCATAATTTATCTTTAAATATAACTTTTAACAATAAATATGTTTTTCCCTTATTTCGTTTTATTCTATCACTTAATGGTTGGGGGACATTATTTCAACTCATTAAATAAAAAAAATCGTGATATTCATATATTATTATTTGTATAGTTTTCAGAAAAGTGTTGAAGGTACAGACTTTGCTTTGTGATAAAACAAAAGCCAATAAAGTTTACTACAAAAGCAGTTTTTAAGAATTCTGCCATATGCTAATATGGGTATTACACAATTTTTTAGGGTCCAAACCAGGAAAAATGTAAATTGGTAATTACTTAAAAAAAAAACTAATATTTGAAAAATCATTGCTCAAAAACTATTTGACACACATAAATGAAACTATATGCTTAAATTGTTGGAAATTTTATGTACTTTAATTATTACATTTGAGTAGTATTAAGAAAAATGCACTGTTAATAAGTTTTTGACCAAAACTAAAAAAAAATACATTAATTTTGTAATATTTTACTTATTACGCAGGGAGCACAGGGATCTCGAAGCTGCTAACTGGGTTTTGAGTTACCCTAACTGGTCCCAACAACATATCAAAAATACAGCAATACATCACGCTTTGTGATTTTACTGTCCAATTTGACTGGCCTATATTTAAATACCCATAAATGAGAGTAATGCGCTTTTGCTACTATGAAAATGACTTTTTAATATCAACTCCAATCTCTAGCACATGTGTACTGTATGGATTTTCTTTGACAACCAAACATAATCTTATAAGATTCACTAACAACCCTAATGCTGAAGGAAGATTATACAAGCCTCTCTGTAACTAAAAAAGTAAATTAGTCCAATGTCTAGCTCTTTAAATGAGACCAAAGGTCGCTCGCTTGTTCTCCATGAGAATGTAGTAAAACAAAAAAACCACTTGTTTTTACTCCTGTAAGTGTTTTAGATTCTTAAGTTCAGCCTATCATGCCGCATGGTTTGACAGTATTAACTCTAAATGACAATCTCTCAATCTAACCGTCATATCCTATGCAATGATATACGGAAGATTCAGTAGTCTACACATAATATTAATTGTATTTTTCAGACAGATCACTTTAAAAAGACCATTAGAGTTGAGAGAAGATTCTATAGTGTACATGAAGACCTTGATGTACCACTATCGTGCAGATCTTACGGCCCCTCGTTCACTAGATGACATAGTCATAACACTGCAAGCAGCTCTTTACGTAAGTTCCTCAAACACACATATTACATAAATAAATGTTAAATCTAATTGTTTTGAATTGATAATTTAATCCTAAAGTACGTTGAGCATGGTTAGATTTAATACTTTTTCGTCATACTGCAGCAAAAACAGCCATTTTTAACACATGCACTGTGGGTCTAAGGTAGGTCTTTTACTCCTTAAAATGATTTTTAGTCAGCTTTTTTAAATACAAAAGTAAACTAGGTATCGCTCGTTTTAATTGGTTGTATGGCTCGGTTGTCGATTTACGACTTCCAGCTTGTTTCCAAATATGCTAAAATAAGCAGCAGTTTAGTAAAGTGATTCGATAATTTTGCTATTACGATTGTGTTACTATATATACCATCGATATGTTGAACTATTGCTACATTAGTGCCAAATTGGTTGTCTAGTAGTTTACTTGAAGATAAGCAATTTGAATTTTGTGCCTTTAAGCTATATAATTAATGGATTTAAAATTTTGGCAATTGGAGTATATAGGTCATCATCTAGCTCAGGTTGTGATATATTTTTAGATATATTGAGTGGCCTATGTTAATTGACCATTAAAAAAAATGTTAACATAATTTTAGGAGGGGATATAAACATTGATGTTCTAAAAAAATAACCCTAATCATAGTTTACTAAAAATAACACTAACGCGGTATTAAAAAAAGAACAAAAAAACAATATTAAAAAAAACATTAAAGCAATATTAAAAAACAACAACACTGACCTACCGTCATGCCAGCGTCAGTTCAGGTAGCGTAGTTCGGGCCGCTGACGATCCTCTACAGCAGCGCTGTTCAGGTGACAGTAGCACCTATTGAGTGTCTACTCTAGTACGTGTAGGCTATATATATATAAGCCCATATCTATTGATGTTATAAGTAGGCACAGTAAAATATACACTTCAAGTGCAAAGCAGACTTCGGATTCTTGCTCAATAAAATTTGTAAAGAGTTAAGATTTCTTTATTTTTTACTACTTTCAACTAATCAACACTCTTCTTTATTATTTCTTTTAATGAATCTATATATACTGTATGTAATGAAACTTTGGTTTTAATTTAATTTCTTCCTAAAATTCTTGATTATAGCATAGATAAAACATACTAGATTATAGCTTCATTACAATTAATTTTGAAAAATAGGTTTTATGATTGGAAATAATATACTTCAAATTCTTCACCATCATTCTTTAATTTAAATTGCTTTTGGTTACCAACAATCATGTGCTCTAAAAACAAACAAATTCGAATAGCTTTAAAATATAGTCAAAGTTTAAACATGTTCTTTTAACAGACCTACTAGATGAACTAAATGTTTTAATGAAATTGATTTACATACCAGTTTTCCTGGGATAAATCTCACTAAAATATATTAACAACTTTAACTTTTCTTAACATCACTGTACAACACATTCTGACTTAAAGAGGGATCTAACATGCAAACCTAGTCCTTTATACTGGTCTGACTGCTTAACCTGATTGGTGGAATTGGACCAATCAGATTAGCTCTTAGTTCATCTTTACAAGATTCATTAAACAGCTCTAATGTGTCTTAGTTACTTCCTGCATAATTCTTTTCTTGTTTCAAACATTTTAAGAAAATCCTTCGACATAATTATTAATCAAAAAGCACAATTTGTTTGTTTTTATACTAATAATAACAAAATAATAAAATTTCATTTGTTTTTGAATTCAAATTGAATCAAATTATATTTTTTGGTTGAGTAATACAGCAGATAAATATATGCCGTTGCTTGATGGCAAATCTGTGCGTACATACCTTCAATTTGAGACCAATGTGTTTTTGAACAGTATTAATTTGTGCAACTTTTGCCGAAGACCGAATTCCCTTATGTCCTAAAATGTCCCTAAATATGTTTCTAGACTTACAATTACTTGTGGCAATAAACTGTATAACTTTTAAAACTTAAAAAAACTATAATCGTGACTTAACTTCACATATCCCTGATGCTTTTGTCATTAAATAAATTTTAATCGGGTTTAAAGGAATTTTTTTGTAAGTATAAAGTAGTATCCATTTAGTAAATAAGAAACTTTAGACCTCTGTATTTTAAGAGGCTTAATAATAATAATTTACTAAAAAAATACAAAGTCAGGCACTTTTCTTGTTTTAATAATGGTACAACGGGGTTTTATTGACAAAAAACTACATCAAATCAGCTTCGTACTTTTATAACGAGTACAATGGTGGAAACCGCATTTAAATCAAATAAGTATCAACAAAGATACAACAGTTTATATCAATGAAAACACATTCTCCCCATATAAAGTGTATGGCAGCGGTGGGGCGGTTTATACATTAGGTGGTGGGGGGAGCGCCGGACCGATACGTGTGTATCTTAGAGCAGTACAGCACGCAATCCAGTTGTAATAATAGAGATTGATGGTTACTGCTCCCCCCTCCCCCAATGAATTTGCTGGAAATCCATCCCACCGTTCCTGAAGGAGACATAGTTGTACTCCTGAGTGGTTAACTGCTCTATCAGCTGGAGATTGTTGCCACGTATGGCTTGGAGAACAGCGATGTCCAAAGAAAAGTTGTACCAAAAACCACTATGAATTTTAATGACACCAGCCGCCGCAATAGTCTAAAAATTAAGATCTTAGATTAACTCATCAATTGACATCTTTTCATTTTAAGGGTGCTGCAGTGATGGTGCATAACATGGCTCCCTCAATGATGGGCATGGTTGAGAAAGCTGTTCCTTCGCTGTTCCCAGGGATAAACTCTATATTTGTCCCTGTGAGGGTTGGAGACTACCTGTTTGATGGAGTGGTTCTCAACTGTTCCAACAAAGCCTCAGTTTATGCTCAGATGGTCTGTAGAGCTTTGCCAAACAATGCTCCTCAAACAATACGGAAACTGCCAAACTCTTCTGACTACGCATACTCATTTCTACACCATGTGAGTCCATATAAGTTCTAAGTTTGCATTAGACTAATGTATGTACATACAAGGCTGAATATAAGCATAGGCCACATAGGCATGCACCTGGAGGCCCTCGCCACAGAGGGGCATGCAACGCAATTCAAATTTACAAAATAATATCACTGGTCATGTTTCAGTATCATAGAATGAGAATAAGTAGATTATTAAAATATCATAAATATAACATAAATTTGAAAGTTTAGTGTGTTTGTTTGTTTGATTATTTGAAGTTCGATTACGCAACTACTGGTCGAATTGGGCTGAATTTTGGCATGATGGTAGCTCACATACCCGATTAACATATATATTTTAATCTAGAAAATCCTTTTGGGCTCTACCCCAGTGGCTCTTGAGTTTCCCATGTTAACCTTATGAGTATTTGTATTTAAAAGGAATTAAAGAATTCTGTCAGCTGTTCTTACTAAACAAGTTAGTTCTATGATATTTAATAACATAAAAATCTTATAAGGTTTACCAACAGGGTGCAGCACTAAACAATTTTTGCAATTATTTACAACAGCTAATTAGAACAGTTTGAACTAAGCAGCAACAAAAGTCCAAGTTAAACATGTATGCAAGCCAGCTCAAGTCAAATCATTCGCAACTCGTACCAAGGATTTGTTGTACTATATCTGATGACTTAATACTGACTTATAATATAAATATAAATAAATAGGAGGTTAAAAATCTTAAAAATGTTATTGTTCTTATTTTTAACCCGATAACACGGCATTTCACAAACTCGGCACCCTTTCAGTTCACATTACGCTGAGTTTGAAGTACTCTACTGTAATTAATAAAAGCACGCATGTTAACTTAACACAAATTATAATTTATGAACAGAAACAATAGAAACAAACAATAGAAAAACATATGATCGTAAAAATAGTTTTATATGAAATATTGTAAAGTCTTAGAGAAGTCATAACAGCCAAACCCCCCCCCCCCCCCCCCGTCTATTTTAAACTTGCAGTGAAATCATGAAAGCACAAAGTCCTTGTAACAGCACAACATTTGCCTTTGTCACTTTGTTCTCTCTTGATACACAGGAACTTCGGCATTGTTTGTTTCTGTTTCCTGAACTGCAGGAACCTCTGAATAATTGTTTGCTTCGAGAATTGACAGTATACCAGGATTAGCTAATAGATTATAAAGGAGTAACAGATACTGTTTCTTTGTTGCTGTGTTTAGAAGCTCGTGGAACATCAAATGTGTAGGTTGGTCCAGCCCTAACAACTTTTGGTTTTGGTATCAAAGTAGACCGCAATTAATTGATCAATGTGCCCTTTGAAAACTAGATAATGCCCAACTGTTTTTTTACTTCTCTAAAACAGCATTTCTTCATTAAGCCTTTTGTACATTAGGAAAAATCGCATCTCACATCCATTCGTATTCTTGACTTCCTGTGGGGGTAAAGTTCAGCTGGTGATTTGCACATGCGAGAGGAGTTGCCCAGTACCGCATTAAGATCTTCTGGACCTTTATTGCCATTGGTATGTTTTCTAAAGCTGTGGACTTCAGGTGGTTCTTCTTCTTCAATGTTTGAACAGAGCGTTTTGCTAAGCCGTTTGTGGCTGGGTGTCCTGGAGATTTAAGAGCCAAACAAACTCGGAAAAGAAAAACCAAATTTATTTAATATATAAGATGTATGGTATTGGAGCTGGATGGTGCAACTAAACAATATAAACACATATGATAGTAACAATAGTAGAGAAGTCATAACAATCATAAGTTCAGTTTTGTAGTTTTAAATTTTCAAGTGTGGTAAAGATCCCCATCGTCTCATAACTGAATAACAATCACAGAAGGTGATCAGGCTTTCATCATAATTCACGACCTTTGAAGAAGTTCACACGATTTTACCACAATCTTGGGAGATTTAAAATTCATCCACAATCGCACGAGACGTATAACTGACTTTAATGATATTCATTTTAAATCACCATTTTGCATTTGCACATTTTCCTAAGGGACGGCCCAGGGACCCCGCATTCATTCGGGGGAGGGGGGAGGGGGGATGCCCTCCAAACTGCGAGTCCAGTACTTTGACCACAGATGGAGTCAAGGGATCTGTATTTTCTAAATTCTCTCTTGCGCATATCAATCATCTATGAATAACTTTGGGTTGAATGTAAAAATATCTTTCACCTCTTCTATAATTGATTTGAGTTTGTTATTCATGGCCAAAGTAATTCCATTGACTATTACAGTAATTAGCCTTTTAGTACGTTGTTTACATGGCCATATCTGGGTAAAAACTGGACTTTTTGATTAGAATGTGGCACTTTCTGTGGTCATAGCTGATTCCAAAAGTTTATAATTATAATTATAACTATAATTTTTGGGGACATCGGTTTAACCGGAAAAACCGTTATCCGGACTGGCCTCGGTCCCGAGGAGTCCGGATAGGAGGGAGTCTACTGTACTCTATATTTATGAATTGGTAGAGGTCGTACGGAACGAGGTGAAGCTTGGAGGGGAATAGTGGTGTGGCGGGGGAAGTGTCGCTATTCAAGGCGACGATCGGCTCGTCTCCTACCCCCACCATGGATTTCCCCGCTTTAGACCGTTCCTGCCAAAAATCTCAGGCTTCACCTCGTTCCGCACGACCTCTAGGATGGTGTTTTTGGCCTCTAGGGACCTCAAAACTAAAAAGTAAATCCGTCCCGGGTCCAGCAGGTATTACCATGAGTACTACCGTAATAACTTATTCCATATGTGGGAAATTGGCTAAATACTACCAAAGATTGTGTTACCATGGACATTTTGTGAAACTTCAAATGTCAATAAAATAAAAAAAAATAAAAAAGTTTTGAAAAAAAATTTAGTTTTATAAAGTGCTTTTCTTGAAAACATATGTTTTTAAATTTTCACTCATATACTGATCTAACTTTTTGAACAAAGAAAGATTAAAGAACACAAAGAGATTTTCAACGACAATCACGTCTTTTGTATTAAAGATTGCTGCCAGACGTTTTGCATTCACTTTAAAGAATTAACCAATAGAGAGTTAGCCACTGAAGTTGCCTTTTTGTCTGGAAGAGAGCAAAACCTCCCTCCAGCAGTAATCTTCAGCTGACAACATAGTTAAACAAAGCTGGAATCATCAATGGATTCTGATGACAACCAAAGAATTGAGGCTAAAGTATGATCAAATTTAATTAATAATATTAATAAAGGTGTCAAACTTTTTAAATCTTTAAACTAGCACTTTTGCATCTGGTAATTTGCATACTATCTTTTTTATCTTTTACAGAAAAATGCTACAGAGATGGGGCCTTATGAAGAGATCAGGGGAGTGGAAGATATTCGCCAGATTGCTCAACTTGTCAAACTGAAGAACCAGTCCCTACTAAACATATGGCAACCTAACTCTCAGTGTGATCGACTGAGGGGGACGGACACCTTGAACTTTGCCCCTTTTGTATCAAAAGCTGACAAGATCGAAATCTACATTCCCGACATTTGCCAGTAAAGTTATATTGCAGTATATACTCAAGTCTTATCCACCTATTAAACTTAACTTTAACTGCTTGTTAGGGGTTATATAACTAAAAATGTAGTTAAGTTATGTCTCATTGCACTATGAAACCAAAACCTTAGATGTTGTCAATGCATTTTCACACCTGTTTCAAAATTACATTAATTTTCTTCCAATAATTAATTGGAGCTTCTGTAATAAACATATGTAAACAGCTATTTTTATTGAAGAATTTTGAGAACAGTTGTTTAAAAAGATCTCTTTGATGTAATTAAATTCCAATATTATAGAATAAATAGGTGGATAAGAGCAAGGCCCCACTAGAAAAACAGCCCATGCTGCAGCGCGGGCAGCACAACACTACGTCACAGTGGTGGATATTGTACTAAAATCTTACCATTTACAATCTGACAAACAGCCAGTTTATTTACCTAAAACATATGGGATATTGCAAAATAGCAGTGAATTTATCAATTTATCTATCCACTAACGTGACGTCAATAAGAGACTGATCATCAATGTTCAACATTTGAACTAAACCAAAAACAGGAAACAAAAAATACTGGTATATGATATGCCAATCTATAAATAAAATTAGTTTTGTCTGTATATTGCTTAGAATCATGCAGTTTTTGGTTATTTTTACGTTTCATAGCCTAAGAAAGCCGAAACGAGTCTTATCTCAATTTCTGTCTGTCTGTCTGTTTGTCTGTTTGTCCATTATGTCATTCCGTCTGTGACGCCAAAATGTCATTTTATGCGGACTACTCCTAGAAAACTAGAGTACCGATCAAGGTTCTAATCATTTTTCTGTATAAATGGATTGGTGAGAGTGTCTTTGGCTATAAAAACATGGCCTCGCTTCTTTGAAAACAAAATAACGGACCATCAAAAACCCAATTTTGATAGATTTTTGTCAAATTTTCTACCAATGTTAACTATTACATTTTATGAAATAACGATCAGCTGTTTGGATTAGTTCTCTCTTCTAGCTGTCACTGATATGTGTTTACAAATACCGCAACCATTTCTGATCAAGTTTTAGCACATGAAAACCAAGTGAGATTAAAAACGTACTTAACCGATTTAATCAATCGCAAGCGCAACGATTGTTATTGAGTTTTTATAACTGGGGAAAAGACCGTGAATCAGTGGTGTATAGTAATGGTAAACTTACATTTTTTAAATAATCGTCACCACTCATTGACGGCGTTTCAAGGACAGTTGTGTAAACTGCAAAGTAAAAAATCACAACTGCAGCAGGTGATCATGGATGTTGCTGCGATCTTGGAAGATCTTTATGAATTGGCTGTGATCGTAACAGAGGTGTTTAACTTACAGATGTAGCTATACTTGCTTTTCCAATGTATCACTTTTGGTTTCTACTTACTAACATTTCGACAACGATATCAGTACTTTTCCTAAGGAAGTAAAACTACAAAGGTCCAAAACCCCAGATTTGTGCGTTTTTTGTCACATTTTCTCCGAGTGTTGCTAGATATATGTACCAATTATCGTTTAGAGATTACGTAATCTTTTAAATAAGAAATCTTTGTTTGGATAAAGGTGGTTTCCTCAAACTGTTATTAATATTTTAACATTAAAAGTTGCTTACAAATAATGCTATTAATGGAAAATAACTTTGATTTTCAAAAACTTACTTCCGTACTACACCACATCAAGTGAAAGTTTTTTTTTTAGCAAACCATGGTGAGTTTTTAAAGCTTTACGTTGTTAACGTTACATGTTACATGTTTTGTGGCCTGTGTATTTATTTATTTATATATTTGCCAACGGATTAACAGCTATAAGGCCGGGCGTATGCTGAGACGCACGCGACGCAACGCATTCAACGCAGCACAAGGCAGAAAACTGTGCCGTCATGTTATCTTACGACTAAGCTGAGACGCACGCGTGTATGTGTCTGACACATGCGTGGGCCGGCATTTCACAGTTTTTGACGCATGCGACACAGCTTGGGTACAAGCACAAAACACAATATAGACGAACCAATTCCTCAATTTCCTTGTCGGACTCGGAGTAGTAGGTACTTTCAGCCATCTTGACAACTAACCAGCTGTGATCTCTGCAACTAAATGTGTGTGCTGCGTGGCATGTCTCAGTTTGTAGTAAAGACACAGATTTTCAGACACACTCAACACAACTCGTGTGAAAGATGACAAAAAACAAATGAGCGTCGATTGAGTTCCAATGTGAATTATCTGTGGTGTATGAAGTAAACCATGCAGTTATGAAACGTCATGATAGGACTATCGGAACGGAGCTTTATAATTTAAAAATATAGTTATTTCCATTTTTGAATCCACGTAACACATTGCACTTGTTCTTAAACTCCTGTTTAGAGCTGAAAATCCAAATCAAAGGTTCATAAGCTAAACTTAAGTAACTACGGAAAAAATAAAGGAAAAAATACTCCGGCCGAAGCAAACCTGTAAACTGAGCAAATTTCCGTTTACTTAATTGGATATTATTCACTAAATCATATCCTTAAACAGGATAGATTCATTCCCTATTTAAATAACATAAGGTATAAAGAGTACCTAACCTATAGGTTTGCTCTAGAGGGAAGGTAATAAAGTGTTTTTCCCTCATAGCTTAGTATAAAATGAAAAAATGAAAATATTAGCTTAAATAAGAAAATGAGGTTTAGTGGTGGCGGATCCCCTTAAGGTTTTTAAATCTCTGTGATATCTCCAATACCAAACATACAGTTACAGTTATAGAATGAAATATGAAAAAGTCTGGTGCTCAGCTTGTGGTAGATTTGTTTCATAACAAGCTTTGCAGGAGGTGTGGGATTTAGAATTTCACAGTACTCAACCGTCTCAATATCAATATATTTATGTGCTTGCATTCAACATGACTAAGCATACTGAAAAAAACTATTATTTGAGCATGTCAGATTTCCTTTGATACATCATCATAAAGTGTAATGTTTTGAAACTCAGATTTTTATATAGATTCAGCCTGTTCAATGACAAATCATTACCGATATTTTTCCATTTTCCAGAGTGTTGCCAATTTACTATCAAGAAGAATCCGTTACTCATGGAATAGAAGTGTACAAATTCTCAGTGACAGATTGGCTGGACAGCAAAGATGAAAATCCTGACAATGAATGTTACTGTATGGAAGAAAACGAGAGGTATTGCTTCAAGAATGGCGTTAGGGACATAAGTCAATGCATGAGTAAGTTAAATATCGTAGCTGTTCAAAATTATACTTTGGTTAACAAAATAAAATGTTCACAAAAGTAATTAGTGCAAAAAGAAAGTCAGTTGTGAAGTACGTGTTATGAAACAGATTTGAAGTTATCAGGAAGTAAAGTTTGTTGTTAGTTTTTTTACAACCTATTTAAAACGCCTATCTTACTAGTCTGACAAAATTAATACAAAACACTGCCCATATCCTTTATGTCATCATTTTCTATTTAATAATGAAAATGTTTGCATTTGCTCATGCAAAGCATAAGCTCGATGTACATTTCACCACAAGTGTGGCATCTTCAGGTGCTGATTTGAGTTTCTTACATTCTTTTGTCTTTCTATAGGTTTTAATGGTATGTGGAATGTGGTACCAAGAGAATGGAATCTATGTATTTTATGAAAAGAATTATATGACTTAAATTTGGTTTTTCTTTTTCAAGTTCTATTGGCTCTTCTACCCGACCGATTTTCAAGATTTAGGTCTCAAATTGAAGGTATGCACACACAGATTTCACATCAAGCATCGGCAAATATGTAGCTACAGTCACAATCGGCTTATACGTAAACGAGTTATCTATATTAATTTGAAACTGATTTTCTTTGTGACAGCTAATTTGAGAGAACGGCTGGGCGTAGAAACTCGGTAGAGGTGTCTAAAGAAAGGTCTTGGTCTGTAGATGAGCCATCAAAAAAGAAACGTGGTAA
This sequence comes from Macrosteles quadrilineatus, assembly GCF_028750875.1. Taxonomy (NCBI): domain Eukaryota; kingdom Metazoa; phylum Arthropoda; class Insecta; order Hemiptera; family Cicadellidae; genus Macrosteles; species Macrosteles quadrilineatus. Next base: position 3,543,663 of record NW_026542596.1, on the reverse strand, counting down.
ATTCCCTTGAGGCTCTGCCCCAGTGGCCTTTGAATTCCCATCCCATGTTATTCTTATGGAGGAAAAACGGGGTTTTTGTCACAGCTAATTACAGAGAACGGCTGGGCGTAGAAACTTGGTAGGGGTGTCCTAAGAATGATCTTGGTCTGTAGATGAGCCATCAAAAGAGAAACTAGGTAAATTCCCTTGGAGCTCCGCCCCAGAGGCTTTTAAAGTTCCCTCAGCTGATTTGTTTACAATTTTGGCCATATGGATAATTTTACACTATACTTTTAATGAGCCAGCTGTTATGAGCATTTACTTAATTCGCAAAATTAAATGTTTACATTATTAATTATGATTTTAAAATTGATTTTCCACTGCATGGCAAGTTTTTTATAGTTTGAATAAAATGATGAATCTTTATAATAGGTACGTTTTATTTTTAATTTTTTTTTTTCAAAAATCTATGTTTTAATGCACTTATAAAATGTTGTATTATGAAATCACTGGGACATATCAATTTCAAAGGAACAGATAATTATTCCTTATTGGATTAGCTTATATTTATTGTAGGGGTTGGTGCTTGCCTTTTTTGGTCTACTTTCAATAACCATTTATCATTACATTCAAGAAAGAACATCAGAGGTTTGTGAGATTATTAGCATAAAAGTTTTCAATAATCAGGTAGAAAATTGTGTCAAAAGCCATGCAAGTGTAGATGAGTACGTTGAGGATGTGAGCTGTGTTCAAGTTTTTACCACGGAGTATGTTTAATCTATGGTTTTGGTGAAGTAGGTGAATTGAAGGCAATTCAGGTATTAATTAAATAAAACAGTGCCATCACATCTCATCTCTTTTGCATAATTTGTTGCCAACAAAGCCGAACTAGGTTATGGATGTGGTTCCGCAAATGTTCAAGATTTGTGTCCAAACTTCATGGCACAATTTCACAAAACTACGCCAGAAGTTAATCAATTAGCGAATAAGTACATTTAGATTAAATACATTGGTCAATGTGGCAAGAGAAGGAATCAAAATTGTTTGGACCTCCATCGAAGTAAGAATGTTACTGCTTTTTGGAGAATCAGATATTTTCATCAAATAAAAAAAAACAGATTTAATATGCCTCCCGCGGATAAAATTCCATATTTTTATGACCAAACATGGTGATTCACTTATACAATCCAAATACAATCTGAATGATTTTCCTAAAGCAGATGGAACCAGTTATTTTAGTAATATTGACTCTTTCCGTCAGATGACAGACCAATTATGTGAACTTCTTTCCCCATATAGTGAAAGAGGTGTTAACATGAACTAAAGTCATGAACAAGAATCAATTGTAAGACCCCTGAAAAGCCTTTTGGGTAACCTAAAGGCGATGAAAGGACGGAAAATATTGATTCCAACGAATTCATTAACCGCGTTTTTTAAGGTACACAATCCTCTTACTGATAATTATGTTCATCCTCCCTTCATTTTACTAAGATTTTAATAACTTCACTCTATCCATCGCAGTTAGCTGAATTTACCTAAAAACTCAAGAGTAACCGTTGATTTTGACGGGATTCACCTAGTTTATAAAAGTATTGTAATCTGAACACCGAATCTATATAATTAATACGCTACATGAAACTTTGTCAGTTGAACTCCTCCGCCATTTCTTAACCGATTTTATCCATTGACATTTGTATCATTTGCAAACTGGCCTTACATTTTTGAAAAAGTCGCTTGGGCTCTGCCCCAGTGGCTTTGAAAGTTCCCATGTTATCCTTATCAAGAACATAATTGTTTACATTTTGATCAGCTGTATAATTTAATTACTGTTATTTATTTTTCCTACAGTTACCTAAAAATGTACATGTTCTCTCACTGATTTGAGAAAGCAAAGTGGCCAATTCGCTCATCAGTGAGACAATTTTAACATTGTCTCACTCTAATTACTTTGTCTCACTCCAGATTTGCAACGTGAAGGCACGAAATAGTGAGCGCGTAACATGCAGGCAACGTCGTATGCACGCGAAATACGTTGGCAGCACTGGCTGTAAATCAGCTGGTCAGCTGTTATACTGTTGTATTTGTCACTTCACATTAAATGTTATATTAAAAGTTCACTTCTGTGTAAAAATAGGTTATGTTTCTTCACAAATTTATTTGTTTTATGGTAACTGTAGGAAAAGTATAATGTGCAACTCGAGTTCAAAGTACAATTGCCTCACTCGAGAAACCATTCCCGCACTTATAAGTAAGGAGTAAGGATTTCTCTCGACTGAGTCAATTGCTCACTTTTCTCACTAGTTGCACAAATAACTATTTCGATTCAAAGTCTTTTCAACTCTTCGGAAATTATGATGACTCTTATTTGTTTTTAAATAAGTACTTTACTCCTTTGCAATTGCTCGATTTCGAGCAACGTGTTTACTAGTGTCTTATGGTTAGGACACTGCCAGTTTGGATAATGTTCTGCATACAATCTCGTCGCTCCTCTTGCACTGCCATAAGTAATTTCAAAATGCCCCCGCCGCAGGAAACCTGCAGACTGAGCGAATTTCTATTTATGGATTTCTACTAAAATATTCCCAAAAAATTTGTCAGATTTAATTTCTTATTTAAATAACATCAATTTTTACATTAATTTTAGTGAGTACTTAGGTTTGCTGCAACCGGGAAGATATCAAGGCGTGTTTTATATTGCAATGTTGATAGCTTAGTATGAAATGAACAAAATTTCCAAATTTGGATAAAATATATTACTAAACAAGCAAACTACATCAGTTTATTTATTCTCCATAAGAATAACATAGAAATTTTAAATTTAGAACTTTTTAAATTATCTCCGTAACCATTGGGCATAAAAAACGCTTCAATATACAAAATTGTTTCTTTTATTAAGCTCTACAAAATGGTTTGGAGAGAAATTATGATTTTTTTGTGTTTTTAGGGTCAAAAAAAAAGAAAATCCATTTTTAACCCCATAATATTTTTAAAATATTATAAAATATTATAAATATTATAAAATATTGGGGACGGGGGGTCCCCAAAGTCCGATTATGCTGGTTCGCTAACTCATTGAATGAATGTATGTTTACACGTTTGAACAAAGTTTCATCATTTTTTGCTGGATGTTTATTTGGATTTGAAATGTTTTAGGGCACCATTTTGTTATTAGTGGGCCGATTTTGGTTTTCTTTATGTCAATTGTTATGTTTTATTAAGACCTGTAAAATGATACCAAACTCGACTATACTTGTCGTTTGAAAATGTTGAGCTACCCCCTAAGGGCAAAATTTTCAAAATCGACCATAACTATTGTAGCCTCTCATAGCTAAGAAGTTTGCCACAAACAGATTTCAAATATCTCAAATGGTTGAAAAGTTAAGGGGGGGTGTAAGTTACTTTTCAGCCACCCAGTATAACAGATGATTATAAAGATATTTAGACAATGCAAAAGGAGTATTAGCATTGTTTAAATGGAGAAAAGCGGTCATGCATAACAAAAGAACACATTTTTCTGTTATTATTGATCTATTCTTCACAAATAAATAAGGTATCATTGAAAACGGCATTAAACTTAAAAAACTTTTTTGTCACTTGCAATTTTTTGGAAAAATTCACGGTTTTTGTGAAATTTGGCATCAAGTATTTTAAATGGCCACCATTTTTAAACAGTTTATGATCGTTTTTTATTATAATTTCAAATGGAAATAAGGCTTAACACGATTATTAATACCACTATAGTAAAAAATAGTTTAGCAAACCAAAAATCAGTTGTAACCTGTTAAATTGTTAAACTGTTTTTGTTGAACTCTCAATACCAAAAATCAATACTAAATAAATCAAAATACTTAATTGTTTTTCAAGCTAAATTGGAAGGTGCAATGAAATAAAATAGAAAAATTTTACTATATTACAAATATTTAAATACCCCCGGAACAGCAAACCTGCAGACTAAGCGAATTTCCACTCGCTTACATTTTTACATTACATTTTTTCTCAAATATTTCCATGAATAAGACATATTTATTCCCCATTTAAATAACATTAGATTTAATTAATTTAATTTTTGTTGATATGATATTTTAATTGCTACGTTAACCTAGAAATCCACTTTGCCTCCTCAAACATGAGGTGTAAGGCTGCCACCATAACAGAGCCAAATAATACGTGATTTCACGACCAGGGCATCATGACCATCACAGATTTTTTCACGACCAAATTAGCTTTATGAATTGTACTGTGTTATGGTCGTGAAAATAAATGTTAAACTTTGTAAATTGCACAGTTTAGTTTAATTGCAACACAAACTGTTCTTATAACAGTATAATTAGGCCTAATTGAAGAATTAAAAAAATTAGATTTTTAACTATTTTTACATAGACAGGTATCTTTATTGCCTCATATAAGTTAAAGCTTATGTATAGGAGTTATGTGTAAAACTATTACATTTTAAAAATTAACTATGGTTTATCAAGTCTTGTGGAATATTATAGTAATAAGAGTAGTGGAAGGAAACCCTAAATAAACAATATAGTGATTCTCGTTAATCACCAACTCCAGACCGTAACACTTGTCCCTGACCACAATGTTGATGATTTTGGATCAAAAAAAATTCAAAAATTGATACCGGTATATCATCATATTCCAATGTTTTATGCACACAATAAGGACGCCTCTTTAAAAAACATAGAGGTTTTTCATATATCGGGAAGGTTTGTTCGGAGCTATACAAACTTAAAAAGATTTTTATCAGCTTTCTTTTAGATTTTTTTAGTTTTAGATTTTTTTAAGAAATACCAAATATACCAACAGCTTAGTGAGCTGTTTATTGCAAAATAGCCCTAAAACTAAATCTATTTACAGCAAAACATATTTATAAAAATTCCATTAACTATTTTTAATATTCATTTTTACATTCGTTATGGTTGTGACAAAATTTTGTGTTTTTCCGATTTGCTGTATTAATAAAAAACCACCAAAGGTATTGCGTTACCATAGACATTTTATAAAACTTCAAATGGCAATGAAATAAAAAAAATAAAAAAAGTTCTGAAAAAGAGAAAAAATTATTGTAACGTGCTTTTCTTGAAAACGTACGTTTTTAAATTTTCACTCATTGGTTGATTATTGATATCCATCAGATTAAAGGTCTTTACAGTGCTGTAAATTTGAGCTCAAAATAACAGCTGGGTAAAAAATGGCAGATTTGAGAAATATTTGAACGGATGCCATTTTTGACTCTGTTGTCCGTTTGAGTTAGAGTTTGTAGCAATGTATTTTACTAAATAAAACCTCTAATTTGATACCAAACTCGACCTATGCTGCTATAAACCTATTAAGTATAAATTAGTTGGCCTAATGAACAATAATGGCCAAAGGACACATCTAGAGAATACGAGCTTAACTTGATACCCACCCAATGTCCTAATATGTCTATAAAATTAATAGGTTGATTTGCTAGATATAAAAATCCAACAAATTCTTTTAATAAAATACATGGATTCCATTCTCTTGGTCCTACATTCCACATACCATTAAAACTTAGTAAGACAAAAGAATGTAAATTTTAAGGTAGGTAGAAGCGCTTTCTAAATTTCAAAATGTATTTTCCAATCTTTCATAAAAAAATAACCCAATCCAAATATCAACAGTAACAGTATAAATAGACCATTTTAATTTATTTGGTTGCCTGGCACATTAGAGAATGTCCATAGCTTATAAGACTGTTTTGGTATGTGTTGGCATTTAAAGAATTTGAAAATACACTTTGAAAAGCACTCTAAAGATTAAAATACAGATTATATGTGTATTCAAGTCAAGTCAAGTCAAATAAATCTTTATTCAAACATACAACAATATGTACATGAATGCGTCTTAATCTTAAACTATAACTAATACTAAAACCATTTTCCTGATCCATTTGATTTTTTTTACATATTTACATGTTTATTTACATATTTGAACATAGTGTAGTAAATTCTTCAAAATTATAAAACTCTCCACTAATTAGAAAATTCTTAAGCCTTTTTTTGAACTTATTTCCGTTTTCCTCATTTCTGATGCTACAAGGGAGGGAATGAAAAAATTTAACCCCAATATAATCAGGGCTTTCTTTAAATTTTTCTTTTTTATGCTTTTTAATTATAAAATTTTGTTTGTGTCTAGTATTGTAAGTATGTACATCTTGCTGTCTTTGCAGTTGCGACTCCCGGCTTTTAACATATAATATAGTCTTATATATGTAGAGGCTGTAAACTGTAAAGAATTCTAATTCTTTGAAACGATTTTTACATGATTCATTTTCATTTAAATTAAGGATGCACCTTATGGCCTCTTTTTGTAAATGTAAAATTTCATTTAAGTTATATTTATTCGTTCCACCATAAATTTCAATGCCATAAGCAATATGGGAGTGTATATTTGAATAATAAACCACACGCAAAATTTCTTTACTGCAAAGGGGATATAGTCGTCTTAAAGTAAAAATACCGGAGCTAATTTTATTACATATTTTATTGACATGTGAGGTCCACTTTAGTGTACTGTCCAAGGTTAGACCTAAAAATGTGGTTTCACATGCAAAATTTTCAAATATCTTTTCGCCAGACTTTTTACATTCAAATTTGATAAAGGTTGTTTTGTTTTCATTAAGTAAAAGGTTTTTTTCATTTAGGTAATCTCCAATTATTTTGAGCGAATCTTTCATTTTTATTTCAAGAAGTTCAATATTCTTTTCATGTATAGACATACTTATGTCATCTGCATACAAGCAGAGGGCATTGTTTTCTACCCGTTCAGATAAATGTTTTGGCATCCCTCCCAAGTAGCACAGGAACAGGAATGGACCCAACACAGATCCCTGAGGAACAGAATACTTAACTTCCCTAACATTAGATCTAACATTGTACATCTTATTTCCATCTAAATACCCAATGTTAACAAACTGTTGGCGGCCCTCTAAATAAGATTTTATCCAGTCCAGTTCTTTACCACTAATTCCATATGCTCTGAGTTTTTGCAGTAACTTTAAATGATTCACGCTATCAAAAGCCTTAGACATATCTAAAAAGGCGCCAACAACATAATTGTCCTCATCCAACTTATGTAATACATTTTCAATATAAGAAATTAGAGCTGTAGTAGTAGATTTATTTTTTCTATATCCATGCTGTTCTTGATCTAATAAGTGGTTATTTTCAAAATAATCTACTAGTTGAAAAAGTAAACTTTTTTCAAATAGCTTTGATAGAGCAGGTTGAATTGCCAATGGTCTATAGTTTTGCGGATCTTTTTTATCACCTTTTTTATATACTGGAATTATTTTTGATATTTTTAGTTGAGCGGGAAAAACGCCTGTTATTAGTGATGTATTAATCACATGTAAAAGTGGCTTTAACAAAACAGATTTTGATTCTTTAATAATTTTGATTGGAATTTCATCATAACCGGATGACCATTTAGGTTTTATTGAATCAATTATGGATGTCAAAATTGATTCATCGATGGTTTGACACCTAAATTTTATGTTTAAAATACTTTGATCAGAATGTTGTTGGGTTTTCTTTAATTTTGGTAAAACATTTTTGTCAACCATCTCAGCAAAATTATCATTTAAGATGTTTGCGACAGCATATGGTTCTTCTATTTTTTTGCCGTTATGTTTGAGTGAAATATTACTATGACATCTTTCTTTTTTACTTTTTGTTTCAGTGTTCACAATTTTCCAAACAGTTTTGTTAACATTGGTAGAATTTCTAATTTTATTGTCAAAATGGGTTTTTTTCTTAAGTTCTATCATATTTTTGTATCTCTTCTTGTGTTCCTTAATATAATTCTTCAATGCTATGTTACTTCTATCATCTCTATATAAGTCATGTTCTGCAATTATTTCATGACGCTCATTGATAATTTCATCATCAATCCATCCATTATTTACATTACTGGAAACTATTTTTGTTTTAGGGAAATGTAAATTGAAGTAATATTTTAAAATGTTATAGAAATAAGTAAATTTGTCTTCCACATTACAGTTATAAAGTTTTGTCCAATCCTCTTTGGAAAGGTCATAAATGAAAAGGTTAATGCTCTCTTGTTTATACCTCCTTTCATACTTATGTATTTTAAGATTTAAATTGTTTTTTGTACTTTTTGAACTGAGGATTTTAAAAAGTTGTCCATCATGATCTGACAATGCTGTAATTAAACATTCTACTTCAAAAAAATTGTTATCTAAATTAGTAATAAAATTATCAATGGCAGATAAACTCTTTTCAGCAACTCTAGTTGGAATTTTAATTGTATATTTAAAACCATGCATCTGCAAAACATTAACAAACTTCTTTTTCTTATTGTCTTCCCTCAAAACATCAATATTAAAATCACCCCCCAATAAAATTTTTTTGTCAGTTTTACTTAAAATTTTCAAAAGTTCACTTAGTTTTTCCAAATATATATCAACGTCTTGTGATGGTGTTCTATATACCCCAGCCACTAAAAATTTTTCTTTGCCTGCTTTAATTTCTGTTACACAAGATTCAAAGATTTTATCTTGATTAAGCGCCTGTAATGAACTTAGTATTATATTTTTGAATTCAATTTTTTCTGACACCAAAATTAATACCCCCCCTCCCCCGAAATCTGTTCTAGTGTACCAGGTCGAAACTTGATACCCTGGTATTTTGAGTTTTGTTATTTCATGTTGGTTTAATTTATGTTCAGTCAAAATTATAATATGTGGCTTTAATTCTTCAATTGTGATAATTAATGAGTCAATTCTAGTTGCTAGACATTGTATGTTTTGATGGAAGACAGATATACTACATGATTTCTTATCATTATTGATCTTAGAAGTTAATTCTAAAGATTTAGGTACTACACTCACTTTGCTACCAGGCATGGCCATGCCTGGGAGTTTAAAATGCATGAATTTTAGTCAACCCAATCCAAATATCAACAGTAACAGTATAAATAGACCATTTTAATTTATTTGGTTGCCTGGCACATTAGAGAATGTCCATAGCTTATAAGACTGTTTTGGTATGTGTTGGCATTTAAAGAATTTGAAAATACACTTTGAAAAGCACTCTAAAGATTAAAATACAGATTATATGTGTATTAATATGCATGAATTTTAGTCTGAATACAGACGTTTATAGTTGTTTTAATTTATATAAGGATAAGGATTTTAATTTATAAAATAATAGGGGAACTCTTACAAACTTTCCTGCTTTCTTGGTTGCAGACGCTCCTATAGTAATCTCACATCCTCATTTCTACCAAGGAGAAGCTGAATTTAGAGATTACGCACAAGGCTGCTCACCCGACCCAGATAAACATCTAAGCATGGTGTATCTTGAACCGGTTGGTATTATACAGGGTTATTACAAATGATGTTCATGATTTCAGGCGAACCTAAAATACAGTTTTATCTGTTATACAAAAACATAAAACTTTGATGTTTATTTGTTTTCACGTCCAGTGCCTTTGGATGACTGAAATCTGTCATCGCATGCTGATTGGTTCCTGGAATCTGGAACCCAATTTCAGCTGTCTCTAGTAGACATTTCTGAATTTCGATATGACTAATCAAAGTCATTTTAAACTTAATTGAGGTATAATTAATAAATATACATAGTCTCTGTGAAAATTTTGAAAAGTAGGGCACTCTTGACATTGTGGATTGCTAAATTCTTCCACTGTCACACAGAGTTTGTAAAAGCGAGTCGAACGCTCGTACTGCCCAGTGAATGCTGGAATCTCGTAATGAACACGTTCCACGCAAATCACATTTACTGTTGTCTCATGGTGGTCTTCGGACCTATCCATGACTGAAGAGACTAAAATAAAGTCGAAACAACAGAGCACACTTCTAATCCTGAAAGATGGATTAGTCGTATTGGACATAGCGCAGGCTCAATCAAATTTCGAATCTACAAACCACACACGAACATGGATCGTACACACCCGAGACGGTACGTGTGACAATCTCAATGCTCGGAGAGGTTGAGATTTTGGTTTTGTAATTTGAAAGAACATTCAAAAGAATGTAATTGAAAATTGGCAAGGGATTCGTCCCATTTACCTTCAAAAAGATTAACCTGTAATGAAGCGCTTGTCTTATCCCCTCACAATAACGCGTAACCGGGTTTTAGACGTAGGGCAGATGCTGATCTTAATTGCAGCTATCAACCACGAAAGCTATATGCTGTGGGAACCCTCACGATCGCCGGATAGGCAGATGCCGCCCACACGAATTGTGTAGAAGAGCCTAAACGTGCTACTGTTTGATGATATCAGTGATTCTAAATTGCAGTCTGATTGAGAAGACTGACCAGCTCCGCTGGATTTGCAACTACATCACCTGTCACAATCACTTTAACCAATTAATAATTTTGAGTGACTTGTAACATTAGGTGCAAGTGTTTGGCTTCGCAACCTTCTAAAATTCTAAATTAATTTTGCAGGTTAGATGTATTGGTCACGAAACTCGTTCTTGGGGTTATACGTGCGAAAAGACGCCCTAGTGGCGGAATCACTCTTGCAACGTAAAAGGTGCGATTATACGCATAACGATATCATCTGTTTCGGTCTCAGGGCTAGATAGCCCATACCTCATCAGGTGCACACTTTAGTGCACGACAGATTGAATTATAATGTGTTGAGGACGGATTAAATTTTTCATCGTCCAACTGAAATTTTGAATTTTGATGTTTCTAAATTTTGAAAAGATGAAATTGTCAACTTAGAGTTGACCAGGCACACCTGAGTATTTACTCATTGTTCTTGAATTATTGTGGACGGACTCATCAATTTTGATGTTTATTTGTTTTCACGTCCAGTGCCTTTGGATGACTGAAATCTGTCATCGCATGCTGATTGGTTCCTGGAATCTGGAACCCAATTTCAGCTGTCTCTAGTAGACATTTCTGAATTTCGATATGACTAATCAAAGTCATTTTAAACTTAATTGAGGTATAATTAATAAATATACATAGTCTCTGTGAAAATTTTGAAAAGTAGGGCACTCTTGACATTGTGGATTGCTAAATTCTTCCACTGTCACACAGAGTTTGTAAAAGCGAGTCGAACGCTCGTACTGCCCAGTGAATGCTGGAATCTCGTAATGAACACGTTCCACGCAAATCACATTTACTGTTGTCTCATGGTGGTCTTCGGACCTATCCATGACTGAAGAGACTAAAATAAAGTCGAAACAACAGAGCACACTTCTAATCCTGAAAGATGGATTAGTCGTATTGGACATAGCGCAGGCTCAATCAAATTTCGAATCTACAAACCACACACGAACATGGATCGTACACACCCGAGACGGTACGTGTGACAATCTCAATGCTCGGAGAGGTTGAGATTTTGGTTTTGTAATTTGAAAGAACATTCAAAAGAATGTAATTGAAAATTGGCAAGGGATTCGTCCCATTTACCTTCAAAAAGATTAACCTGTAATGAAGCGCTTGTCTTATCCCCTCACAATAACGCGTAACCGGGTTTTAGACGTAGGGCAGATGCTGATCTTAATTGCAGCTATCAACCACGAAAGCTATATGCTGTGGGAACCCTCACGATCGCCGGATAGGCAGATGCCGCCCACACGAATTGTGTAGAAGAGCCTAAACGTGCTACTGTTTGATGATATCAGTGATTCTAAATTGCAGTCTGATTGAGAAGACTGACCAGCTCCGCTGGATTTGCAACTACATCACCTGTCACAATCACTTTAACCAATTAATAATTTTGAGTGACTTGTAACATTAGGTGCAAGTGTTTGGCTTCGCAACCTTCTAAAATTCTAAATTAATTTTGCAGGTTAGATGTATTGGTCACGAAACTCGTTCTTGGGGTTATACGTGCGAAAAGACGCCCTAGTGGCGGAATCACTCTTGCAACGTAAAAGGTGCGATTATACGCATAACGATATCATCTGTTTCGGTCTCAGGGCTAGATAGCCCATACCTCATCAGGTGCACACTTTAGTGCACGACAGATTGAATTATAATGTGTTGAGGACGGATTAAATTTTTCATC